>NC_053038.3:119963187-120266217 GCF_002575655.3 Aegilops tauschii subsp. strangulata | reverse complement strand
ACCGCCGATTCCTCGACGGACAGACTCTTCATTACCTCGACCTCGGCCACGCACAACTCCTCCTCCCGGCGCTCCTTGATCTCCGCCGCCTCCTGCATCTCCAGCTCCCGCTCGGTGACCTCATGAGGAAGCAGGTGCTCCATGGCCACCGCCGCCTTTTCAGACGTGGGTTGCATGCTGGAGTCTGAGGTGGCCTGGAATATCTTGGCATGTGCATCCTTGATCTTGGCGTGGATGGCCTCGACCCGGGCCAGGGTGACATTGGCGGCACGGACGGCATCTCGAGCGCTCTCGGTGTTTGCAGCCGCCGTCGCAGCAGCTACTGCAGCCGTCTCGGCTGCTACAGCTGCCCTGTCAGCTGCCGCAGACGCCCTCTCGGCGGAAGCGGCCACGCTCAATGCGGATGCGGCAGCACTCTCGGCGTAGGAGGCCGCGCTCTCGGCGCAGGCGGTGGTGCTTGGGGGGACGCGGCCATCGTACGGGCCTTCACGACGCGTTTCCATGGTGTAATTTTGCAAGAAGGGGGTGCAGGAATGGGGATCGGGATTCGTGGATTCGGGGGTTGCCGGCACTGGAGCAGACGAGCCGGCGAAGCTTAAGGAGGAAGACTTAAATAGACCCAGATATTTTCATCGCAAACGGTTCCTAGAAAACAACTGTATGTGATGTTGTAGATATTTTGTATTTGCTGTGAAAGACGAATTTGGAGTAAAGTGGCAACGGATGGTGTTTTAAATGAACGAGAAATTTTGTAGTACTAATACAACTGTCATGTCAAATTTTGGAAAATTTCAGGGGTCATTTGACCTTTTAAGACATTTAGTGATTTTCTAGCCATTTAATGACCGTAATTGAAATTTGAACTACATGTACATGCAACAGCTAACCATAACGGTTTGAAAACTCATATTTCGTGTACTTGTGTGTGATTCAATTCCATGTGCAGTAAATTGGAAGGAATTTTCAAACATATCTTCTATATCTAAATAGCTAGCCCCCACTACTAGGAATTCTCTCGCTTCTCCTTAAGCCACATCACCCAAATTAATTTAGCCATTGGATATAGTAGATCATTCAATAATATGTGTCTGATCTACACATTGAGAGCTGCTGCCTCAACCACATGTAGTAACTGGCTCATGCATGCAAATGCATGTAGTAACTGTGAGTCTATGAGTGTTTTGATTAAGAAAAAAATTAACGCATGCATGCAGCTCATAGCGAATACTCGAGTGTTCTATGAATGACAAGTGAGGCATACATGCATATTTTATTTTGTTTTTATCCAATATTAAACAAATTATCTCACTATAAGAGAAAATTTTATTTCATACAAAATCCCGCAGCAATGCGCGGGGCATCATCTAGTTGGTCTAACGGCTATGACATTCCAAAAAATAAAATAAAATCAGAAACACATGAAACCTTGGTTGATGTAATGTCATGCCAGCAAGATGATGTGGCAAATAAATTGGCATGTTTGATGAAAGTTTGGACACACACCCCTCACAAACTGGAGCAACTCACTAGAAGGCTCGTGGTTCCGAGAGGGAACAATGCATTTTTGATGACGAACGAGAGATAGCTTCCTCTTACGGCCTTCAATTTTTTTGTACATCTAACATGCACTAATACAACTGTAATGTGAAATTTTTGAAAATTCTAGGGGTCATTTGACCTTTTAAAGACATTTAAGTGATTTTCTAGCCATTTAATGACCGTAATTCAAATTTGAACTACATCTACATGCAACGCCTAACCAAAACGGTTTGAAAAATCATATTTGTGTACTTGTGTGCGAGTTAATTCCATATGCAGTAAACTAGAAGGAATTTTCAAACATATTTGTCTCACGACATGGACACATGCATACATATGCATGGAGTGACATGGCATTTTAATTTCCAAACAAAACAGAAACACATGAAACCTTGGTTGATGTAATGTCATGCCACCAAGATGATGTGGTAAAGAAATTGGCATGTTTGACGAAACTTTGGACACACACCCCTCACAAACCGGAGCAACTCACTAAAAGGCTCGTGGTTCCGAGAGGGAACAATGCATGTTTGATGACGAACGGGAGATAGCTTCCTCTTACGACCTTCAATTTTTTTTCTACGTCTAACGTGCACTACTACAACTGTAATGTGAAATTTTGGAAAATTCTATGGGTCATTTCACGTTTTAAAGGCATTTAAGTGATTTTCTAACCATTTAATGACCGTAATTCAGATTTGAACTACATCTACATGCAACGCCTAACAATAACAGTTTGAAAAATCATATCTGTGTACTTGTGTGCGAGTTAATTCCATGTGTAGTAAACTAGAAGGAATTTTCAAACATATTGGTCTCACGACATGGACACATGCATATGTATGCATGGAATGACATGTCATTCTAATTCCAAAAAAATTAAAAATGATCAGAAAAACATGAAACCTTGCTTGATTTAATGTCATGCCACTAAGATGATGTGGTAAAGAAATTGGTCTGTTTGACGAAATTTTGGACACACACCCCTCACAAACTGGAGCAACTCACTAGAAGGTTCGTGGTTCCGAGAGGGAACAATGCATGTTTGATGATGAACAAGAGATAGCTTCCTCTTACGGCCTTCAAATTTTTTCCTACGTTTAACGTGCACTAATACAACTGTGATGCAAAAATTTAGAAAATTTCAGGGGTCATTTGACCTTTTAAAGACATTTAAGTGATTTTCTAACCATTTAATGACCGTAATTCAAATTTGAACTACATCTACATGCAACGCCTAACCATATCGGTTTGAAAAATCATATTTTTGTGTACTTAATTGTGTGCGAGTTAATTCCATGTGCAGTAAATTAGAAGGAATTTTCAAACATATTGGTCTCAAGGCATGGGCACATGCATGGAGTGCCATGGCATTTTAATTCCAAAAAATTAAATGATCAGAAAGACATGAAACCTTGCTTGATTTAATGGCATGCCACCAATATGATGTGGTAAAAAAATTGGCCTGTTTGACGAAAGTTTGGACACACACCCCTCACAAACCGGAGCAACTGACTAGAAGGTTCGTGGTTCTGAGGGGGAACAATGCATGTTTGATGACGAACGGGAGATAGCTTCCTCTTACGGCCTTCAATTTTTTTCTACGTTTAACATGCACTAATACAACTGTCATGTGAAAATTTGGAAAATTTCAGGGGTCATTTGACCTTTTAAAGACATTTAAGTGATTTTATAACCATTTAATGACTGTACTTAAAATTTGAACTACATCTACATGCAACGCCTAACTATAACGGTTTGAAAATCATATTTTTGTGTACTTGTTTGAGTTAAAAAATTATCAGACGATGTAAATATCTGGTGTTGAAAAAAGAAAATGTAAAGATCTGGCAAGACAACCGCCCCCACACAATTGGCACTCTATCTCGCGGCTCGAGGTTTGGCAGGTGAGTGGCGGGGATCATTAATCAGACACGGTTCTGTATTGAAAACCGTCAGCTATTATGTTCACACATGGATTTTGCTGCAGGAATCATGTGTAATTCAAACTATAGTACTCGTAAATTCCGGCGACCGGCATGTGTACTTCCCCGTCGATCTACATTCCGGCCGCCAATAAATACTACATTGCTCACGTCGTCCCGCCTGCATTCTCATCTACATCCTTTGCTCGCTCGCCCTCTCTCTCTCTCTCTCAAATCTCCGCCATCGCACCGCCGGGTTGCCCACGCGCCGATGAGGAGTCGCCGCCCCCCGAGGACTCTCACTCGATTAGCAGCGACGAGGACCCCTACGCGCCGCCTGACGAGGTTGCGCCGGACCCCCCAACTTTGGATTGGTTTTGGGGCCAGTACAATCTTTGTCTGTGGAAGTCGCTGCCGCCGGCTGAGAAAGCCAGACAAGTGGCGTTCAAGAAGGAGATGGCGGAGGAGGAAGCCAGGTACCAGGCGACCTGTGAAGCCGTGATGCCGCCTGGAAAAAGGAGGCAGCGGAGCTTTGGGGCGGGCGCGTCGTCGTGCCGAGGAGGTGTACGAAGACGGGTACTTCGCGAGGAAGGTCATAGGCGCTGGGCGCCTCGTCGCTGCGTAGATGTGGGCCGATAAGCTCCAGCGTGCCACCGACGAGGAGCTCCAGTGGGCGCCCAACAAAATGGCAAGATCGGCCGCGCGCGTCCGCCGGCAAGAGGCAGATCGGTACATCAAGCGCTGCGAGGCGGAGGAGGCGGAGTACTGCCTCCGCACTGGGAAGACGCCGCGCACCAGAGAGCTGCTGGCGAGGGGCTGCTGGAATACTGGCCCCAGGAGGGATTATTAGTTTTAGTATTGTTCGTTTTCAATTTTATGCATTGTACCTCGTAGTTAAGTATCATCACATATATGTGATGATATTATATATATATATTATGTGATGAACTAATGAACAATTAATATATATATATATATTATGAATTCCATTTTCTATCTGTTTTGTATACTAATTTGAATCTAGTTGTTATCATCCACATATATAGAATGGAAAGTGTATATACACACATTGAAACAGAACATATAAGAATGGAAAATATAGTACACACATTGAAACAGAGCAATAAACAGAGCAATACTATGATTGCTGTGAATACATAGCTATCCACGTCGAAACGACTTTTCAAAATAAAACGCGTCCATGAGACCACGACCAGCAGCCCTTGCCTACGGTAGCTCTTGGCTCTGCCTAAACTCGTGCAGGCGTTCGTCCAAGTGGTCGACACGCTCGCGGTACATCTGGAGCGCGATCTCGAGCTCCAAGTTGGCTATTTCATCGGAGATCACCGGTTCGAGGATGCGACGACCATGTTCCTCTACTGCTCGAGCCTACGGACCAACGCGTTGGCATCCAGCGGGCCGTGGACAAGGCGAACGACGGCACCCATGTGAACGGCGCGGCGGGCGTCCGGTGCAAGTACGGCGCGGCCGGCCTCTGGTGCAAGTACGACGCTGAGGGCCTCTGCCCACTCCTGGCGAGGAATGGGGGTACTGACGGGACGTGTACCCAGCTGCGACGCCGTGTCGACAGCAGGCAAGCACCGATGGATCCGCTCTTGCTGTGCGGCGCGCCGTACCTCTCGCTCCGCGGCACTCCAACGGTCTCGCCGTGCGGCGAGCCGCCGCCTATCGGCGCGGACGCGCCTAGCTTGCTCTGCGGCGCGCCATCGATCATGTTGTGCGGCGAGCTCCAGCCTATCGGCGCTGACATGCCTATCTTGATCCGCGGCACTCAAGCGCCATGCGCCAAAGGTCTGGTCAACCTTGGCGATGACGCGCATCACGACGTCGTCCATCGCGTTGCCGGGGAGCGCCTCGGCCTTGACGGGCTGTGGCGCCTGCTCGTTTTCCTCGTCGACGAGGTTGATGGCAGAGGCGGCACTTTGGCGGGGTGGCATGCTTGGAAAAGGTGGATGGGCTACAGCCTGCGCTTGTCGCCTCCGTGCGTCGCGCGCCGCCTATGCGCAATATCGCTGGTTTGCGGGAAACAGGTGAGGAAATGGCGGGAAACGGTGGCGTGTTCATAAAACGCTATCAATTAATGGAAACTTAGCATAGAAGGAATATCGAGCTAGCACAAGAAGTAGATGATGATCAGATGAACATGGACCACACTAGGGAACCCGCCGGTGATGAAAGCATCAATCCCAAACGGTTGAATACTAGCAAGCATTTTCCCACAACACACACGACATATTCCATCACAAACAGGTCGGATGGATCAACTGTATGCCACGTATCGCACATTGTCAAAAAGTAATGCGGTAGACCTTCTTTAACATGTGTTAAAAAAATCAAGGACCTCGAGGTTAAATTAACTCATGGGATGGTCGTATCAGTCATTCAATTTGACAGATATGACCCATCCTACATCAACACAACTTCCCATCCAGTCACCCATCTGACGACTGCTCCAGCCTGAGCACACTTAACTTGATAGTTTTCTTACATGAGCTACTGGTGGAACAACTAGTCGTTGCTGATAGGATGCCTCTTCGCATCCTTATGGCGTATCCGGATGACCGCCCGTCCCCCAATGGCCAATAGATGTTGTGTATACAGAGCATATCACATACGTCTTATTAGAAGTAATCGTCTGTGTTATTATCGGTCTTCACACACATTTCTAATTATAGACCTGTTTGACGCGTATCACACACATCTTGTTATATTGAACCGTTTCTGTTCTCTTATCTCAACGCAAATAGTTCATCCGAGTGAACCGCATGCCGTATATCGCACACACACCTTCATCTGGCTGCCCATTTCTTTTGTGTTTCCTAATCACAAACAGTTCATCCGAGTGAACCGTATGCTGTATATCGCACACACCTTCATCTGGCTGCCCGTTTCTTTTGTTCCTCCTCATCACAAACAGTTAATTGAGCTGAACCGTATGCCCTGCATCGCACATGCAACTAAAATCTGAACAGTGTTTGATGCATCCTCCATCGCAAACGTTTTGCACCTTTTTTGACGGTTATTTTACACTACCGTTTGCGATTATGGCATCGCACACAGTTTCGTCGAAGGGTCTCTGATCGTAGTGTCGCGTTAGCAACAACCTGCAGTAGTGATAGGAAGCATGTTAGACTTAAACTTGTTTGTCACATGTTTTATGATGCTCTCTTTGTGTTTCAATTGTTATCTTTCATGTGAGCATCATTGAAATATCAATGCCTAGCTAAAAGGCTTTAAAGAATAGCGCTTGTTGGGAGGCAACACAATTTTATTTTTGTTTTTGCTTTTTAGGTTCTGTTTTGCAATAAATAATTCATCTAGCCTCTGGTTAGATGTGGTTTAGTGTTTTAATTAGTGTTTGTGCCAAGTAAAACCTTTGGGATGGCTTACGGTGATAGTTGATTTGATCTTGCTAAAAAACAGAAACTTTTGCGCTCAGGAAAACAGTTCTCATTTTTAACACAAGCGTGATAAAATACTGATTCTTTTTGCAGAAGACTAATAAACAAATTGCTTAGGTTTTCCTAATTTGTCAGAATTTTGGAGTTACATAAGTATTCAAAATATCCAGATTGCTACAGACTATTCTGTTTTTAACAGATTCTGTTTTGTATGTGTTGTTTGCTTATTTTGATGAATCTATGGGTAGTATCGGGGGGTATGAACCATGGAAAAGTTGGAATACAGTAGATATTACACCAATATAAATAAAGAATGAGTTCACAACAGTACCAAAAGTGCTGATTTATTTTCTTATACTAACGGAGCTTATGAGATTTTCTATTGAGTTTTGTGTTGTGAAGTTTTCAAGTTTTGGGTAAGGATTTGATGGACTATGGAATAAGGAGTGGCAAGAGCCTAAGCTTGGGGATGCCCAAGGCACCCCAAGGTAATATTAAAGGACAACCAAGGGCCTAAGCTTGGGGATGCCCCGGAAGGCATCCCCTCTTTCGTCTTCGTCTATCCGTAACTTTACTTGAGGCTATATTTTTATTCACCACATGATATGTTTTTTGCTTTGAGCGTCTTGTATGATTTGAGTCTTTGCTTTTTAGTTTACCACAATCATCCTTTTTGTACACACCTTTTGAGAGAGACACGCATGAATTGTGATTTATTAGAATACTCTATGTGCTTCACTTATATCTTTTGAGTTGTGCTTCACTTATATCTTTTTAGAGCACGGCGGTGGTTTTATTTTAGAGAAATTGATGAACTCTCGCACTTCACTTATATTATTTTGAGAGTCTTTAAAAAGCATGGTAATTTGCTTTGGTTATAAATTTAGTCCTAATATGATAGGCATCCAAGAGGGATATAATAAAAACATTCATACAAAGTGCATTGAATACTATGAGAATTTTGATTCCTTATGATTGTTTTGAGATATGAAGATGGTGATATTAAAGTCATGCTAGTGAGTAGTTGTGAATTTGAGAAATACTTGTGTTAAAGTCTGTGAGTCCCGTAGCATGCATGTATGGTGAACCGTTATGTGATGAAGTCGGAGCATGGTTTATTTATTGATTGTCTTCCTTATGAGTGGCGGTCGGGGACGAGCGATGGAATTTTCCTACCAATCTATCCCCTAGGAACATGCGCATAGTACTTTGTTTTGATGACTAATATATTTTTGCAATAAGTATGTGAGTTCTTTATGAGTAATGTTGAGTCCATGGATTATACGCACTCTCACCTTTCCGCCATTGCTAGCCTCTCTAGTACCGCGCAACTTTCGCCGGTACCATAAACCCACCATATACCTTCCTCAAAACAGCCACCATACCTACCTATTATGGCATTTCCACAGCCATTGCGAGATATATTGCCATGCAACTTTCCACCGTTCCGCTTATATGACACGCTCCATTATTGTCATATTGCTTTGCATGATCATGTAGTTGACATCGTATTTGTGGCAAAGCCACCGTTCATCATTTTTTATACATGTTACTCTTGATTCATTGCACATCTCGGTACACCACCAGAGGCATTCATATAGAGTCATATTTTGTTCTAAGTATCGAGTTCTAATTCTTGAGTTGTAAGTAAATAAAAGTGTGATGATCTTCAACATTGTCCCATGTGAGGAAAGGATGATGGAGACTATGATTCCCCCACAAGTCGGGATGAGACTCCAGACGAAAAAAAAGAGGCCAAAAAATGAGAGAAGGCCCGAATAAGAAAATATGAGAGAAAAGAGAGAAGGGACAATGTTTCTATCCTTTTACCACACTTGTGCTTCAAAGTAGCACCATGATCTTCACGATAGAGAGTCCTATGATATCACTTTCATATACTAGTGGGAATTTTCATTATAGAACTTGGCTTCTATATTCCAAGGATGGGCTTCCTCAAAATGCCCTAGGTCTTCGTGAGCAAGCGAGTTGGATGCACACCCACTTAGTTTCTTTTTGAGCTTTCATAAACTTATAACTCTAGTGCATCCGTTGCATGGCAATCCCTACTCACTCACATTGATATCTATTGATGGGCATCTCCATAGCCCGTTCATATGCCTAGTTAATCTGAGACTATCTCCTTCTTTTTCTCTTCTCCACAACCACTGTCTATACCACCTATAGTGCTATGTCCATGGCTCACGCTCATGTATTGCATGAAAGTTGAAAAGGTTTGAGAACGTTAAAAGTATGAAAAAATTGCTTGGCTTGTCATCGGGGTTGTGCATGATTTGAATATTTTGTGTGATGAAGATGGAGCATAGCCAGACTATATGATTTTGTAGGGATAAGCTTTCTTTGGCCATGTTATTTTGAGAAGACATGATTATTTTGTTAGTATGCTTGAAGTATTATTGTTTTATGTCAATATTAAACTTTTGTTTTGAATCATACGGATCTGAACATTCATGCCACAATAAAGAGAATTACATGGATAAATATGTTAGGTAGCATTCCACATCAAAAATTCTGTTTTTATCATTTACCTACTCGAGGACGAGCAGGAATTAAGCTTGGGGATGCTTGATACGTCTCCAACGTATCAACAATTTTTTATTATTCCATGCTATTATATTATCTGTTTTGGATGTTTTATATGCATTAATATGCTATTTTATATCATTTTTGGGACTAACCTATTAACCTAGAGCCCAGTGCCAGTTCCTGTTTTTTCCTTGTTTTAGAGTTTCGCACAAAAGGAATACCAAACGGAGTCCAAACGGAATGAAACTTTCGCGATGATTTTTCTTGGACCAGAAGACATCCAGAGGGCTTGGAGTGCACATCAGGTAAGCCACGAGACGTCCACAAGGTTGGGAGGCGCGCCCAGGGGGTAGGGCGCGCCCCCACCCTTGTGGGCCCCTCGTGACTCCATCGACCTATTTCTTCCGCCTATATATTCTCAAATATCCCAAAAACATTCCAGGGGAGCCACGAAACCACTTTTCCACCGCCGCAACCTTCTGTACCCGTGAAATCCCATCTATGGGCCTTTTCCGGCATCCTGCCGGAGGGGGATTCGATCACGGAGGGCTTCTACATCAACACCTTGCCTCTCCGATGAAGCGTGAGTAGTTTACCACAGACCTACGGGTCGATAGCTAGTAGCTAGATGGCTTCTTCTCTCTCTTTTATTCTCAATACCATGTTCTCCTCGATGTTCTTGGAGATCTATTCGATGTAAGCGGTGTGTTTGTCGAGATCCGATGAATTGTGAATTTATGACCAGCCTATCTATGAATATTATTTGAATCTCCTCTGAATTCTTTTATGCATGATTTGATATCTTTGCAAGTCTCTTCGAACTATCGATTTGGTTTCGCCAACTAGATTGGTTTTTCTTGCAACGGGAGAAGTGCTTAGCTTTGGGTTCAATCTTGCGGTGCTCGATCCTAGTGACAGAAGGGGAACCGACATGTATCGTATTGTTGCCATCGAGGATAACAAGATGGGGTTTTCATCATATTGCTTGAGTTTATCCCGCTACATCATGTCATCTTACTTAATGCGTTACTCTGTTCTTATGAACTTAATACTCTTGATGCAGGCAGGAGTCGGTCGATGTGTGGAGTAATAGTAGTAGATGCAGGCAGGAGTCGGTCTACTTGATACGGACGTGATGCCTATATTCATGATCATTGCCTTAGATACCGTCATAATTATGCGCTTTTCTATCAATTGCTCGGCAGTAATTTGTTCACCCACCATAATATTTCAATCTTTAGAGAAGCCTCTAGTGAAACCTATGGCCCCCGGGTCTACTTTCCATCATATAAGTTTCCGATCTACAATTTTAGTTTCCTATTTACTTTCTTTGCAATCTTTTACTTTCCGTTCCATAAACCAAAAGTACCAAAAATATTACTTTACCGTTTATCCATCTATATTATATCTCACTTTGCAAATAATCGTGAAGGGATTGACAACCCCTTTATCGCGTTGGGTGCAAGTTGGTGTTTGTCTGTGCAGGTATTCGGTGGCTTGTGCGTTGTCTCCTACTGGATTGATACCTTGGTTCTCAAAAGCTGAGGGAAATACTTACTCTACTTTGCTGCATGACCCTTTCCTCTTCAAGGGAAAAAACAACACAAGCTCAAGAGGTAGCAGGGTACGATGTTCGGTTTGTAATGTTACTAATGTAGTTGGTGCCCCATCGAAGTTTTACATTGGGGATTTGAACAAATCGCACACCACCCATCATTTTTTTGGGCCGCATGCAGGGTATAGGGGGTCTGCTGATCGAGCACGTTTCCCTTGTGCTGTTTTTAGACGACACACATATCTGTGGGCTCCCCGAGGTCTATATATATATCATCCCTTTGACCGATAACGAGGGGGCCCACACAATCTATTCCTTTAACCCAACGTACGAGAAGGGTTTGACCATGACGGTTTCCTATTGCTCTGTGTGCCATGCTAGACCAAAACAAGTTTGAGAACATGCATTGGACAATACCCCCCTCCCCCCTACCTCGAAGTTGGGGACCGGCATCGCACGTCTTGAACCTGGCTTGGGGGTACAGTGTTCGGTTTTTAATGTAGTTGGTGCCTCATTGAACTTGTGCATTGGGGATTTGAACACATCACACACCACTCATACATATTTTTGGGCCGCGTGCAGGGTATAGGGGGTCTTCTGATCGACCACGTCTCCCTTGTGCGGTTTTTTGATGACATGCATATCTGTGGGCTCCCCGGGGTCTATATATATCATCCCTTTGACCGATAACGAGGGGGTTTGGCCATGAATGGATCCCTCCTAGTTTGTGTTAGGGAGGGTTACCGTCACATGTTCCAGCAAAGTTCGAGCTCATGCGTTCTCAGAATTCCCTCCCACATGCTCGGATTGGTGGGTTGGACTGATACGTCCATTTTGCATCATGTTTTCCTACTGTTATTTATAATGTTTTTATGCATAATAATGCTTATTGAGTAATTCTAATGCCTTTTCTCTCACAATATGCAAGGTTCACACAAAGAGGGAGAATGTCGGCAGCTAGAATTCTGGACCTGAAAAAGCTACGTCACAGTTACCTATTCTGCACATCTCCAAATAAGCTGAAACTTCACAGAAATTTTTTATGGAATATATAAGAATTATTGGACCAAATAACTACCAGAGGGGGCCCACCAGGTGGCACAACCCACCTGTGCGCGCTAGGGCCCCCAGGCGCGCCCTGGTGGGTTGTGCCCTCCTCGGCCCACCTCCGGTGCCCATGTTCTGGTATATAGGTCATTTCGACCTAGAAAAAATAAAGAGAGGACTTTCGGGACGAAACGCCGCCATCTCGAGGCGGAACTTGGGCAGGAGCACTTTTGCCCTCCGGTGGAGCGATTCCTCCGGGGTAACTTCCCTCCCGGAGGGGGAAATCATCGTCACCGTCATCACCAACAACTCTCCCATCTTTGGGAGGGAAATCTCCATCAACATATTCAACAACACCATCTCCTCTCAAACAATAGTTCATCTCTTGTGTTCAATCTTTGTACCGGAACCTTAGATTGGTGCTTGTGGGTGACTAGTAGTGTTGATTACATCTTGTAGTTGATTACTATACGGTTTATTTGGTGGAAGATTATATGTTCAGATCCATTATACTCTTTAAAACCCCTCTGATCTTGAGCATGATTATCATTTGTGAGTAGTTACTTTTGTTCTTGAGGTCACGGGAGAAATCTTGTTGCAAGTAATCATGTGAACTTGATATATGTTCGATATTTTGATGTTGTGTATGTTGTGATACCCTTAGTGGTGTCATGTGAACGTCAACTACATGGCACTTCACCTTATTTGGGCCTAAGGAAATGCATTGCAGAGTAGTTATTAGATGATGGGTTGCGAGAGTGACAGAAGCTTAAACCCTAGTTTATGCGCTACTTCGTAAGGGACTGATTTGGATCCAAGAGTTTAATGCTATGGTTAGATTTTATCTTAATACTTTTCTCGTAGTTGCGGATGCTTGTGAGGAGGTTAGTCATAAGTAGGAGGTTTGTTCAAGTAAGAACAGCACCTAAGCACCGGTCGTCCCACATATCAAATTATCAAAGTAGCGAACACAAATCAATCCAACGTGATGAAAATGACTAGATGAAATTCCCGTGTACCCTCAAGAACACTCTGCTTATCATAAGAGACCGTTTTGTCATGTTCTTTGCCTCACAAGGATTGGGCTACCTTGCTGCGCTTTTGTTACCGTTACCGTTACTTGCTTGTTACAAATTATCTTGCTATCAAACAACTTGTTACCGACTATTTCAGTGCTTGGAGTTAATACCTTGCTGAAAACCGCTTGTCATGTCTTTCTGCTCCTCGTTGGCTTCGACACTCTTACTTATCTAAAGGACTACGATTGATCCCCTATACTTGTGGGTCATCAAGGCTCTTTTCTGGCGCCGTTGCCGGGGAGTGAAGTGCTCTTGGTAAGTGGAAATCAGTAAGGAAAATTTGTTACTACGTGCTGAAATTTATTGTCACTTGTTACTATGGAGAACAATCCTTTGAGGGGTTTGTTCGGGGTATCTTCACCTTGACAGGAACCACAAATAGTTACCCCTCAACCTACTGCACCTACTGAAAATATTGGCTATGAAATTCCTTCGGGTATGGTAGAACAACTGCTAGCTAATCCTTATGCAGGAGACGGAACCGAACATCCTGATATGCATTTGATATATGTGGATGAAATTTGTGGATTATTTAAGCTTGCAGGTTTGCTCGGAGATGAAGCTAAGAAGAAGGTTTTCCCTTTATCTTTGAAGGGAAAAGCACTAGCATGGTATAGGCTATGTAATGATATTGGATCTTGGAACTGGAATCGATTGAAATTGGAATTTCACCAAAATTTTATCCTATGCATCTAGTTCATTGTGATCGAAATTATACATATAATTTTTGGCCTCGTGAAGGAGAAAGTATCGCTCTAGCTTGGGGGAGGATTAATTCAATGTTATATTCATGCCCCAATCATGAGCTCTCAAGAAAAATTATCATTCAGAATTTTTATGCTCGACTTTCTGATTATGATCGATCCATGCTCGATACTTCTTGTGCTGGTTCTTTTATGAAGAAGACTATTGAATTCAGGTGGGATCTTTTAGAAAGAATTAAACGCAACTTTGAAGATTGGGAACTCGACGAAGGTAAAGGGTCAGGTATTAAGCTTGAATTTGATTGTGTTAAATCTTTTATGAATACCAATGCTTTTCAAAAGTTTAGCACTAAATATGGACTTGACTCTGAGATAGTAGCCTCTTTCTGTGAATCATTTGCTACTCATGTTGATCTCCCTAAGGAGAAGTCGTTTAAATATCACCCCCTATTAAAGAAGTAGTTAAAGAACCGGTAATAGCCAGAGATGAAACTATCATTTACAATGTTGATCCAGTTGTGCCTACTGCTTATACTGAAAAACCACCTTTCCCTGTTAGGATAAAGGAACATGCTAAGGTTTCAACCGTGGTCAATAAAAGCCATATTAGAGCACCTAAACCTGCTGAACAAATCAAAGTAGAACCTAGTGTTGCTATGGTTAAAGATCTCCTGGTAGAAAATATTGATGGGCATGTTATTTACTTCTGTGATGAAGCTGCTAGAATTGCTAAACCTGATGAAAAAGATAAACATAGACCCGTTGTTGGCATGCCTATTGTCTCAGTCAAAATAGGAGATCACTGTTATCATGGTTTATGTGATTTAGGTGCTAGTGTGAGTGCTATTCCTTTTACCTTATATCAAGAAATTATGACTGACATATCACCCGCTGAAATAGAAGACATAGATGTTACTATTAAGCTTGCTAATAGAGACACCATCACACCACTTGGGATAGTTAGAGATGTTGAAGTCTTATGTGGGAAAATAAAACATCCTACTGATTTTCTAGTTCTTGGTTCCCCACAAGATGAATTTTGTCCCATTATCTTTGGTAGACCTTTCTTGAACACCGTTAATGCTAAAATAGATTGTGAGAAGCAAACCGTTGGTGTTAGTTTTGGTGATGAGTCTCATGAGTTTAATTTTTCCAAGTTTAATAGACAACCTCACAAGAAAGAATTACCTAGTAAGGATGAAATAATTGGTCTTGCTTCTATTGACGTGCCTCCTACTGATCCACTAGAACAATATTTGCTAGACCATGAAAATGATATGCATATGCATGAAAGGAATGAAATAGATAGAATCTTCTTTGAACCACGAACTTTGCTTAAACACAATCTGCCGATTAAAACTCTAGGAGGTCCACCTCCACCTAAAGGTGATCCTGTTTTTGAATTGAAACAATTGCGAGACACTTTGAAATATGCTTATCTTGATGAGAAAAAGATATATCCTGTTATTATTAGTGCTAACCTTTCAGAACATGAAGAAGAGAGACTATTGAAAATTCTGAAGAAGCACAGAGTTGCTATTGGATATACTCTTGATGACCTTAAGGGCATTAGTCCCACTCTCTGTCACCACAAGATTAATATGGAACTTGGTGCTAAACATGTTGTTGATCATTGCTACCTCTTGAGCAGGCGTTGGTTTTCCCTTGAACAGGAAAGGGTGATGCAGCAAAGTAGCGTAAGTATTTCCCTCAGTTTTTGAGAACCAAGGTATCAACCCAGTAGGAGACTACACGCAAATCGCCTAGTACCTGCACAAACAATCAAGAACCTTGCAACCAACGCGATAAAGGGGTTGTCAATCCCTTCACGGCCACTTGCAAAAGTGAGATCTGATAAAGATAATAAGATAAATATTTTTGGTATTTTTGTTGTATAGATTGGAAACTAAAGATTGCAAAATAAATAGTAACTAGAATTATAGATCGGAAACTTATATGATGTAAAGTAGACCCGGGGGCCATAGGTTTCACTGGTGGCTTCTCTCATGATAGCATATATTACGGTGGGGGAACAAATTACTGTTGAGAAAATTGATAGAAAAGCGCATAGTTATGAGAATATGTAGGCATGATCATGAACATAGGCATCATATCCGTGTCAAGTAGACCGAAACGATTCTGCATCTACTACTATTACTCCACACATCAACCGCTATCCAGCATGCATCTAGAGTATTAAGTTCATAAGAACGGGGTAACGCATTAGGCAAGATGACATGATGTAGAGGGATAAACTCAAGCAATATGATATTTACCCCATCTTTTTATCCTCGATGGCAATGATACAATACGTGTCGGTTCCCTTTCTATCACTAGGATCGAGCAGAGCAAGATTGAACCCAAAGCTAAGCACTTCTCCCATTGAAAGAAAGATCAATCTAGTAGGCCAAACTAAACCGGTAATTTGAAGAGACTTGCAAAGATATCAAATCATGCATATAAGAATTCAGAGAAGAATCAAATATTGTTCATAGATAATCTTGATCATAAACCCACAATTCATCGGATCTCGACAAACACACCGCAAAAAGTATTACATCGAATAGATCTCCAAGAACATCAAGGAGAACTTTGTATTCAGAACCAAAGAGAGAGAAGAAGCCATCTAGCTAATAACTATGGACCCGAAGGTCTGTGGTAAACTACTCACACATCATCAGAGAGGCTATGGTGTTGATGTAGAAGCCCTCCGTGATCGAATCCCCCTCCGGTAGATCGCCGGAAAAGGCCCCAAGATGGGATCCCACGGGTACAGAAGGTTGCGGCGGTGAAAAAGTGGTTCGTGGCTCCCCTGGATGTTTTCAAGGTATAAGAGTATATATAGGCGAAAGAAGTAGGTCGGTGGAGCTACGAGGGGCACACGAGGGTGGGGGCCGTGCCTATCCCCCCTGGGCGCGTCCTCCTGCCTCATGGCCGCCTCGTTGTGTCTCTGACTTCCACTGCAAGTCTCCTGGATTGCGTTTGTTCCAAGAAAGATCCTCGCGAAGGTTTCGTTCCGTTTGGATTCTGCTTGATATTCCTTTTCTGCGAAACACTTAAATAGGCAAAAAAACAGCAACTGGAACTGGGCCTCCGGTTAATAGGTTAGTCCCAAAAATAATATAAAAGAGCATATTAAAGCCCATTAAACATCCAAAATAGATAATATAATAGCATGGAACAATAAAAAATTATAGATACGTTGGAGACGTATCAACATCCCCAAGCTTAATTCCTGCTCGTCCTCGAGTAGGTAAATGGTAAAAACAGAATTTTTGATGTGAAATGCTACCTAACATAATTTTCAATGTAATTGTCTTTATTGTGGCATGAATGTTCAGATCCGAAAGATTCAAGACAAAAGTTTAATATTGACATAAAAATAATAATACTTCAAGCATACTAATCAAGCAATTATGTCTTCTCAAAATAACATACACAAAGAAAGCTCATCCCTACAAAATCATATAGTTTGGCCATGCTTCATTTTCGTCACACAAAATGCTCTGATCATGCACAACCCCGATGACAAGCCAAGCAATTGTTTCATACTTTAGTATTCTCAAACTTTTTCAACTTTCACGCAATACATGAGCGCGAGCCATGGACATAGCACTATGGGTGGAATAGAATATGATGATGGAGGTTGTGTGGGAAGACAAAAAGGGAGAAAGTCTCACATCAGCGCGGCTAATCAATGGGCTATGGAGATGTCCATCAATTGATGTCAATGCGAGGAGTAGGGATTGCCATGCAACGGATGCACTAGAGCTATAAATGTATGAAGGCTCAACAAAAGAAACTGAGTGGGTGTGCATCCAACTTGCTTTCTCACGAAGACCTAGGGCATTTGAGGAAGCCCATTGTTGGAATATACAAGCCAAGTTCTATAATGAAAAATTACCACTAGTATATGAAAGTGACAAAATAAGAGACTCTCTATCATGAAGATCATGGTGCTACTTTGAAGCACAAGTGTGGAAAAAGGATAGTAGCATTGCCCCTTCTATCTTTTTCTGTTTTTTTGGGCCTTCTCTTTTTTTATTTGGCCTTTCTCTTTTTTTGGGCCTTCTCTTTTTTTTATTTGGCCTTTCTCTTTTTTTTCCTCAAACGGGACAATGCTCTAATGATGATGACATCACACTTCTATTTATTTACAACTCAAGGATTACAACTCAATACTAGAACAAAATATGACTCTAATGAGTGCCTCCGGCGGTGTACCGGGATGGGCAATGAATCAAGAGTGACATGTATGAAAAATTATGCATGGTGGCCTTGCCACAAATACGATGTCAACTACATGATCATGCAAGGCAATATGACAATGATGAAGCGTGTCATAATAAACGGAAGGGTGGAAAGTTGCATGGCAATATATCTAGGAATGGCTATGGAAATGCCATAATAGGTAGGTATGGTGGCTGTTTTGAGGAAGACATAAGGAGGCTTATGTGTGATAGAGCGTATCATATCACGGGGTTTGGATGCACCGGTGAAGTTTGCACCAACTCTCGAGGTGAGAAAGGACAATGCACGGTACCGAAGAGGCTAGCAATGATGGAAGGGTGAGAGTGTGTATAATCCATGGACTCAACATTAGTCATAAAGAACTCACATACTTATTGCAAAAATCTACAAGTCATCAAAACCAAGCACTACACGCATGCTCCTAGGGGGATAGATTGGTAGGAAAAGACCATCGCTCGTCCCGACCGCCACTCATAAGGAGGACAATCAAAGAAACACCTCATGCTTCAAATTTTTTACACAACGGTTACCATACGTGCATGCTACGGGACTTGCAAACCTCAACACAAGTATTTCTCAAATTCACACATCATCGGAGAGGCTATGGTGTTGATGTAGAAGCCCTCCGTGATCGAATCCCCCTCCGGCAGATCGCCGGAAAAGGCCCCAAGATGGGATCTCACGGGTACAGAAGGTTGAGGCGGTGGAAAAGTGGTTTCGTGGCTCCCTTGGATGTTTTCAGGGTATAAGAGTATATATAGGCAAAAGAAGTAGGTCCGTGGAGCTACGAGGGGCCCACGAGGGTGGGGGTGCGCCTACCGCCTGGGCGCGCCCTCCTGCCTCGTGGCCGCCTTGTTGCGTCTCTAACTTCCACTCCAAGTCTCCTAGATTGCGTTTGTTCCAAGAAAGATCCTCGCGAAGGTTTCTTTCCGTCTGTATTCCGTTTAATATTCCTTTTCTGCGAACACTGAAATAGACAAAAAAAAAACAACTGGCACTGGCCTCCGGTTAATAGGTTAGTCCCAAAAAGAATATAAAATAGCATATTAAGGCCCATTAAACATCCAAAACAGACAATATAATAGCATGGAACAATAAAAAATTATAGATACGTTGGAGACGTATCAATCATCAACGACCTTTGAATCCTAAGATGAAAGAAATGGTAAGAACTGAAATATTAAAGCTTCTGCAGGCAGGTATAATTTATCACATAGCTGATAGTAGATGGGTAAGTCCTGCTCATTGTGTCCCTAAGAAAGGAGGTATTCCTATTGTTCCTAATGATAAGAATGAACTTATTCCACAAAGAATTGTTACTGGCTATAGAATGGTAATTGATTTTAGAAAATTAAACAAAGCAACTAGAAAATATCATTACTATTTGCCTTTTACTGATGAAATGTTAGAAAGACTATCCAAGCACACACACTTTTGTTTTCTCGATGGATATTTTGGTTTTTCTCAAATACCTGTTTCACAACCTGATCAGGAGAAAACCACCTTCACGTGTCCTTTTGGAACTTATGCTTATAGACGTATGCCTTTTGGTTTATGCAATGCACCTGCTACCTTTCAACGATGTATGACTGCTATATTCTCTGATTTTTGTGAAAAGATTGTTGAGGTTTTCATGGATGACTTTTCCGTTTAAGGAACTTCTTTTGATGATTCCTTAAGCAACCTTGATCGAGTTTTCCAGGGATGTGAGTGTCGGTGTCAAAACCGGCGGATCTCGGGTAGGGGTCCCGAACTATGCGTCTAGGATCGATGGTTACAAGAGACAGGGGACACGATGTTTACCCAGGTTCGGGCCCTCTCTATGGAGGTAATACCCTACTTCCTGTTTGATTGATCTTGATGAATATGAGTGTTACAAGAGTTGATCTACCACGAGATCGTAATGACTAAACCCTAAAAGTCTAGCCTGTATGACTATGGTAATGAGTATATCCTTTCCGGACTACACCCTCCAGTTTATATAGACACCGGGGGAATCTAGGGTTACATAGAGTTGGTTACATAGGAAGGAATCTTCATAGTTGATCGCCAAGCTTGCCTTCCACGCCAAGGAGAGTCCAATCCGGACACGGGTAGAGTCTTCGGCCTTCATGTCTTCACAGCCCATCCGTCCGGCCCATGGATAACAGGCCGGACGCCCGAGGAACCCTTAGTCCAGGACTCCCTCAGTAGCCCCTGAACCTGGCTTCAATGACGAGGAGTCTGGCGCGCAGATTGTCTTCGGCATTGCAAGGCAGGTTCCCTTCTTTCCGAATTCCAAGATAGTCTTCGGATGCAATGATAGTATCCGGACCTGTCATACACACCATACACAACCACAGAGAAAATATTGTTTTTACACGAATCCAATCCACTGACAAATATTTCGTAGGATGACATCACGTCCGGCCGGTCATAATTCCGAACCGTTTCCGTGTCCGCCGCTCCGTGTTCCGAGACACGGTTGCCATTGGCACGTCATTTTAGAGCAGAGATTGTGTCCCCTTATCGTGCATCAATGCGGGTATGGGTAACCCAACCGTGCCTTTTATACAGCCCTTGGGAACATGCGAGTTCTAAGGCGGGCGGGGAGGCGTTCAATATTTACTGCCTTGATAAAGGGATAAGGATTCCCTCTTCCTCACCCACGCCTTCTCTTCATCTCAGCCCTCCCAATCTCGAGCCCCAGCGCCCAAGTTCTTATCTCCTTTCCACTCGAGCTAGCGCTCAACCATGTCCGGGCCCGGAGGTCAGGGCAAGTGGATGGTCTCCTCCGTCAAGGAGGAGGACATTACTGAGCTTCGGGCAGCCGGATACTTGGCGAAGGAAATCGCCCACCGTCTGCCGGCCGAGGGACAAGTCGTCCCCATGCCAGAGCCCAACGAGAGGGTGGTATTCATCCCTCATTTCTTCCGCGGACTAGGGTTCCCCCTACACCCTTTCATCCGCGGGCTGATGTATTATTACGGGATAGATTTCCACGATCTGTCCCCGAACTCCTTCGTCAACATCTCGGCGTTTATCGTCGTGTGTGAGGCCTTCCTCCGCATCCAACCCCACTTCGGGCTATGGCTCACAGTTTTCAACGTGAAGCCAAAGGTGGTGGATGGCCAGCATGCGGAGTGGGGAGGAGCCATGGTGCGTAAGCTGTTCAACGTCTCTTGGCCGAAATGCACTTTTGTGGAGACAGTAAAGGAGTGGCAGAAACAGTGGTTCTACATCATGGAACCCGCGGCACCACCTGGGCCGCGGCTGCCGAATTCCGCTCCGGCGCTCCCATGCGACTCACCTCCTGGGTCGAGAAGAGTCCGAACTGGTGTTTGCCCGACGAGCTGATTGCGCTGCAGACGCGCGTTCAAAGTATGATAGCCAAGAGCGTCAAGCTTGTCGATGTAATTTAGGTGATGCTGGTTCGCCGGATCCTCCCGTGCCAGCGCAGAAGCCGCCCACTGTGGGAGTTCAATCCGAAGAAGCACCAAACCCTGGTGAGGCTCTTTGAAACCACTCACGAGGGTGCCTGGAGGTTGCTCTTTAAGGGCAACGAGAAACCGCCGGCCACAGATTCAGACCGTGGGCACGACAGTAAACACCCCGCCAGCGAGGTATGTTATTTTTAACGTATCCCCTACTTCATTGTTTCGAGGATGATGTCTGAGTTTATTATTGCTTCTTCAGGATTGGATGGAGAGGGCGAAGCGGATCCAGTGTCCGGCTCCACTGCCTTAAGAGCCGGTCATCCCGCGCCTAGCGAAGATGCTAGTGCCGGCGCCATATAAGGCGCCGGAGAAGAAGGCCAAGGGGGCCAAAAGTGGCCCCCGTCGCAAGGGCACTTCGGACGTGACGTCCGAAGACGAGGAAGCCCATTCCTCCGTCCCTGAGGACGACGACGAGGAAGAGGAGGAGGAGAAGAACCCTCCCCCTAAGGAGAAGAAGAGGGGGGCCTCCACGAATCTGGAGGTGGGAACGCCCAAGAAGGGGAAGGGCGCCCCTGCGGTCAACACCGCGCGGGACGTTGACAACAGTCCGGAGCGACGCCTCCGCACTAAGCCTCGGGCCGCATCGTAAGTACTATGACTCTCGTACATAAGTGCACCCGACCTCTCCTTCTCATTGTTGTAATGTGGTTAATTGTGCCATTGCAGTCCGGCCCGTGGTAGCATCCAGCGATCCTCATCTGGGGGTTCGTTGGATCCGGCGGAAATGGCCAGTATGTCGCCGCCGCCCTCTTATTCCCCTGAGTCCAAGGACGACACCGAAGTGTTGTCCCGGAGGACCGCTCCGAGCCGGGGAGGGGCCCAGGATGCTGTCCAGGAGGCGCCGCAAGGCGAGACCTCCGCTGCTGGACACATGGGGGAGCAGATCCCCATGGAGACTGGCGAAGAGGGACGTATTTAGTTCGGCCCTCAGTCGAATATCATCCCGGGGACCGATACGGCCCCGGAATCCGGCGCGCGCCTTCCTTCGAAGGAGGGGAGTGCACCAATTCCACCGCTGGCCCCTATCCAACCGGGGCACCGGATAACCTAATGGAGGCACTACGAGGCGCCTCCACTGTGGACGAGCATCGTATCCTTATGGGTACGGTGATCGAGAAGGTTCAGTCCGTCAAGAGCGGACTAAACGAGGCCTGCAACAACCTGTTGACAGGTTTCGAGGTAAGTCACGTAGAAAGACAACACCCCGTGCTGACAGTAGCCCCTGAGACACTGTTCGGTGTTCGGAAAGAAAGGCCGGACAGAGGATCAACCCTTTGTAGGAGACTAATTTGATATTTATGAATAAGCAGGCGTCGCTGTTGGCCGCGACTTCGCATGCTGCCGAAGTCTCTGAACTGAAGCAGAGGCTGGAGCGGGCCGAGAACGAGCTCGGTGAGGTGAAGATTCAGCTCCACGAGAAGCAAGGTGAGTAACGACTTGCTGTGTATTCGAGAAGAGTAAGTGGTGAGTATTGACAGGAATGTCATAATATGTGCAAGGGCGGCGACTGAGGTCGAGGCCCTGAAAAATGCCTTGACCGAAGCCGAAGGGAAGGCTATCCAGCAGCAAGCTGCCCGTAAGAAGCTCAAGGCCCGGGTCGGCGAGATCCAGCAGGAGCTCCAGGACGCGGTGAAGAAGTGTGAGGCTTTGGAGCGCGAAGCGTCGGTTCGAGAGACCGAACTTGCCAAAGCTCGCCAGAGCGCGGAGGCCGCACAGAATGAAGCCCCGGGCACTCTCCAGGAGATCCAAGAGGCCAAGAAGATCGCAGCGGGTAAGGCTTTTAACATGCAAAGCAAGTATGCGGAGAAGAAGTACCTTTTACTAACCCGGGTTCGGAGTTGCCCAGGGGCCTTTGCGGATCTGCCACGCAGCGTGTCCGATGCTGCGGAGTTCTTCCGAGCCAGAGAAGAGAATTCCACAGAGAAGCTATTCTGGTCGCAGTATGCTGTGCCAGAACATCCGATGCCCTTTGCTGATCAGCTGAAACAGTTGGTCGAGCTGCACAGGGTGTCCAAACTGGCCATGAAGGATTTAATAATCCGACTTTGGCCAGCCAAAGCTATACCTAGGAATTATTTTGGCCTCGTGAAGCGAGTGATGGAGGCTTGTCCGTGGCTAGACATCGTCAAGCGATCAGTCTG
Source organism: Aegilops tauschii subsp. strangulata (assembly GCF_002575655.3). Classification (NCBI taxonomy): domain Eukaryota; kingdom Viridiplantae; phylum Streptophyta; class Magnoliopsida; order Poales; family Poaceae; genus Aegilops; species Aegilops tauschii. The sequence continues at coordinate 120,242,534 of NC_053038.3, read as the reverse complement.
CATCGAAGGTGCCCGCATGGCCTTCTCTCGTTGCAAGATGTGGTGGGCGAAGATGGACGCCGTCGAGGTGGCCAAGGGGCCGCCGGAGGGCAAGGAGCACCGCACACCCGAGCGATATTTTGCGGATGTCCTGGAGGGGTCTCGACTTGCGGTAGCACAGTGCGAGCAGGACATTATTTTTGAATGAAGACATTCGTTTTTTGTCTTTGCCTTGTATGATGAAAACAAATCCGGTTTGTAATATAATGTTTGTTATGTTTTGATTGTTTCCTCCTGTGCGGCCGTGTCGTATGGAATCTGAGGGTTGACCAGTCGCCGGCTTCTGCCCTCACGTAGGTAGTACGGAGGTGTTCGGGATGGTATCTAAACAATCTTGATCCAATTATATGGTCCTTGAAGGAGTTGTTCAGCGCAACGAACCAGGCAATCAGACTATGCGGCTTAAACGCCCTCACTTAGCCATAGGAGTTTTATAATAAAACATAGGCGCAGCCCCTGGTATACGAACCAGAGTGCTGTCAGCGTCTGATCGGGAAGTACCGATCCTTTGCGAAATGCGGAAAAAAAATCTGCAACGATTTGTGACCTCCGAACAGCTGACCGGCTCTCGCCGCATCATGACAGACAGTTTTCGGCTTTCTCTACTGTGGTGCTCATCCGGTTTAGACCAGGGCACAATCGCAGTAGTTCTCCCTTTACTACCCTAGCCGATGTAGCGGAACGTAGGGTAGCAAGCACAGGAGCCGGGCAACCCAACTATTGACCAAAGACATGATTCGGAGCCAATGCATATAATGCTAAATTCGGGGTGCCGAACTTATCTATAAGAAGTGTTCAGACTTTGTTGTCGTATTGTGGGGCGATAGGGAGCCCCTGGCGAGTATGAAACGTGCCAAAGTGCACGGGTGCGAGGATATAAGTGATTAATAGCAACGGGAAACAGAAAAAGAGCAGAGGTAGTATCTGGGGCCCCTTGACTTGAGCCATAAACTGCTTCCATTATAGTTGGGTTAATGCGTCAAAGTGCATTTGTACAAATGATGCGATAAGCAACCGGCTATTTAACATGCCAGAACCGGAGGAGAGTTGCATTTGGGTACTGAAAAACAACTAGAGTAGTCATTGGATTGTCCTCTAGGGCTTCCCCTGTGTGTCTGTGCTCTGCGCCAATCTGGTGTACTTGTCCTTTGCCAGGACCGGTAATCAGGCCATCGGAGGAGGCCTGTATAAAAGATACCTGAAAAAAGGGGAAAAAGAAAAAAAGGAAGTAGTAAAGATACCAGTGAGTCCGGGATCGGTGTAGCCGAACTACAAGCTAGCTGTGCCTCCGTCGATGCCCATGGGATTTTGAGTGTGTAATTATGTACGCGAGGTGCGGATGCGGCTACCTCGTCGGGACCGGGACGAAGGACGAATTGCTAGTCGAGCTCTTGACGAGCCGAGTCGTTCTGTTGCAGTGTGGTCCGGACTCTCTTAGTGATGTCCAGGGGCTCGGCAGCCAGATTACAGTTCTGCTTGAGAAGGCCGCTCTGTACCTCTGCTGCTAGGGCGGCAGTGTGCTCCTCTGTTCGGAGGGAGCGTTCAGTATTTCCATTGACTGTTATGACGCCACGTGAACTGGGCATCTTGAGCTTGAGATAAGCATAGTGTGGCACTGCGTTGAATCTGGCGAACGCAGTTCGTCCAAGCAGTGCGTGGTAGCCGCTGCGGAAGGGGACGATATCAAAGATTAACTCTTCGCTTTGGAAGTTGTCTGGAGAACCAAAGACTACTTGCAGCGTGATTGAGCCCGTACAACGGGCCTCTACACCTGGTATGACTCCTTTAAAGGTAGTCTTTGTGGGCTTGATTCGTGAGGGATTAATGCCCATTTTACGCACTGTATCCTGATAGAGCAGGTTGAGGCTGCTACCACCGTCCATTAGGACTCGTGTTAGGTGAAATCCGTCGATGATTGGGTCGAGGACCAGTGCGGCCGAACCGCCATGGCGGATACTAGTTGGATGATCTCGGTGATCGAAGGTGGTCGGGAATGACGACCACGGATTGAATTTTGGGGCGACTGGCTCTACCGCGTAGACGTCCCTGAGTGCTCGCTTGCGCTCCCTTTTGGGGATGTGTGTAGCGTATATCATGTTCACCGTTTTGACTTGAGGGGGAAATTTCTTCTGCCCCCCAGTGTTCGGCTGCCAGGGCTCTTCATCTTCGTCCTCGCTTTGTGATCCCTTTTCTTTGCTCTCGGCATTTAACTTGCCAGCCTATTTGAAAACCCAACAATCTCTGTTGGTATGATTGGCTTGTTTGTCTAGGGTGCCATGTATCTGGCATGGACGATCGAGTATGCGGTCCAAGCTGGATGGTCCCTCATTGTTCCTTTTGTAGGGCTTCTTCCGTTGACCGGACTTGGATCCGCTGAATCCGGCGTTAACTGTGGTGTCATCGGTGTTATCGCCGTTGCTTCGGCGCTTGTGTCTATTGCGCCGGAGCTTGCCGGTGTTGTTCTTGGCCTCGGAGGGGCCTGCTTCGTTGGCTGTGTTTATGTTACGAGCCAGCCAGCTGTCCTCACCCGCGCAAAAGCGGGTCATGAGTGCTGTGAGGGCTACCATGGATTTTGGCTTTTCTTGGCCGAGGTGGCGGGCGAGCCATTCGTCGCGGATGTTGTGTTTGAAGGCAACTAGGGCTTAGGCATCCGGACAGTCGAATATCTGGTTCTTTTTGGTTAGGAACCTAGTCCAGAATTTTCTGGCTGATTCTCCAGGTTGTTGGACTATATGACTTAAGTCATCGGCATCTGGTGGCCGGACATAAGTACCTTGGAAGTTGTCAAGAAAAGCTTCTTCCAAGCCCTCCCAGCTGCCGATGGAATCTTCAGGCAGGCTATTTAGCCAGTGTCTAGCTGGCCCTTTTAATTTGAGTGGGAGGTATTTGATGGCGTGGAGGTCATCTCCTCGAGCCATATGGATGTGGAGAATAAAATCTTCGATCCACACTGCGGGATCGGTTGTTCCATCATATGATTCAATATTGAGGGGCTTGAACCCCTCGGGGAATTCGTGATCCAGTACTTCATCTGTGAAGCAGAGGGGGTGTGCGGTGCCTCTATATCGGGCCGTGTCACGGCGCACCTCCGATGAAGTCCGTGTGCGGTTATCGGCCCGGGCGTGACTAGGTTTGCCACGTCCGAATAGGTAGTCGTCATCCCGAGTCGGGAAGCGTCCTCGCGATCCGTAGATTGATCTGGTGTGTCCTGCTCTACTGTCCAGGTCCTGCCGGAGGTCGTATGTATGGTCCCGAGCTGTTATGTCTCTGTTTTTACGAGGCGGTGGGGCGGGCTGTTGTTCGGCCTGAGTTGCCGTTTTATCCCGACCGTGGGGTGGTCGGTCCGCTGCACTCTCCCGACCACGTGGTGGTCGTTCCGCATTGCGCGAGGGAGGTATGGGATCTGGTGCCTCCTCATCGAACTGAGGTAGCAGTCTGCGCTTCGGGTAACTCTTGGCTGGGCGCTTGAGGCTATATTCTTCGGCTGCCAGGACATCGGTCCATCTGTCAATGAGTAAGTTTTGATTGGCTTGGAGCTACTGCTGCTTTTTCTTCAGGCTTCTAGCAGTAGCTATTAGCTGGCGCTTGAAGCGCTCCTGCTCGAGGGGTGCCTCAGGCACGATGAAATCCTCGCTGCCGAGGCTCTCCTCATCCTCGGAGACTAGACGATAACTTTCGTCATCCGGTTCATTGGGCATGGCCTGTTTATCAGGGTTAACTTGCCCGTTGTCTTGTTCCTCCTGTTCGGATGCTGCTCCAACAAGGTCTTCATTGTTTTGGGCGTCGCCCGGAGTACTATTTTCTCTGATGCTAGTGTTGCCATCTTTTGAGCGACGAGGCTTAGAACAGCGTTTAGGGCGCCGGCGCTTGGGCTGTGTCTTAGAAGGTTTATTCGCAACTGGATCTTCTTTGTCATCGTCGCTAGCCTTTTTAGGTGTGTCAACCATGTACACATCGTACGAAGAGGTGGCCGTCCAACGTCCGGTGAATGGCGGGTCTTGGCCTTGCTCCTTGTCGGCATCGTCGTCCGTACCATCGATGTCTTCGGAGCCATAATCAAGCACGTCGGTTAAGTCGTCGACGGTGGCTATGAAGTGGGTGGTGGGTGGGAAGCAAAATTCCCCATCATCAGCCTCTAGCTCGTACCGAACATAGTTCGGCTGTGAGTCCTTCTCCAAGGATAAAATCTTTAAAGAGTTTAGCACATCACCCAAAGGTGAGTGCTGGAAGATGTCTGCAGCGCTGAATTCAAAAATCGATAACCGATCTAGCTCGGTGTCCGCGGGCGTACATGGTCCGGAACTTATAGCCGGAGACGAGTCCGGAGTTCCGTTGGCGCAAGTATTGCAGGGTGTCGAGTCTGTGTGCGGCTCCAACGCCGCGGACTCTGTGGCCTCGGATGGCACGATCTGCTCCGGCTCTAAGGCCGTTGCAGCAACGGGAACCATCTCCTGGATGTGATCCGATGACATATTTAAGTCATGTTCATCGGAGCGAGGGGGAGCGATCGTCGCGGTCTCGAATCCATCGAAGATCAGGTCTCCGCGGATGTCCGCGATGTAGTTCAAGCTCCCGAATCTGACCTGATGGCCAGGGGCGTAGCTATCGATCTGCTCCAGATGGCCAAGCGAGTTGGCCCGCTGTACAAAGCCGCCGAACACGAAGATCTGTCCGGGGAGGATGGTTTCTCCTTGGAAGGCGTCACTATCGAGGATTGAGGGGGGGGCATTGAACCTTCCGTCGACGACACAGTGGAACTCTCAATGAAAGCACCAATGTCGATGTCAAAACCGGCGGATCTCGGGTAGGGGGTCCCGAACTATGCGTCTAGGATCGATGGTTACAGGAGACAGGGGACACGATGTTTACCCAGGTTCGGGCCCTCTCTATGGAGGTAATACCCTACTTCCTGCTTGATTGATCTTGATGAATATGAGTGTTACAAGAGTTGATCTACCACGAGATCGTAATGACTAAACCCTAAAAGTCTAGCTTGTATGACTATGGTATGAGTATATCCTTTCCGGACTACACCCTCCGGTTTATATAGACACCGGGGGAATCTAGGGTTACATAGAGTCGGTTACATAGGAAGGAATCTTCATAGTTGATCGCCAAGCTTGCCTTCCACGCCAAGGAGAGTCCAATCCGGACACGGGTAGAGTCTTCGGCCTTCATGTCTTCACAGCCCATCAGTCCGGCCCATGGATAACAGGCCGGACGCCCGAGGACCCCTTAGTCCAGGACTCCCTCAGTGAGCAAACCAATCTTGTCTTGAATTGGGAGAAGTTCCACTTTATGGTTAATGAAGGTATTTTCTTGGGGCATAAAATTTCTTAACGAGGTATTGAGGTGGATAAAGCTAAAGTTGATGCAATTGAGAAAATGCCATGTCCTAGAGATATTAAAGGTATTCGTAGTTTTCTCGGTCATGCTAGTTTCTATAGGAGATTTATTAAAGACTTCTCTACAATTTCTAGGCCTCTTACAAATCTTTTACGAAAGGATGTTCCATTTGTTTTTTATGATGATCGTGTAGAAGCCTTTGAAACACTTAAGAAAGCCTTAATTTCTGCACCTATTGTTCAACCACCTGATTGGAACTTGCCTTTTGAGATTATGTGTGATGCTAGTGATTATGCTGTTGGTGATGTTCTAGGACAGAGAGTTGATAAGAAATTAAATGTTATCCATTATGCTTGCAAAACTCTAGACAGTGCCCAAAGAAATTATGCTACTACTGAAAAAGAACAGTTGTGTTTGCTTGTGACAAATTCAGATCTTACATTGTTGATTCTAAAGTTACTATTCACAATGATCATGCTGCTATTAAATATCTTATGGAAAAGAAAGATGCTAAACCTAGACTCATTAAGTGGGTTCTCTTGCTGCAAGAATTCGATTTACATATAACTGATAGGAAAGGAGCTGAGAACCCCGTAGCTGATAACCTGTCTAGGTTAGAGAATATTCTTGATGACCCACAACCTATTAATGATAGCTTTCCTGATGAACAACTAGTTGCAATAAATGTTTCTCATAACACTCCTTGGTATGTTGATTATGCTAATTATATTGTTGCTAAATATATACCACCTTGTTTCACATACGAACAAAATAAAAAAAATTCTTCTATGATTTAAGACATTACTTTTGGGATGACCCACATCTCTATTAGGAAGGAGTAGATGGTACTATTAGAGGTTGTGTACCTGCGCATGAACAGGGACAAATCCTATGGAAATGTCACTCCGAAGCTTATGGAGGGCATCATGCGGGAGATAGAACTGCTCACAAGGTATTGCAATCTAGTTTTTATTGGCCTACTCTCTTCAAAGATGCCCGTAAGTTTGTTTTATCTTGTGATGAATGCCAAAGAATTGATAATATCAGTAAGCATCAAGAAATGCCTATATATGGGACCTTTTCCTTCCTCTAATAGGTATACACACATTTTGGTTGCTGTTGATTATGTTACTAAGTGGGTGGAAGCTATTCCAACTAGTAGTGCTGATCACAACACTTCCATTAAAATGCTTAAAGAAGTTAGTTTCCCAAGGTTTGGAGTCCCTAGAGATTTAGTGACTGATGGTGGTTCACACTTTATTTATGGTGCTTTCCGTAAAATGCTTGCTAAGTATGATGTCTGAAAGAACATGTGGTGCCCCCATGTTTGGTTTTGGTAATTGACTACAATCTCTATGGACTCATGGTTGCCCTGAGTTATATTTGAAGGTTTTGTCCATAGGATTTTCTTGGAGTACATGTGTTGGTTTCAAGGAGAGTTTGTGTTGACCAAGGTGCTATTAAGGAATTATCCAAAGATTGGTCATGTGAGAGTTGAGCTTATTGCAAGCATGTCTTGAAGAAGAAGATTGTGTGATCATTCATGTTTACCTTCAAGACATCATCCAAATGAAGAGAGTTGGAAAGATTCTAGGTTGATCAAGACTAAGTCAAGAGTGAATCAAGTTGATCAACTCACAAAGCGTAGAAGATGTACCGAGAGGGATCAAGTGATCCCGTGGTATGGTAAGCATTGTCCATTGTGCTTTGTGTACTAACCCATGGTCTATGTGAGAGTTCTATGTGGGGTTAGGTACGTGTACATGGGCTTGCGTCAAGAGGAAGATATCACTCAAACCATGGAGAGGATGACATCAAGTGGTGATCATCATCAAGATTGCCGTGTGCAAGGCAAAGGTTTGCTCTTGATAGGTTTTCTATTTTACCGGTCTCATGATGGTAGTTGGGAGACCGGGTTATAGGATCGATTGCCGTACTATCAAGGGGGGCTCTCGATGAGTAGCTTGATCGTATCGTTCATAGAGAGCTCAAACCATTGCATCCTTGCATCATCTTTATTGGTTCTTGTTTGGTTCTTCTCTTTGTGAGTTTTGGAGCTTATGGTCATCTTGATGACAAGCTCGAGTTCATCGAAAACGGAGTTCACTCGCATCTTCTATGATGTTTTCGATGTTGGAGGTTATGCCGGTCCTTCTCGGTTGGAGGTTTCACTCCTCTATTTGTTGGTATACCTCCCGCGCCTCTTCTTACTATAACCAGTCGCAGTTTTGATGCTACTCATCGTCTTGTATCCAACAAGCTTGAGTTTGCTCAATTCGGAGCTCATATGAAGAAGTTTGGGCAGTTCTGTTTTTCTCCCAGCGGTAGTACCGCTTGTAGCATCAAGCTGTAGTACCGCTCCAGTACCGCTCTACTACCGCCTCGATTTTGGGTCTGCTCTTTTCCTGTCGGGTTCAGCGGTAGTCGCGCGGCAGTAAGGCACGGTAGTTCTGCCTATAAGCGGTAGTACCGCTCCGGTCGAGCGGTAGTACCGCTACTGCACTACTGCCACCGTACTCTGCTCTGTCCTGCCTCCCTTTGTCCCGTGTTCTGCTCCTCCAGCAGTAGTACCACCGGGGTGAGCGGTAGTACCGCTTATCGGCGGTACTACCGCACCAAGGTTCTTGTTTTGTTGCTCCTTTTCACTGCTTCTTCCGCCCGAGCGGTAGTACCGCTCGTGTGCGGGCTGAGCACTTAACGGTTGGATTTTTCCCCTCCTATAAAAGGGGTATTCTTCCCCAATGAACCTTATCCTTTGAGCTCGTGTTCTTCCCCCATTGTTGACCTTCTTCGAGCTTGCTAACTCTCAATCCCTCCATGGATTCTTGCTAGTTTTTGAGGGAAAAGAGAGAGTAGATCTAGATCCACATTTCCACCAATCACTTTCTCCTCTATGTGAGGGGAACCCCTTGGATCTTGATCTTGGAGTTCTTGGTGTTCTCCTTCTTGTTCTTCCTCTCATTTTCCTCCCTAGCATTAGTTGCTTCGGTGGGATTTGAGAGAGAAGGACTTGGGCACTCCGTGTGCCCTTGCCATTGCATTTGGTGCATCGGTTTGAGTTCTCCACGGTGATGCGTGGAAGTTACAAGTTGAGAAGCTTATTACTCTTGGGTGCTTGGTACCCTTGAGCTTGTTCCTCTTGGGTGCTTGGGCGCCCTAGACAGTTGGTGGTGTTTGGAGCTCAATCATTATGGTGCAAAGCTCCGGGCAAGCGTCGGGGTGTCCAATTAGGTTGTGGAGATCGCCCCGAGCAATTTGACGGGTACTGGTGACCGCCCCCAAGGGTTGCCATTTGTACGGGTTCGGTGACCGCCCTCAAGGGTCCCTTAGTGGAATCATGGCATCTTGCATTGTGCGAGAGAGTGAGGAGATTACGGTGGCCCTAGTGGCTTCTTGGGGAGCATTATGCCTCCACACCGCTCCAAACGGAGATTAGCATCCGCAAGGGTGTGAACTTCGGGATACATCATCGTCTCCGCGTGCCTCGGTTATCTCTTACCCGAGCTCCTTACTTATGCACTTTACTTTGTGATAGCCATATTGTTTCTTGTCATATATCTTGCTATCACCTAGTAGTTTGTCTTGCTTAGCATAAGTTGTTGGTGCACATAGGTGAGCCTAGCTGTTGTAGGTTTTGTGCTTGACAAATTAACCGCTAGGTTTATTCTGCATTTGTTCAAGCCTAAACCGTAATTATTTTAAAGCGCCTATTCACCCCCCTCTAGGCGACATCCTCGATCTTTCAATGTCAACCATATAATTGCATCACCTTATCATCCTCAGTCTGGTGGTCAAGTTGAACTTAGCAATAGAGAAATAAAGCTAATATTACAAAAAACTGTTAATAGGTCCCAAAAGAATTGGTCTAAGAAATTGGATGTTGCACTTTGGGCCTACAGAACAGCATATAAAATCATATGGGTATGTCTCCCTACAAAATGGTTTATGGAAAGCTTGTCATTTGCCTCTTGTGTTAGAACATAAAGCATATTGGGAAATTAAAGAACTCGACTATGATTTCAAACTTGCCAGTGAAAAGAGGTTATTTTATATCGGCTCACTAGATGAATGGAGAACCCACGCCTAAGAAAATGACAAGCTATTTAAAGAAAAAGTTAAAAGATCGCATGACAAAAGAATCCAAAAGCAGGAATTTAAAGTTGGTGAATATGTTCTTCTGTACAACTCTCATTTCAGATTCTTTGCAGGGAAGCTTCTCTTTAAATGGGAAGGGCCATATATCATCGAGGAGGTTTATCGTTCTGGAGCTATTAAAATAAATAATTCCGAAGGTACTAACCCGAAGATTGTTAACAGGCAAAGAATTAAACATTATATCTCAGGTACGCCTATTAATGTTGAAAACCATATTATTCAAACTTTGACACCGGAAGAACACATAAAGGAAACCTTGTGGAACACTCCAGAATAACCGAAAAAGAGGAGGTACGTGATACGGTAAGTAAACGGACTCCAAAAAATCCACAAAAATATATTCTGTCAGTTTTGGAATATATTAAAAATTAGGAAAATAAGAAACAGCTAGGAAGGTAACCCTGGTGGGCACAAGATACCAGGGCCAGGTGCCGAGGTGGGTTGTGCCCACCTCGGGTACCTTCCGGACTCCGTTTTTCTCCCTTTGCTTGTTTCCCAAGATAAAAAATCTTTATATACGCCCCAAACCTATTTGACCACCGTATCATGGAGAAACCTTTTGTTCTTGTTTCTAGTTGCTTTTTGTCAGAGTTTTCAAGTCAGGCATCATGTCTTCTCCTTCCTCCAACAACATAGAAGAAGATGCTTGGTTGATGAAGATGGAGCTAAAGAGAGAAGAACCAAAGGAAGCCTCAAGGGAGGACAAGAGCAAGGAAGTTGTCCGGAGATCAAGTGCATGCGGTAGAGCAGGCCTTGCCTGCAGAGGAGGAAGAAGATATCCTTAAACCTTACTATGATCACCTTACCCCCACAGATATCGAAGCTTTTCGGGTCATCAAAATGGTTCGTGTGCAAAATAAATATCTTACTCATGAAAAGATTCTGCTGCAAGAGCACATCATTGTTCGAGCGTCATCCATAGATTGGAGTATCTTTTGAGCCAGAAGGCCAAGATCACTGCTACCTCGTCACCACCACCAACTTCCTCATCACCAAAGGAGACTTGAGTTCATGGTATGGACACTCCCCTTGGCTTGTGCCAAGCTTGGGGGAGGTGTCCCGGTATCGTATCACCACCACTATCTTTTCCTTTATCTATTTTAGTTCTATATCCTTAGTTATCATTTGATTTAGTTGAATAAAAGTTTAGTTCGACCCTTTCTTTTCGAATGCTTGCTTAGTAATCTTCGTTGCAATCGTGTGCGAGATATATAATAAAGTTTAGTTTGAGTTTTGATTTCTTTACTTTCGTGTTCCAATAAAAAGAAAGGAAATAAATGGAAAATATCATATACTAATATTATGGTAAGTAATGACATCACATAAGGAAAAGTCTAAGTGGTAAAATTTGTTGGAGATTGACAAACATAGCATTGGTCGATGATGCAATTCATGAAAGAATTAATAAGGGAAGAGAAGATCCGCATGCCAATATACCATCTTGGACCTCTTTTATGACTGTGAGCCCCCATCAAAATATTATATGCCAAAATTGTTGACGTTGGACAAGGAAGACAATGTAATGATTTATGCTTGTTCATATTCACATAGAAGTTATATTGTCATAGATCCTTTAACATGTGGTGCTTGCTCAATATCTTTGCTAGCCAAAAATTCCGCACTAAGTAGATACTACTTGTGCATCCAAAACCCTTAAACACAAATCTTGTTTTGAGAGTCCACCATACCTACCTATGGATTGGGTAAGATCCTTCAAGTAAGTTGTCACCGGTGCAATAAGGCAATAAAAATTGTTCTAAATGTGTTAGATCATTTAGTGTAAGAGAAAATTGAGCGTTGTACAAACTTGTGATGGCAAAATAATAAAAGCGACAGACTACACAATAAAGGTTGCTATCATAAGGGGCAATATAATGTGATGTTCTTTTGCACTAAGAGATTGAGCATACAACCAATAAGTGCATGGCAACCACTGATTCCCTCTGCGAAGGGCCTATCTTTTACTTTTATGTATTTACTTTTATGCAAGAGTCAAAGTATTTCTCTATTCCTTTTTATTTTTTCTTTTGGCAAGCACCATGGGGTGAGGAAAGATCTAGGCACATATATCCAGTTGGATATGAGTGATCATGAATTATTATTGTTGACGTCACCTTTTAGGTGAATACATTGGGAGGCAAAACTATAAGCCCCTATCTTTCTATGTGTCCGGTTGAAACTTTTTTCTCATGTGTATGAGGTGAGTGTTAGCAATCATAGAATAATATGTGATGGTTGAGTGTGTGGACTTGCAAAAAGGCTCGGATACGTGACCCTTCCTGAAAATATGATGAATTGTAGTTGCAAAGTTGACTGAGAACATAGTTTGCTGGTTTTCAATAGAGTTTATGCTTTTACTTTGATGTTGTGATGAATTGTTACTTGTTCATGAGAAGTTATATGATAAAGTTATGTGATAAAGTTTGTTGCTGTTATAATAATAAGCATGATGCTTATATGTCCGTATTTTTTTATATCGACACCTCTCTCTCTAAGCATGTTGGCATGTTTTTCGGTATCAGTTTTTCGCTTGAGGACAAGCGAGGTCTAAGCTTGGGGGAGTTGATACGTCCATTTTGCATCATGTTTTCCTACTGTTATTTATAATGTTTTTATGCATAATAATGCTTTATGGAGTCATTATAATGCCTTTTCTCTCATAATATGCAAGGTTCACACAAAGAGGGAGAATACCGGCAGCTGGAATTCTGGACCTGAAAAAGCTACGTCAGAGTTACCTATTCTCAGGGCCGTCTCCAGAAATCCGGGGCCCCAAATTGTGGCCCAAAATTTCGAACAATTCACATAACATAAGTATTAGTATGCGTACATCATACTCTCACTTTATTGTATAATTTCGAGTCTATTTTATTTGTACCTTATTTAGGCATATATCAAACACTAATGCTAAAAAGGTGAAGGGATTACAAAGCAATTAACATACCTCATGTTCTACCAAAAAGGAGCATATGTCTAGTATTTCTTGAAATAAAATCTTCACATGTATCTTGCGCTTTGCAGAACCATATTTATGTTTCCTAATTCTAGTAGACATGATGAAGATTCAGAAACAAAACATAACAAATTATAAGTGACCATTAATCAAACAGAATCTAATTAGTTTCTAATATTATCGATCGCTAGATGACTAGATCATTCAAATACAAAGAAAATGAATTGAAAAAGACCTTGCTTTTGGAGATTGGAACATAGTCTGTAGTTTGGCCTGATGTGTTCCTCAATCCTGATTGAAGAAACCAATGGATCCGCAGTCCATACTGTTGCATCTTCACGCGGCAAGACGATCAACAATGGATTGGATCGGAGGTGACTACGCCGGCGCCGGCATGACTGCTAGGGCCACGCGTAGGGTGAGGGTTTGGTGCTTCTTCAATCCCGGATCGTCGGTCGCGAGACGGAGACGGTAGTTCGCAGCCTGTTCGGCTGCAATCACTAGAATCGAGCGATCTGTATCCAGTCTTCTGATCGTGCTACTAGGCCTCTAACCTTCTTTTCTTGTTTGTAAGTATATGTTATTTGGGCCTCTATAACTAGCAGCCCAGATGCCCCGTATGCAGCAAAGACACCACGTAATTTTTTTGGCCCACATCGTTTTCCCTCAAAAAACATACGTTAGTTTTCTGGTTTTTCTAGCGATCTTTCGGCGGAAGGAGGCATCATACACGAAGCGGTTTTTCTCTCGATGGGGGCCCTGTGCGGTCGCTCAACTCGCCCCCCTCATCGACGGGCCTGCCTATTCTGCACATCTCCAAATAAGATGAAACTTCACAGAGATTTTTTATGGAATATATAAGAATTATTGGAGCAAATAACTACCAGAGGGGGCCCGCCAGGTGGGCACAACCCAACTGGGCGCGCCAGGGCCCCCAGGCGCGCCCTGGTGGGTTGTGCCCTCCTCGGCCCACCTCCTGTGCCTAACTTCTGGTATATAGGTCATTTTTACCTAGAAAAAATAAAGAGAGGACTTTCATGACGAAACACCATCGTCTCGAGGCGGGACTTGGGCAGGAGCACTTTTGCCCTTCGGCAGAGCCATTCCGCCGGGGGAACTTCCCTCCCGGAGGGGGAAATCACCGTCATCGTCATCACCAACAACTCTGCCATCTTTGGGAGGGAAATCTCCATCAACATCTTCAACAGCACCATCTCCTCTCAAACCCTAGTTCATCTCTTGTGTTCAATCTTTGTACCGGAACCTTAGATTGGCGCTTGTGGGTGACTAGTAGTGTTGATTACATCTTGTAATTGATTACTATATGGTTTATTTGGTGGAAGATTATATGTTCAGATCCATTGTGCTATTTAATACCCCTTTGATCTTGAGCATGATTATCATTTGTGAGTAGTTACTTTTGTTCTTGAGGCCACGGGAGAAATCATTTTGCAAGTAATCATGTGAACTTGATATGTGTTCAATATTTTGATGATATGTATGTTGTGATTCCCTTAGTGGCGTCATGTGGACGTCGACTACATGGTACTTCACCTTATTAGGGCCTAAGGGAATGCATTGTGGAGTAGTTATTAGATGATGGGTTGCGAGAGTGATAGAAGCTTAAACCCTTGTTTATGCGCTACTTCATAAGGGACTGATTTGGATCCAAAAGTTTGATGCTATGGTTAGACGTTATCTTAATACTTTTCTCGTAGTTGCGGATGCTTGCGAGGGGGTTAATCATAAGTAGGAGGTTTGTTCAAGTAAGAACAACACCTAAGCACCGATCCACCCACATATCAAATTATCAAAGTAGCGAACACAAATCAATCCAACATGATGAAAGTGACTAGATGAAATTCCCGTGTACCCTCAAGAACGCTTTGCTTATCATAAGAGACCGTTTTGGCCTGTCCTTTGCTTGGGCTAACTTGCTGCACTTTTGTTACCGTTACCGTTACTTGCTTGTAACAAATTATCTTGCTATCAATCAACTTGTTACCGACTATTTCAGTGCTTGCAGTTAATACCTTGGTGAAAACCACTTGTCATTTCCTTCTGCTCCTCGTTGGGTTTGAAACTCTTACTTATCGAAAGGACTACGATTGATTCCCTATACTTGTGGGTCATCATGGACCTACACTGTACCCTATGTATCTCGTCTTTAATTACCTGGCTTTCATGGTGGTTGTCTTTATCGAGAGGCAGGCACCACATCTAAATTATACATTATTTGATATTGAGAACACATCACCCCTTTCAATGTACATAATTTTGGGCCGCATGCAGGCGGTGCTGGTTTTGTGGCCCCTCTCGTGCAATTTTTTATGGTGGTCCAATCTATTGGCCGAAGCGGTGTATACATTCTATCCATTTTTTATCGACAACAACAGTGGTCGTTTAACCACCAAGTAAGGTTGAGAAAGCGGTAGGCGTAAGCGAGGCGGTTGGCCTTCGCCTAGTGCCTAGGCGGTGCCTAAGCGCCCTAGGCGCGGCCTAGGCGGTAATATAGTTTTTACTTGTAGTGTATTTGTGATTATTATATTAGTGTCGATATTAGTTTAGGGCATATAAATAAGTTAATT
This sequence comes from Aegilops tauschii subsp. strangulata, assembly GCF_002575655.3. Taxonomy (NCBI): domain Eukaryota; kingdom Viridiplantae; phylum Streptophyta; class Magnoliopsida; order Poales; family Poaceae; genus Aegilops; species Aegilops tauschii. The sequence continues at coordinate 120,227,453 of NC_053038.3, read as the reverse complement.
ACCGTCTACTGCCATTGAAATATAACTCATTTGGCATATCAGTGCAGTATGTGGCATGATTTCTTGCTTGGGTAGGCAATTCCTTGCTTGCTCTGCCTAGACCTCCATTTATGCCCTAGGCGAGACGTTTGGCCATTGCCTAGCGCCTAGACGTGCCTAAGCGCCTCCTAGGCACTGCCTTTTCCAACAGAGACCAAGCGATAGATTCACTGCTCCATCTTATGGTAGGTCATGGCGACATGCATGTATGACCAAAGTATCAGTACATGCATGCGTCCCGCCGACACGAAGTGGGAGGTGGGGCAAGCACCCTAGCTAGGTATCTATGACCTTAGACTGCCATTATAGATATATCTAAGGGGGCTTTCCGGTTTGCGAGGCAGGTGCCACCAAAAATGTGCATTGTGTATTTAAATGTCACACTCTATATTCCTACATATATTTGGCCATTTCTAGGTGGTTGTTGACTTCGGGCCCCTCTCGTCAATCTTCGACGATGCACCCAACCGTGGGCCCGCGCAGTCAAAGTTGTGCATTGGAAATTTTAACATCACGCACCACCCTTTTCATTCATATATATTTGGGCCACATGCTGGTGTGATTGTCTTCTAACCCCTCATATATATTTTTTCTGCCAAATGGTGCTCTATATGAAGTATCAGTTGATGCTCAATGGACATGGGTGCACTGGCTTAACCTTGTGCTATGCTAGTGCGCTGTGAAATCACCACGACTGCGCAAGCGCCAGCAAGGGTGAAGGTACTGGCTTAACCGTTTGCGATGCTAGTGCGCTGTGAAATCACCACGACTACGCGAGCGCGAGCAAGGGTGGAGGTACTGGCTTAACCGTGTGTTATGCTAGTGCGCTGTGAAATCACCACAACTGCGCAAGCGCGAGCAAGGGTGGAGGTACTGGCTTAACCGTGTGTGATGCTAGTGCGCTGTAAAATCACCACCCGCGCAAGCTAAAAGGCGGGTAGTTTATTTAGGATGAATTCCACGTCTGCGTCTGAAAATTAGGACGAACCGTGTGCGATAGACCAGCTAGCTAGAAATCTAAAAACAAACTACCCGCCTTGAGCGATGCAAAAATCGACGGTTCCGCCGCTTTTCCTTCTTGGGTGCTCCTTCTTGGCCCGTGTACGATCTTGGGTGCTCCCACCTAGCATCAATTCCTTTACCCACATTTTAGTAGCCGCGGTATTTCAACTGTCGCCCCACTCCTCCACCACTGACCTTATAGTAAAATTCTAGTAGCTGGGGCATTTGAACCGTCGCCCTCCCTCGTCCACCACCATCTCCACCCACCATTACTAAAAAAAAAATTAGTAGTTGCGCCGTATCCTCAAACACACCCCGCCCCCCTCCACAGTCCCCCCACCCCGCCCGAACCCTAGCTCGTCGCCGCCGGCAATCCCTGCCTGTCTGCCCGTGCCTCCTAGCCTAGATAATAAAGTTCAAGTTACCCAGCGATTCCCATACCGTCGCCTCCTAAGTTTTTAGATGAGTCATGCGGTGTCCCTCCCCGCCAGATCCACATCCCCTACTCTAGGGAGTTGCAGCCTAAGCCCGACCACGTATCCCGGGGAGCCTGATGAGCGTTCGGCCAAAAAGAGGTTTATCATGGCCTCTCCGGCTGATGTTGGCGAGGTGGTCGTCGTTCGTCCCGACCTGTCGATCCCGGAGCAACACCTCGTCGCGGAAGCCAACGAGGACATTGACTATGTTGCCATGCCGAAGGCTTCACGTCAACAGGCTAGCATATTACTGTATCTCAGGAAAGCTGGCTACGACATCAAGCTCGTCGACAACAACGGTACATGCAGGCCATGTCACAGGTTAAGTGGTCCATCCCCAACCCCTCTGGTTCAACTGTCATCGATCTCTTCAATGGCCCTACCGCTGATTTCCTCCGCCATGCGGTCAAGGATTTGCGATCCTTATATACCATCAAGCCCATTTTGTCATTTCTGAAGGACACGTTCTACGACGGTGGCTTGGGATCCTCAATTGCCAAGTCAGATCTCATCAACCACGACCACGAGGAGGGCACCCACAAAGGGTCTTCGAAGGTGAAACAACCCATCTGCGATATTAGAGAGCGCACCATGGGTTTGAGCTCTTCCAACTAGAAGGATCCCGTCCATGACAAGTGAGGCAATATCCTATCAGCAAATCTTAGTTTTTCTAGCTAGCCAACCCATACCCTTTGTTGTAGTAGCCTTTTCCATGTGGTGTTTTAACTGTGTCGTGTTTAATTATTTCAGTGATGTAAAAATGTAATGTTCAGTAGGTCTATGTGATGTTTAAGTATGAATTGTCCACTTCAGTTTCACGAATGGCTATATTTGGTTGTTTATAGTGAGTAGATGTCGTGTTTATCTGTATTTGTTTGTTAGGTTGGTTGCAGTGAGCATTTGTCCAGTTATCAAGCAGATGCCTTGTTTATCTATATTTGGTTGTTAGGTTAGTTGTAGTGAGCATTTGTCCAGTTTTCAAGCAGATGCCTGTTTATCTGTATTTGCTTGTTAGGTTGGTTGCAGTTAGCATTTGTCAAGTTTTCAAGCATATGCCCTGTTTATCTGTATTTGCTTGTTAGGTTGATTGCAGTGAGCCCTTGTCCAGTTTTTAATGGCTATATTTGCTTGTTATACTGATAATATATGCCTTGTTTATTTCAGTCATTCACAATGTGATGTTCATTATGTGCAAGTCGGAACTGTGCATCTCGTTTTCATCAATACCAGTTTGAACGGCTATATTCATGTTATGCATGGTGTAGTTAACACATGACCTTTATTTTAGTTTTACACATTTATCCAGTGTGATATTTAAGCATGAGCTATGTTCTTCTCATTTTCAACAATACCAGTTCGAATTGCAATATTTGGTGGTTGTTAAGCCTGTTGTAGGTAACATTCGCTTCTATTTTATATCCTCTTTAACAGCATGTTGAAACCAACACATTCAAGCTATAATTTGGAGATGATATTTTTTACCTTGGCTATGTTTGTTTGATGTTAAGGTTGTTGTACTTATCATGCCTTTTCACTACTTATGCACGACAACAACGGGAGTGGCCAGCATTTTCTGCCGAGGTTAGCCATAATGTAGTGCATATAGATCTAGGCCTGGACACTTTTTAGATTCTAATATTGACTTGTTGCTTGTAGGTACATATGTCCTTGGCAAAGATCCATACATCGACCCTTTTTGCGTATGGGACAATGAGATATTCATGAACCAACATCAAGTGAGGAAACTGGAAAGGATTATTAGCAAAAAGATACGAACGGTGGCAATCAAATTATTTGTTTACGCTCTATCCAACACAACAGTGAGCTGTAAGATGGTAAGTACAAACTCCGTAGCCTTCTCTTTTTACTGCCCATAATGAGTTGTTAGACAACAATGTCTGAATCTTTTTCGTTTGCAGTGGTTCCCAAAGTAGTTTACTCGAGAGTACCTCGTAAAGTACATGATTGGTGGACACTCAATGAAGGTTAAAGTATTTCATCGAGACTACAATGAGCATCGAGAAATCCTAATGAAGACAGTGAAGGATGGGTGGGCAACAATCATAAGGGGTTGGCCTAGAGTCATGCGCGCACTACGCATGGAGGAGGGCACAATATGGGCATTCCGCTTCACCTACTCCAGCAACCAGAATGTCTTCCGCCTCTCTCTTTACAGTCTTTAGTACAACTGTAGTTCATCATTCTTTACTTGGTGCTTCCGTAGTTCTTCAGTATATGTACCTTTGCATCGAATTATGCATTTGTGCTTGAACCTATATTTGTAATAGACATGAATCGATATGAAATAAGTGATTGCCAACTTTCAAATTCAAAATTTGTGTTTTTAAATGCAGGGATTAAATTAGGGATAAATTAGGTTCTGCAGGCCAATACACTGCACATGGTTTGCGAAAGCAAAACGTCTGCGATAAACGTGGAGATCAGACATGTTTCTCAAATCCACTACGTGTGCGATGAATCTCTACTGCACACACAATCAACCAAGAAAAAATGTGTTAGATTAACAACAACGCACATAATTCCCTTCTTATTAAAAGTTTGCGAAAGTCACCTTATCACACATGCTTGGCAATTATGGACTGTTTATGATGTCGTGCACATCGTAAATGTTTGCTCCTAGAAGAACGCATGCAATAGGCCCTCATCTAGCGCGGGTACGGTGGATGAATCGTGTGGGATATATTTAAGCTTCGCATACAGTTTTATAGGGACAACTGTATGCACTCTTACATTGAATCGCATACAGTCGAGGAAAAGTAAATGTGTGTGATTGTCTGCTTATCATACATGTTCTATAATGGTGAACTGTTTGTGATGGGGCGCGCACCGTAAATGTAGCACCACGGAAGTCCGACTACGATGGTAATGCAAGCACAAACGAGTAGCAAGGATGGAGCGTTTGGGATATGCGAGATATCACAAACAGTTGTCGGAAGACTCGCGTTTGGGATATATGCCGACAACGCATACGCTTAGTTATGAAAAACGTATGTATTGCTATTCCTATTCCCGACGGTTTCTGGATCGTGTGGGAAGGACCCCCTATCACCCACGCTGTCCTGGCGACGGCTTAAAACTCTGTCGCGGAAAGGAGTTAAAAACCGTTTGTATAGCAGCTCGTTGTACCAGTGACAGCATCATCAACGTCGTAGACGCTATCATTAGCCTAAGGGATTACCCTGGTCTAGAGCTCCTAGACCATCTCACACCAAGCTAGTCACTGGATCCAATCATACCCAACATGTGGAGTGAGCAACTGACATCGCACTCTTCATCTTCGGATTCGGAGTAGGAGGACTGAGGGGCACACTTTGCGCGATAACCCGCGGCCGAGGGAAATGACCCATAGCACCAGCGCACACAACTCATCATCGGATGGACATCATCCTATCCACCCGAGGCCGCCACATGGGAATCACTCTCACCAGTGGTCGTGTGGGCATTCCAGTCTCCGACGACAGTGAGGGAAGATAAAAAAGGGGAGTGGATGCTGCTGGGGAGGATTCCTATTCACCCTCGGGAGGATGATACAAGGGCTGAGACAAATTATTATTCTAATCTAGTCCAAGCTTTCCACTCTAACGTCGCTCATCTCAGCTGATAAATAAGAGATATTTCTTCCACTCCAACATGCATTTGAGCTCCTTACGCTTCTTACACGGATCCTGTGAGTAGGCACCTATTTGTAGATATGGCCGGATGGAGCTGGTTGCCCCTCCCCCTTTTGGTTTCACGGGGAATTAGCCTTTTCTTTGGGCTTATGAAGCTTTGGCGGTGCTGGCTTCAATTTGTTCTGGCTATTCATCTTGGATGGATGACCAAGTGCAGTATCGCACATGGCGAGCTCTTCTTAGAGCGCTCACTTGCCATGCTTCATATTTGTGGGATCTCCGACATTGGCTCCAGCACATTCCGCCCTTTATGCGAGGTGGCGGTTTCAACCCCGATCACTTCTTGGGGGTGTCTTACTGCTCTTTGGAGCTGTGCTAGAGGTAGTGTTGGCCTGTTTGTCCTACTCTCTTATGCAAGGAGTGGCCAGATCCTTGGTGGTTGCCCATGAGGCGATGTATATACGCAAGGGGGAGACAAAGGAACAAGACCCCGGGGACCTCTTCATAATTTCTTTTCTTTCCCGATTTTTTTTCTTGTAAGCCGGTCCACTCCATACTGGTTTTCCCCGAAGTATTAATGACAAGGTTTTTCTAGCGCCTACAAGAGCTGAAATTAATAAAGACACGGGGTGGGGTGTGCGTTTGGGAGGATAAATAAGAGAGGGTTCTTCCACTCCAACGTGTTGTATTCAACATTACTTTCCCAAGATTTTATATGCTTACCAGGTTAAGAGGTTAAAAAGCGAACAATTAAATTCTGTGGTTACTATTCACTACCATCAGCCGCACAGCAGGTTAAGAGACTCCAATTTTTTTTCCACATTGATACATGAAAAATAAGAGCTCGAACACTCTCCCCCTGCCCGTGTTGCCACTAGAAAATGTTGCCAAGCAAAGCTCACTGGTGGTGGCGGCACTCTCTTTCGTGTGAGGCTTTGGGGACCTTGCGGTCCAACGCGCCATGGCGTCGCGCCGGCGGCGAGGTGGCCTGGGCAATTGGCGGCCACTCCTTCCAGGCACGACTGCTCCCAGGTAGCATGACGCAACGCTCGGCAGAGCGACATGGATGGTGATGACATTGTCTCTCTTGGTTGTCGATGCGGCTTCGACTCTTGGTGGTGTGCCTTTGGGTCTGCCCTGTAGCGTCTCCCTGGTTCCAACTTGTCGCAAGGGTGCTCCTGCTTCTCACCAATAGGGCTTGGGCAAACCAGATTTGGTTGTTGCGGGCTCCTTGGTTTGGCGGGCTTGGCCTCGCCTAACAGAGTGATGAGATGGTGGAAGACCGGTGGCTAACAGGACTGGGTGAGTTCCGTGGGTGTTGCAAGCGAAAGCCTTACGACCACAATGCTTGTTGGTGTTCAAACCTTTGTGAAGACGTCTCCGATGTGAGATTTTGGCGGTATCTTCTTCTTTTGCCCCACAATCTGTGCACTCATACGTTGAAAGATGTTTTTGGCTCCACATACGGCTCTTGGCGAGTGGCTGCTTGTCTGGTGTGTTGTTTTAGTCGCGTATCTACGTCCAGACCGTGCGTACTTCCATCATCTTCATTTCGCCAGTAGTTGTTCAGCAATGACCAATTACTCTCTTTTTTCCTGTTTTTTTGTATTTCCCTCCACTTTCATATATCTTTGGTCTTATATAGCTTTGCTATCTACCGACATGATTCTTTGTACGTGTGTTGGTATTGACTATGTGCATCCTACTCATGCAAAAGCCGGGTATGATCTTTTTTTGGCGAATACGCAAAGCTTGCGTATCATTCCATTGATATAAGGAGTTAGAACAAGTACAAGAAGTGGTACATCACATGACATGGACGCAAGGGCGTGAACATGGTGCCCGGAGCAGAGAGACGTGATGCCCAGCCCAAATAGAGAAAAGATAACAATTAGGCCGCCCATCCTGGAAAGTAGCCCTGACCAACAACACGACGACCAACATCTCCAAATTCAAAACTGAGGACACCACGAGCACCCAAGACAGTGCCTTCACGAAGGAGAACGACGTCGAGACGCCGTCGCCGTCCGATCCGGATAACTAGACCTAGGATTTCCCTTGATGCTCGAAGAGGGGCACAGACAACAATTGTGACAGCGCCTCCAAGAAGGCAACGGCACCCTCGGGTGTCGCCGCTGCCAGCAAAAATGCAGGGATTTCGCCCTAGCCAGAGTACGAGCAATCCCAAGCCATCAAAGCATGAAACGGCGAAGAAGAAGTCGAGCATAGGCCTGAACCACGACCATAGAAATGGGAGCGAATTTGGACGTGCGAGCAACGAAGCGGCGGAAGGACATACATGGCACAAAGGTGGCCAACTGGGGTGGCTAGGCAGAATGAGAAGTGGTGGAGGATGTGATGGTGATCGAGGGCCCGAGCGAGCCAGGATCCGGAGGGTAGCGTAGATCCAGCTCGCCGGGACCGAAGCAACAAGGACGCCGACGAGCCCAAGGATCCGGAAAGCGGGCGCAGCTCCCTGAGTACACGAGAATTGAAGATGGCCGGGATGGACGGCCAACCAAAGCACCAGCAGGATGGGGGTGCGGAGGCGCTGAGGTGCCGGCGAGCCAAGGGAGGTGGAAGTAGGGCAACTCCTAGGACGCGCTAGGCCCAGAGCCGGCCCGGGGCCATGGACGCAGGAGGGGACGCAAGTCCATGTCTGACGGGCGATACTCGCCCCTCCAGGGGTGGGGTGGTGGTGGTGAGCACGCGCAGAGCCGAATCACAGCCGCACCTGCGAGGCCGCCACCCGAGGCTCGCGAGGGAGGGTGGGGGGAGAGGAGCCGCATCAGGGACAGCGCGCCCGGCCGCCGGAGGACCGCAGCGAGCCGGGGAACGTCGGGGCGCATCCTCGTGAGGGCACGAGGAGGAGGCCTGGAGGCAACCGGCGGCTGCACGCGACGCCATGGGAGGGACTCGGGGCGCTTGGGTCGTGCGTCAGATCCGCCATGGGGGAGCACCAGGGGTGGTGCAATGCGTCAGATTCGCCCCACCGCCACCATCCTGGGGTCCAGCGAGGGTTCGCCTGCTGGCCCTCAGGCGGCGGCGATGCGGGAGAGGGCGGCGGGGAGGGGGGCTGCTGGCCAGCGGCTGAGGTTCCCCCGTGTCGCCCGGGGAGGAGGGCGACGCGAGGGTCGGGGTCCGTCTGAGTTGTTGATACTAGATGATCTTATTGTATTCTATATTCTCTTGATGCTGAATTTTGTGCTAATAAAGAACGCCCCTTATGCATGGCTAATACAGGAAACATGTTTAAACATATGTAAACATATCTGCATTTTAAGACTTTAAGACACTCCTGATGAGGAAAGGGTTTGCATGATTCGGCCAGACCAGAGGGCCCACCTGCCCCGCCTTATTGTTTTGCGAGGAAGCAAGGTACAAGGTTGGGCTGGCTGCACACAGATTTTAGCTGTTGTTTTTGACATGGGAGAGTGCCGACAACCGAAGTGGATGCAGAAGGTAGCACGAACCCCACTTGCTATTGCAGGGGAGAACAGTGGTTGTGAAAATGACAGACTCGTGTACGTCTGCGCCGGTGCAGGTCATCAGTTCGCCCTCAGTGTGCAGTGTGCACAGCCGAAGGACAGTCAAATGGCAAAAGAAATCAACTAATCCTGCTGGACATGCGAGCAGATAAACAAAATGTTGTTTATCATTTACAACACGTGCTGAAAAATGGCATCCGGTTGCGGAGACCAGTTATGTAGTACAGTAGGTGACCATGCCGTTCTCATGCATGCACCAGGAGCTACATGACCTCGTCGAGGCCCGCGTTCCCACTTCATGCCTTTTTTGCCGTTCTCATGTTTGCAATTTCATTTTGTTTAACTCAAGCCGATTCGTGTCTGGTGTGTGCGCGCGCACGCGTGTGTGTGTTTGGGGGGCGTTTCACTTGTTCCACGTGTCGTCCCAAGCCACGCAATCCGGGGAACCTTGTGTAAGATCGTCCACGGGAGAGGTGGCGGAGGGTGCCGCCCGGTGGGTGGGCCGATTCGACTCGACAGGGGTGTAAGACGCTACATCCGGAGTTCAGCGGTATACATACTTAACTTTTGCAACGGCCCATTCATAACCGTGCACTGATCAAACACACATCATGCACTATCATGAACAATGACTTCACATTAATATCACAATAACTTTTGAAATTTTCATGCCTATATCCAGTGGCCCAGCTTGCAGGGTAGGTCAATCTGCAACAAATTGGGCTTTCCTCGGCCCATTGGCTGACAGTAATAGGCGTGAATGCTTATAAGTTGGATAGGCAATGACCCATGTAGCCTTGATGTATCTCCGCTAGTGCCCATATCTTATCAAATTCTGCAAAAAAAAAGTCTATTGGGACTAACCTATTGATAAAGTGCGAGAAAGCCTAGTTGCATGTTTATATGTCTGGTTGCAGGAACTTCTAAGCCTTTGTAAATTATATATATAAATGAACATACGTCGATGCATAACATTTAGGGGAGGCCACATTGTATATAAATGGACCGAACAAGAGGGCCAGGGGTCCATGAGGGCACCTCACATGGCCTCACACTATGGCCACGAGGCCCACCTGTGCGGGTCCCTTAGTATTTTTTCCCCGGGGTCTCTTTTTACAACAAGCCAGGTCATGATCAAGCCTTCATATTTTTTTAAAGATATTTTGGAGTTGCGGATATTCAGATATTAAGAAATGACGCCGGGAGGTAGAATTCAGCATCCAGAAAAGCTCTCCGAAAGTTAGATCTAATCTCGGGGGAGTCTCTCGTCATCCACAACAATGGTCCAAGGAAGAAGAAGAAGAAGAAGAAGAAGAAGAGAGGATGGGCCCTTTCTGCTCTGCAGAAACCTTCATCACCGCCACCACATGCACCACCATCTACTTTTTAGTATGGGCTTTTCCATCACAAAACACGTGTAATCCATTTTGAAACTTGATTTCTTGCACTATACATTATGTCTCCATGATTTATTGCATATTATGTCAATTTTTAAGCAGTAACTTGCTCTATGGGATTGGTGATATAGTATGAAGATTAGTTACACATAGATAGTATGAACTAGTGCGTGTATTGATTTATATGCTATCATTTACGAAAATATAAAGGTGAACACGGTTTCACGTGCACCCAAGTGAATAGTAAATTCAAAAAAAAATACTAGAAAAGGTTTAAAATCTGATTTTTTTTTGTGTATCAAATTTAGTCGACTATTCTACTCACGTGTGAAGTTTCGTGAAGTATTGACTCCCATGGTATTCTTAGTGAGAAAAATACAATTGAGACCATACTATTCATCAACAGTGTTTTTCTAGTATAGCTTTGATTTTATCGTTTTTGCCCAAATTACCATGGATGTGATTTCTTCATGAAATTTCATACGCGAGCATACTGGTTGACTATGTACAGTACCCAAAAAATCAGATTTTTAGGATTTTTCTAGTATTTATTTTGAATTTACTATTCATAAGGGGTCACATGGAACCATGTTAACCATATCCGCATCCGGTTTTGGCTTTTGTTTGAGTGCACATGCACATTAGGACAACAATGAGGGCGTGCAATGTGTTATAATAAATTTATGCGGGGATAACGGAGTGATAGAACTCCATTCCCCTGGCCCTGAAGTTAAAACATATAGGAGTATGTGGACCGTAAGTCTTAAAGCTATGATTGAATTTACCATAATAATTTCAATATTTGTGGATTACTTGCTGGGAGTTCAGTCATAAGTACATGCCAGTTAATGATTTTGTGAATGTAAGTTTAGGCTTCACCGTAGGAATAAACATGAGCTTAACTAGTGAAGGAAAATAGAAAGTCCATATTACATAATGCCTTGCATACCCACGTTATGCAGAGTATCTTGATTATGGCATTGAGAGAAAAATCACATGGGTAGATCACTCAGATGCGTCTTTGTGTTGCCTTTATCCAAAAAGACACTCTATAACAAATTAGCCAATTGCCTAGGAAAGTGCTCTGCAACATGCTAACTTATTTACTTTCTTGGAACCTATTTAATACAACACCTAAATTTAATTTACTTGCCTCTACAAAAGAACAAACTCATTTCAACTTCACTCTAAATAAAATAGACAATTAAAGTCCATAGAAGGTAAGTGACATACATAACTTAGAGGATATGAAGCCAACTTTTTCCTCCTACAGAGTTTGACACACAATAATCCCACAACCAACCTGGGGGGGGGGGGGGGGTCACGTGGCCGTTTCATGCACCATCTCAGGTTGGTTGTTTTGGCGCAAATGCAATCAGATGTCGCATGCATGACTGGTGCGAGCTTTAGTGGTAGCGGGTAGATCAACAATGTGAGTTTGGCGGGTTTCAAACAACCGTAGTTGTGATCTCATGTTGGCGGGGCACTCCATCCCAAGAGGTGGTCGTCTAGGTGCCTCCTTCGTGCATGTGCTTTGGTTGGTGCATGATTCTGAGGAGTTCCGGGAGAGGCTTGCGACCTTCTCTGGTGGACACCAGGTGGTTCTACATGGAGTATTGGATGGTACAACGATCGAAAGATCCATCATCAAGGTGGTGACTGGAATATCACATCATGTTCAAGGAGAAAACTCTTGTTCTAACATTTATTGGTCAGACTCAACATCGACGAACATGCATCATTTCCTTATCAAAGACGTTTAATCTCCGTCATGATATTTTGGTCTTGACCAGTTGGTATCGGTATCCAGATGAAACTCTTGGTCCAGTACATCTTCGGCTGGACGCGACAACATCACGAGTGTGTTATCTTGAAGGCATCGCTGGACGAATTAATCATATTTTTACACCATATATTGTATAATTTTATCCTTGTTGTCCATGTCATGTAATCTTCTCATTGTTTACTTTCATCTCATTGCCTTGCATCGGTTTTAATACTAATATTATGGTTGTGTGCACAATGGCGGATCTAGGATTTGACCAATGTGGGGGCAAGGCCGACAAGCAGGGATAAAATTTAAACATTTGATAAAATAAATAAATTCAAAACACACGACAAATAACTAATAGAGTGTTGGCATATCATAATTCGGACATATCAATTTAGAATTACCAAAAGTACAATGCTGAGGGAGTACATGACTAGCATAGATTGCAAAATAGCTTGGAACATCAACTTACTTAAGCTACTTTGCGGGGGTATTAGCCATGAAAATCTGGACCACATCATCATCGGCCACCTTCCGGAATATATCTCAATAAACGTGACCAAGCAATCATTTAATAATTGACCACCCATACTATTTCAACTTGTTCTTCAGTAGCTTCATCGCGAAAAATACCCTTTCAACATTAGGTGTGGCCACCGGTAGAAGCAACACCAATTTTAGAAACAAGTACACTAACTTGTAAAGACACTCCTTTTTTCAACAAGCTTAACTAAAATCTCAACAAGATTGTATAGAGTTTTGAACCTATCATCGCTTCTCATGTCAGCAATAAAGGTATCAAGTTGGAAAGGGAGTCTTATCAAATCCGCTTGTGAAAAATCACTGGAATGAAATTGTGTAGATGAAGTACTTTATCTCAATCATAAGAAGCAAAAGAATCGAGAGGGTTCAGAGCCGACATGCAATGAACAAACTCCATATTAACCTCATAAAAGCGACTGTCAAGCTCTTGTTGAATAATATCAATAACACCAAAACTTCTCTTCTATAATGATCATCAATTGTTTGGTTTGCATAAAAACAACGTGATCTTCCATGATGACCATACCTAGCATCCGGTAGAGGAATTTTGATTCCATTCATATTGCAAAAGGACCTCACTATTTCTTGAGATCCATCCCATCCATGATCCCTCATATGTTGCATCCTCTCCTTAGCCAAGTCAACAAGGCTCATAGAATTAATAATATCCTGGTCCCTCGTTTGCAAACATGGAGATTCAAAGTGCAATCATGCCCTTACATCATGTTTTGATGTTGATGACAATATACATGTAGGGGACTAACTATGGTTGTCAAGTAAATCTCAGGTGTTAGTCCCCGGTTCATCAAAGTGCGTGGATCAAGAGCATACGAAGTGATTTTACTCAAGGATGAAGTATCAAAATTGATTACATATTTGTTTTCTTGAGTATAGGATCCCGCACTATTAAGAGGGGATTGATAGGGTTAGTTAAAGGCTTGCTCTTGCCGCAAACCTCCTTCCCATAAATGCACATACTCCATCTTCATACTCTCTGACATGTTTTTGTCTCTGGCCTTCCGGATTTCCGGGCTTCAAGCGGGATGTCCGGGCCTCACTACGGATCTCCGGCTTGCTCGCTGGATATCCGGGCCTAGCTATCCAGAGAGCACTTTGTGCTGCTGCTGCTTGCCGGATGTCCGGCCCTCTATGCCGGATGTCTGGGCTCCCCGTGCACCCCGGATTTCCGGGCTTTCTTGCTGGATGTCCGACAGGGGAAAACGACACCTATGGGATCACTGGAATCCCTTCTACGGTTGGCGGGCACGGGGTTGTGCAAAGAGCGGGTCTAGGAGCCAGCACAAGGATCGTTTAACCAGGTTCGGGCCGCGAGGATGCGTAATACCCTAGTCCTGCTTTGGTGTATATTTGAGTGTTCTTGAGCTCTTGAACTAGCTACGGTGCGTGCGTCGTCCAAAAGATCCGAATCCTTCTCCAGTACGCCTCGGGCCTCCTTTTATAGTCAAAAGGGGCTGCCACAGTGGCACACAGGAGGTGGAAAGGTATACAGTGTACAAGCTTATCGCTTGTGATTACAGGACAAAGCGCATTAAATGCGCTACTTAGGTGTCCCCTTGCTTTGTTGGGGGCGGTAACGAGGCCCGTCCCGTCCGTCGCCGCTCCGCCTTGCTTCGACACGCGTCCAGGCCAACGAGGCATGCAGCGCCATGTAGGCTGGCAGGCCGTGGTGGTAGGGTCTTCACGAAGATCTGCATGCCACCACCAGGTGCTTGCTGAGTTGGCCTAGAGGCCGCACGTTGCCACGCAGGTGTTCGCCTAGTTGGTGGGCTGGCAGCTGCATGGGAACGACGGTGGAATCTTGGCAGATGTGGGCCTGGCTGCGTGCTTCCTCTTGAGCATGCGTTGGTTTTTCCCTTGAAGAGGAAAGGGTGATGCAGCAAAGTAGCGTAAGTATTTCCCTCAGTTTTTGAGAACCAAGGTATCAATCCAGTAGGAGGACACACGCAAGTCCCTCGTACCTACACAAACAAATAAGAACCTTGCAACCAACGCGATAAAGGGGTTGTCAATCCCTTCATGGCCACTTGCAAAAGTGAGATCTGATAGAGATGATAAGATAATTTTTTTGGTATTTTTATGATAAAGATTAAAAGTAAAGAACGTGAAATAAAATAGATGTAAACTTATATGATGGAGAATAGACCCGGGGGCCATAGGTTTCACTAGTGGCTTCTCTCAAGATAGCATAAATATTACGGTGGGTGAACAAATTACTGTCGAGCAATTGATAGAATTGAGCATAATTATGAGAATATCTAGGCATGATCATGTATATAGGCATCACGTCCGTGACAAGTAGACCGACTCCTGCCTGCATCTACTACTATTACTCCACACATCGACCGCTATCCAGCATGCATCTAGAGTATGAAGTTCATAAGAACAGAGTAACACATTAGGCAAGATGACATGATGTAGAGGGATAAACTCAAGAAATATGATATAAACCCCATCTTTTTATCCTCGATGGCAAAAATACAATACGTGTCGTTTCGCCTACTATCACTGGGATCGAGCACCGCATGATTGAACCCAAAGCTAAGCACTTCTCCTTGCAAGAAAGATCAATCTAGTAGGCCAAACCAAACTGATAATTCGAAGAGACTTGCAAAGATAACCAATCATACATAAAAGAATTCAGAGAAGATTCAAATATTTTTCATACATAATCTTGATCATAAACCCACAATTCATCGGATCTCGACAAACACACCGCAAAAAGAGTTACATCAAATAGATCTCCAAGAAGATCGAGGAGAACTTTGTATTGAGATCCAAAGAGAGAGGAGAAGCCATCTAGCTAATAACTATGGACCCGAAGGTCTGTGGTAAAATACTCACACATCATCGGAGAGGCTATGGTGTTGATGTAGAAGCCCTCCGTGATCGATGCCCCCTCCGGCGGAGCGCCGGAAAAGGCCCCAAGATGGGATCTCACGGGTACAGAAGGTTGTGGCGGTGGAAATAGGTTTTCGTGGTGCTCCTGGATGGTTTCGGGGTACGTAGGTATATATAGGAGGAAGAAGTAGGTCGGTGAAGCCACGAGGGGCCCACGAGGGTGTAGGGCGTGCCCAGGGGGGTAGGCGCGCCCTCCTGCCTCGTGGCCTCCTCGTCGGTTGCTTGATGTCCACTCCAAGTCCTCTGGATCACGTTTGTTCCAAAAAATCACGCTCCCAAAGGTTTCATTCCGTTTGGACTCCGTTTGATATTCTTTTTCTGCGAAACACTGAAATAGGCAAAAAAACAGCAATTTGCATTGGTCCTTGGGTTAATAGGTTAGTCCCAGAAATAATATAAAAGTGTATAATAAAGCCCATTAAACATCCAAAACATAATATATAATAGCATGGAGCAATCAAAAATTATAGATACGTTGGAGACGTATCAAGCATCCCCAAGCTTAATTCCTGCTCGTCCTCGAGTAGGTAAATGATAAAAAACAGAATTTTTGAGGTGGAATGCTACCTAGCATATTCTTCAATGTAATTTTCTTTATTGTGGCATGAATGTTCAGATCCGAAAGATTCAAGATAAAATTTTAATATTGACATAAAAATAATAATACTTCAAGCATACTAACTAAGCAATTATGTCTTCTCAAAATAACATGGCCAAAGAAAGTTCATCCCTACAAAATCATATAGTTTGGTCATGCTTCATTTTCGTCATACAAGAATGCTCTCATCTTGCGCAACCCCGATGGCAAGCCAAGCAATTGTTTCATACTTTAGTAATCTCAAACTTTTTTCAACTTACACGCAATACATGAGTGTGAGCCATGGATATAGCACTATGGGTGGAATAGAATATAATGATGGGGGTTGTGTGGAGAAGACAAAAAAGGAGAAAGTCTCACATTGACGCGGCTAATCAACGGGCTAGGGAGATGCCCATCAATTGATGTCAATGCAAGGAGTAGGGATTGCCATGCAACGGATGCACTAGAGCAATAAATGTATGAAAGCTCAACAAAAGAAACTAAGCGGGTGTGCATCCAACTTGCTTGCTCACGAAGACCTAGGGCATTTGAGGAAGCCCATTGTTGTATACAAGCCAAGTTCTGTAATGAAAAATTCCCACTAGTATATGAAAGTGACAAAACAAGAGACTCTGTATCATAAAGATCATGGTGCTACTTTGAAGCACAAGTGTGGAAAAAAGGATAGTAGCATTGCCCCTTTATATATTTTTTTTGGGGCCTTCCTTTTTTTATTTGGCCTTTCTCTTTTTTAGTTTATTTGGGACAATGCTCTACTAAGGATGATGATCACACTTCTATTCATTTACAACTCAATGATTACAACTCAATACTAGAACAAAATATGACTCTATATGAATGCCTCCGGCGGTGTACCGGGATGGACAATGACTCATGAGTGACATGTATAAAATAATATGCATGGTGGCTTTGCCACAAATACGATGTCAACTACATGATCATGCAAGGCAATATGACAATGATGATGCGTGTCATAATAAACGAAACGGTGGAAAGTTGCATGGCAATATATCTCGGAATGTATATGGAAATGCCATAATAGGTAGGTATGGTGGCTGTTTTGAGGAAGATATAAGGAGGTTTATGTGTGATAGAGCGTATCGTATCACGGGGTTTGGATGCACCGGCGAAGTTTGCACCAACTCTCAATGTGAGAAAGGGCAATGCACGGTACCGAAGAGGCTAGCAATGATGGAAGGTTGAGAGTGTGTATAATCCATGGACTCAACATTAGTCATAAAGAACTCACATACTTATTGCAAAAATCTACAAGTCATCAAAAACCAAGCACTACGCGCATGCTCCTAGGGGGGATAGATTGGTAGGAAAAGACCATCGCTCGTCCCCGACCGCCACTCATAAGGATGACAATCAAAGAATACCTCATGTTTCAAATTTGTTACACAACGTTTACCATACGTGCATGCTACGGGACTTGCAAACTTCAACACAAGTATTTCTCAAATTCACAACTACTCAACTAGCACAACTTTAATATCACTACCTCCATATCTCAAAACAATCATCAAGTATCAAACTTCTCTTAGTATTCAACGCACTTATATGAAAGTTTTTATTATACTAATCTTGGATGCCTATCATATTAGGACTAATTTTATAACCAAAGCAAACTACCATGCTGTTCTAAAGGACTCTCAAAATAATATAAGTGAAGCATGAGAGATCAAATATTTCTATAAAAATAGAACCACCGCCGTGCTCTAAAAGATATAAGTGAAGCACTAGAGCAAAAACTATATAGCTCAAAAGATATAAGTGAAGCACAAAGAGTATTCTAATAAATTCCGATTAATGTGTGTCTCTCCCTAAAGGTGTGTACAGCAAGGATGATTGTGGTGAACTAAAAATCAAAGACTCAAATCATACAAGACACTCCAAGCAAAACACATATCATGTGGTGAATAAAAATATAGCTCGAAGTAAAGTTACCGATGGACGAAAACAAAAGAGGGGATGCCTTCCGGGGCATCCCCAAGATTTGGCTTTTTGGTGTCCTTGGATTTACCTTGGGAATCCCCAAGCTTAGGCTCTTTCCACTCCTTGTTCCATGATCCATCAAATCTTTACCCAAAACTTGAAAACTTCACAATACAAAACTCAACAGAAAATCTCATGAGCTCCGTTAGCGAAAGAAAAAAAAAACACCACTTCAAGGTACTGTAATGAACTCATTCTTTATTTATATTGGTGTTAAACTTACTTTATTCCAACTTCTCTATGGTTCATAAACTCTATTACTAGCCATAGATTCATCAAAATAAGCAAACAACACACGAAAAACAGAATCTGTCAAAAACAGAACAGTCTGTAGTAATCTGTATCTAACGCAAACTTCTGTAACTCAGAAAAATCCACCAAAATAGAACGACCTAGATAATTTGTTTATTGATCTACTGCAATTGGAATCAGTATTTTATCACGTTCTGGTGATTTTTAACAATTGTTTTCATGAACAGGAAGTTTCTGGAATTTTCAGCAAGATCAAATAACTATTAACCAAGAAGATCCTATAGGTTTAACTTGGCACAAAAACTAATTAAAACATAAAAACACATCTAACCAGAAGCTAGATGGATTATTTATTCCTAAACAGAACCAAGAAGCAAGAAATAAAAATAAAATTGGGTTGCCTCCCAACAAGCGCTATCGTTTAACGCCCCTAGCTAGGCATAAAAGCAAGGATAGATCTAGGTATTACCATCTTTGGCATGCAATCCATAAGTGGCTCTCATAATAGATTCATAAGGTAATTTAATTTTTTTTCTGGGAAAGTGTTCCATGCCCTTCCTTAACGGAAATTGGAATCTAATATTCCCTTCCTTCATATGAATAATTGCACCAATCGTTCTAAGGAAAGGTCTACCAAGAATAATAGGACATGAAGGATTGCAATCTATATCAAGGACAATGAAATCTACGGGCACATAATTCCTATTTGCAACAATAAGAACATCATTAATTCTTCCCATAGGTTTCTTAATGGTGGAATCCGCAAGGTGCAAGTTTAAAGAATAATCATCAAATTCACGGAAACCTAGCAAATCACACAAAGTTTTTGGAATCGTGGAGACACTAGCACCCAAATCACACAAAGCATAGCATTCATGATCTTTAATTTTAATTTTAATAGTAGGTTCCCACTCATCATAAAGTTTTCTAGGGATAGAAACTTCTAATTCAAGCTTTTCCTCATAAGATTGCATTAAAGCATCAACGATATGTTTGGTAAAAGGCTTATTTTGACTATAAGCATGCGGAGAATTTAGTACGGATTGCAACAAGAAAATACAATCTATTAAAGAAAAATTATAATAATTAAATTCCTTGAAATCCAAGATAGTGGGTTCATTGCTATGTAAAGTTTTGACCTCTTCAATCCCACTTTTACCAATTTTTGCATCAAGATCTAAAAACTCTGAATCATTGGGACGCCTTTTAACTAAAGTTGACTCATCTCCAGTCCCATCATTTTCAAGATTCATATTGCAAAACAAAGATTTAACAGGGGACACATCAATCACTTTTAGATCTTCATCCTTATTATCATGAAAAGTAGAAGGACACGCTTTTACAAAGCAATCTTTCTTAGCACGCATCCTAGCGGTTCTTTCTTTGCACTCATCAATGGAAATTCCCATGGCTTTGAGAGACTCATTGATATCATGCTTAGGTGGGATAGATCTAAGTTTCAAAGAATCAACATCAAGAGAAATTCTATCCACGTTCCTAGCCAACTCGTCAACCTTAAGCAATTTTTCTTCAAGCCAAGCATTAAGATTATTTTGAGAAACCAGAAATTCTTTAACGCTAGTCTCAAAATCAGAGGGCAACTTATTAAAATTTACATAAGAATTGCTGTAGGAATTACCATAATTATTAGAGGAATTATTAGGGAACGGCCTAGGATTAAAATTTCCTCTATAAGCGTTGTTACCAAAATTGTTCCTACCAACAAAATTCACATTCATAGATTCATTATTATTCTCAATCAAGGTAGACAAAGGCATATCATTGGGATCAGAAGAAACACTCTTATTAGCAAATAATTTCATAAGTTCATCCATCTTTCCACTCAAAACATTAATCTCTTCAATTGCATGCACCTTTGTACTAGTGGCTCTTTCAGTGTGCCATTGAGAATAATTAACCATAATATTATCTAGGAGTTTAGTAGCTTCTCCTAAAGTGATTTCCATAAAAGTGCCTCCCGCGGCCGAATCTGAAAGATTTCTAGAAGCAAAATTCAATCCGGAATAAAAATTTTGTATAATCATCCATAAATTCAAACCATGAGTGGGGCAATTATGTATCATTAATTTCATTCTCTCCCAAGCTTGTGCAACATGTTCATGATCAAGTTGCTTAAAATTCATAATATCGTTTCTAAGAGAGATGATTTTAGTGGGAGGAAAATACTTAGAGATAAAAGCATCTTTGCACTTATTCCATGAATCAATACTATTTTTAGGCAAAGACGAAAACCAAGTTTTAGCACGATCTCTAGGCGAAAACGGAAATAGCTTCAATTTAACAATATCATTGTCCACATCTTTCTTCTTTTGCATATCACACAAATCAACAAAGCTATTCAGATGGGTAGCGGCATCTTCACTAGGAAGGCCGGCGAATTGATCTTTCATGACAAAATTCAGCAAAGCAGCATTAATTTCACAAGATTCAACATCGGTAAGAGGAGCAATCGGAGTGCTAAGAAAATCATTGTTGTTGCTATTGGCAAAGTCACACAATCTAGTATTATCTTGAGCCATCGTGACAAGCAAGCAATCCAACACACAAGCAAACAAGAAGCAAGCGAAAGAAAAGGCGAACAGAAAACGAGGGCGAATAAAACGGCAAGGGTGAAGTGGGGGAGAGGAAAACGAGAGGCAAATGGCAAATAATGTAATGCGAGGGATAAGAGTTTGTTATGGGTACTTGGTATGTCTTGACTTGTGCGTAGACTCCCCGGCAACGGCGCCAGAAATCCTTCTTGCTACCTCTTGAGCATGCGTTGGCCCTTACAGAGGAAAGGGTGATGCAACAAAGTAGCGTAAGTATTTCCCTCAGTTTTTGAGAACCAAGGTATCAATCCAGTAGGAGGCCACACGCAAGTCCCTCGTACCTACACAAACAAATAAGAACCTTGCAACCAACACGATAAAGGGGTTGTCAATCCCTTCACGGCCACTTGCAAAAGTGAGATCTGGTAGAGATGATAAGATAATATTTTTTGGTATTTTTGTGATAAACATTAAAAGTAAAGAACGTGAAATAAAATAGATGTAAACTTATATGATGGAGAATAGACCCGGGGGCCATAGGTTTCACTAGTGGCTTCTCTCAAGATAGCATAAATATTACGGTGGGTGAACAAATTACTGTCGAGCAATTGATAGAATTGAGCATAATTATGAGAATATCTAGGCATGATCATGTATATAGGCATCACGTCCGTGACAAGTAGACCGACTCCTGCCTGCATCTACTACTATTACTCCACACATCGACCGCTATCCAGCATGCATCTAGAGTATGAAGTTCATAAGAACAAAGTTTCACATTAGGCAAGATGACATGATGTAGAGGGATAAACTCAAGAAATATGATATAAACCCCATCTTTTTATCCTCGATGGCAACAATACAATACGTGTCGTTTCGCCTACTATCACTGGGATTGAGCACCGCATGATTGAACCCAAAGCTAAGCACTTCTCCTTGCAAGAAAGATCAATCTAGTAGGCCAAACCAAACTGATAATTCGAAGAGACTTGCAAAGATAACCAATCATACATAAAAGAATTCAGAGAAGATTCAAATATTTTTCATACATAATCTTGATCATAAACCCACAATTCATCGGATCTCGACAAACACACCGCAAAAAGAGTTACATCAAATAGATCTCCAAGAAGATCGAGGAGAACTTTGTATTGAGATCCAAAGAGAGAGAAAAAGCCATCTAGCTAATAACTATGGACCCGAAGGTCTGTGGTAAAATACCCACACATCATCGGAGAGGCTATGGTGTTGATGTAGAAGCCCTCCGTGATCGATGCCCCCTCCGGCGGAGCGCCAGAAAAGGCCCCAAGATGGTATCTCACGGGTACAGAAGGTTGCAGCGGTGGAAATATGTTTTCGTGGTGCTCCTGGATGGTTTCGGGGTACGTAGGTATATATAGGAGGAAGAAGTAGGTCGACGGAGCCACGAGGGGCCCACGAGGGTGGAGGGCGCGCCCCCTTGCCTCGTGGCCTCCTTGTTGATTGCTTGACGTCCACTCCAAGTCCTCTGGATCACGTTTGTTCCAAAAATCACGCTCCCGAAGGTTTCATTCCGTTTGGACTCCGTTTGATATTCTTTTTCTGCGAAACACTGAAATAGGCACAGCAATTTGCACTGGGCCTTGGGTTAATAGGTTAGTCCCAAAAATAATATAAAAGTGTATAATAAAGCCCATTAAACATCCAAAACAGAATATATAATAGCATGGACCAATAAAAAATTATAGATATGTTGGAGACGTATCACTGCGACCCTGTGGACGTCTTTGGCAAGAGTCTTGCCGGGGCCCGGCAAGGGTCTTGCCGCGGCGTCATGGTCGTCACCGGCAAGGGGGCTTGCCGGGGGTCTCGTGGGTATCCTCGGCAAGGATCTTGCTGAGGATCATCGTCTTCTGGTTCTCATCTGATCTTGCATGCTTCTGGTCTTCACAAAGATCTGCATGCCACCATGGAGGCACCTCCCGAGCCTTGGTTCCAATGTGATTTGAGGGCGTCGGAACTCTCAGGCTCAACGGTGGCAGCCCTGCTGGTGTTGGGCAAGTTTGCCCCGGCAAGGCTCTTGCCGGGGCTGTGGAGGCCGCCCCGGCAAGGGCCTTGCGGGGGAGTCCACCTCGCCCTTCTGCTCTTTGTGTTTCTTTCTCGGCGTTGCTCTGGTTGTCTTGCGTCTTTTGCTTCCTCTGCCCTGCCAAGCGTGGCCAGGGGCGTGGGGCTGTGACTGCCCACGCACAAGTAAAGGGGTGCAAAAGGGAACCCCTACTTTTGTACACCGACAGGAGCCCCCGGGCCTGGGCCACATATAAGCGCGCGGCATTATTGGGCCAGGCCCAGAACGGTGCGCGGGCACCTGGGGCGGAGTTTTTACCGCAGTAACTTCCTCGTCTGTTGCGCTTCCCCACGACCCATGCTGAACGCATGACGTGGGGGTCATGCATGGGATGACCGCAGCATGCTTGCGTCACCCCGTGGCGAACAGTAAAGAGGCGGCTTGCATGTTCCTTCAGAACTGCAGGGCCGCTGCTCATTTACTCTCTCCAACTTGGAATCGTCGTTCCATGTTTCCGTTACGCATGTCCCTTGCGCCACGTACGCCGCAGGCACAGCGTGGGGTAGGTGACAGACGCATGGGATATGGGAAGGCGCGCGGGGCCCGATACTCACGTGCCTTCGATTGGGCGGGGAGGGCGGTCGATGGCCTTGCTCGCTGCCACTTAATGAGCCAGATTTGAGCGGGCTCTTCAGAGCCTAGAGTTAGTCTTTCGGCCTTCCCCTCCCAACTATAAAAAGGGAACTCAGGGGTAGGAGGAAGAGCGTCTCCATGCGTCTCCCCTCTGTCTCCATCCCTTACCCACGGTCATGGCGAGAGGGCGTGGCCGTTCTTCCGCGGAGGCGACCAGGTCCTCCTCCCGCCAGAGAGCTGGGCTGGCCAAGGAAGAGTCAGATGCCCAGGGTGAAGGCCATGCTCGAGGCGGGGGCGCCAGACGGGGCCGCGGTCGGCGAGGCGGCCGAGGCAGAGGTGGGCGCGGAAGGGGGTCGCCTGCATCGTCTCCGTCTCCGTCGCCATCCCCCCCCAACTCCTCCTGCTTAGCCGAGTGGTCACGTCGGGGACAGGGCGTTCGAGTTTATCCTGCAGCTGCATGGGCCGCTGCGCCGCCGCCTTCGTCTTCCCCGGGCGTTCGCGAGGGTGATGGAGATCGACCAGCCACCGCGGCTGAGGCTTCACATGAAGGGGTGTTGCCATGGCGACATGTGGGTGAACACAGGGTTCCCCGCCCCTCAAGTGATGCTCCTTCGCCGGGGCTGGAAAACCTTTGCACGCACCCATTGCTTGATGGATGGGCACGTTCTCTGCTTCAAGCTAGCGGAGAGCGACTTGCTCTCCGTCAAGGTCTTCGGGCACTCGGGACACAGGCTACGATGCTGTGCAGAGAGCTCCACCGACGATGAGGGCTCCTCCTCAGGCGACAGCGACGAGGAGGACAGCAGCGACGACGACGAGGGCAGCGGGCAGGAGGAGGACGGGTCCGACTAAGTGTCGGACACACCGTCCCCGGGCGAAGCCGACAGCACCACCATCTGCACCGCCAGCTCCTTGAACTTCTCGGGGCCGCCGCTCCCGGTGGCTGGCACTGGAGGGCCGGAGAAGGCGAAGAAGGCGGGTGGCGGGCCATCAACTCAGAGTACGATGGCACTGACGCCTTCGTCGCATATTGCCGGCCCGCTGCCTCATCTTTCGGCCTCTTCCCCGGCACCGTCATCACCAGCCTTCTCTTGGTGTCTTCTGCTGCTTGTACCTCGCCTAGGCGCCCCTTTTGCCCTCCCGTTTATCCTGATCTGCTCCCTGAGGAGAGGGACAATAAAGGGATTACGGGCATCTTATCTTTTTTAAGTTTTTAAGCCTGCGAGCACCTGTTAGATTTAAACCTTGTAATCCCCTTGCTCATGTTTGCATTCCGTACGAACTGTACCTGTTTGGAACGTATTAATGAAAAAAGGGTGTTCGCCGGGTTCTTTGTGCGTGAGCGAGGCCCATGCCAAGGAGTGAATCCTTGTTATTTTGAGATAAACATTGTCGCCCGGCAACAGGCCCTGCCATCCCCTTACTTCACTTGCGACCATACTCATGCCCTCGGTGGAGGCAGGGGCGAAGTAGGTTTAGGCCCTTCGTTCGCTTCCTTGTCGCCGCAACTACAACCAAGTTCCGGCCCAGGAAATAATTCTTGGGCACAAGAAAGGGGAAGCACGGCGGCCCAGGAATAAATGAGGTTTCATACATCCCAATTCCACAAGGAAATGCATAACAGGGGATAAAGAACTTATCTGGATTTGCAGCCCCTGGCAAGCTTGGCTTGCCGTGGTCGGATCTTTGGATCTGCATCCCCCGGCAACCTTGGCTTGTCGGGGTCGGGGCGTCGGTCTGCTCCCTTGCTTCCAACCAGCTCAACAGAAATTTCCATGCACCCTGCGAACCAAAAATGACGGGCAGAGAGACGCATACTCGACCTCTATGCTAGGGGTTAGTCGCCGCTAAACACTATCAACCCTAACAGAGAGAGAGACTCAACCTAGCATGCATGCTATAACTTAGGGCGCCAGAGCTTCATTTATTTATGCTCAGAGTCTGTGCCTGGCTTTGTACAAAGGGTTACATGCCTTATTGGCAAGGCTTGTACAAAAGGTGGCTTGCCGGGAGGCCCGGCAACCGCGCCTCATGGGTAAAACTTACGAAGATGTTTGATGTTCCAAGAGTTACTCACTGGGATACCATCTTCGGTCTCCAGGCGGACTGCGCCAGGCCTGGTGACTCGCATTACCTGATAAGGGCCTTCCCACTTCGGTGTCAACTTGTTGGAATTCTTGGCCGACTGAACATGCCAAAGAACAAGGTCGCCTTCCTCAAGACTTCGGGCATGAACCTTGCGGCTATGGTAGCGGCGCAAGGCCTGCTGGTAGCGTGCAGCTCGCACAGCCGCCCGAAGACGATCTTCCTCGAGGACCGTCGCGTCATCTCGCCGCAACTGCTCTTGCTCAAGCTTGTCATAAGCGAGCACTCGAGCTGATCCGTATGTGAGTTCTGTGGGGAGAACTGCTTCTGCCCCGTATACCAGAGCAAAGGGTGTCTGGCCGGTGGCTCGATTTGGCGTCGTTCTGATCGACCAAAGAACCGTTGGCAAGTCATCAATCCAGTGCCTTCCACACTTGCGCAGCCTGTAAAGGTCTTTGTCCTCAGGCCTCGCAGTACTTCAGAGTTTGCCCTCTCCGCCTGGCCGTTGCTCCGTGGGTGTGCCACCGAAGCGAAACAGACCCTGCTACCGAGGTCCTGGATGTATTGCATGAAGGTGCGGCTTGTGAACTGCGTGCCGTTGTCGGTGATGACCCTGTTTGGCACAAAAACGGCAAATTAGCCCCTTGAAGAACTTGACGGCTGACTGTGTTGTCACCTTCCTCACTGCCTCCACTTCGGGCCACTTTGTGAACTTGTCGATTGCGACGTACAAGTACTCAAAGCCCCCGACAGCACGGGGGAAGGGGCCCAATATGTGAAGCCCCCAGACCAAAAATGGCCAGGAGAGAGGTATTATTTGAAGGGCTTGAGCTGATTGATGAAGCTTCTTTGAATGGAACTGACATGCTTCATACTTGGTTACTAGCGCAGCCGCATCCTGGAGGGTTGTGGGCCAGAAGAAACCTTGCCGGAATGCCTTGCCGGCAAGGGCCCTTGACCCTATGTGGGAGCCACACATACCCCCATGTATCTTTGCCAACAGCTCTAGTCCGTCCTCTTGAGGAATACATCTCAGCCTGATTCCGTTCGGCCTCCTTCTGTACAGGGTATCATCCACAAACTGGTACATGTTGGACCGACGAGCTACTTTCTCGGCTTCTTCCTGCTCCTTGGGGAGCTCTCCTGTTTGGAGGAAATGGACGGTGGGTTGCGGCCATGCCGGAGCCTGGGGCTCGACGGCAAGGACCAAAGGCACGTCTTCGGCCGCAGGGTCGCTGCCTCTACGGTCAGGGCCTGGGGCCCTGTCGGAGGTAGTTGCCCCTCGGCAAGCTTGGGGTACCCGGCAACCTCCTTGCTGGCGGCTCCTGTGAGCTCAGCGGGAAGGTACTTGCCGGGGCTTGTCTTCCTTCGCTTGGTCTGCCCTGCTGACGGCTCTATGGATGGTTGTATTAACTGAAGTACAAAGGTACCTGGTTCCATAGGCAACTTGAGGGCAGCGCATTTTGACAGGTCGTCGACAATGCTATTCTCCGCTCGGGGAACATATTCTGCCTGTAGGCCATCGAAACGTTCTTCCAACTTCCTCACTTCATTCACGTAGGCCTCCATCAACGGGCTCTGGTAATCCTTGTTGACTTGCTTGATGATGATCTGCGAATCACCTCTGATGATGAGCTTCTTGATTCCGAGGTCTGCCGCGATCCTGAGACCGGCAAGCAACCCCTCGTACTCCACCGTATTGTTCGTTGATTTTTCCTGGGGGAAGTGCATCTGGATTACGTACTTGAGGTGCTCTCCGGTGGGTGCGACGAGTAGCACGCCAGCACCAGCACCTTGGAGCGAGAAAGCTCCGTCAAAGTACATAATCCACTCACTACCCGCCTCCTTGCCGGGAAGGGTGGTCTCTTGGATCTCCTCGTCGGGCGTTGCGGTCCACTCTGCTCTGAATTCTGCCAAAGCTCGGCTCTTGATCGTTGAAGTACTTTCAAACCTGAGGCCAAAGCTCGACAACTCCAGTGCCCACTCCACAATCCTCCCTGTCGCATTTGGGTTGTGCAAGATCCGTTGCAAAGGGAGGCGGGTGACGACGGTGATCTTGTGTGCATGGAAATAGTGGCGCAGCTTTCTCGAGGCCATGAGAAGGCCAAAAATCAGCTTCTGCATTCCAGAATATCTTGACCTAGCCCCCTGCAAGAGGGAACTGACAAAATATACTGGGTGCTGCACCATCTTCTTCTTCTGGCCCACTTCGCTCATTTGCTCAGACTCTACCTTGCCGGGTCCGGGCCTTGCCGGGGGTTCAGGCTCTGCCGAGGAGGACCCCGGCCCGCCATCCGACGGCTCTGCTGCAATTGCTGCTTCTCCCTCAGGTTCCCTCTGCGCCACCAGCGCATCACTGACCACTTGATTCGTTGCTGCTAAATACAGCAGCAACGGCTCTCGTGGTTTAGGCGCGACTAGTATTGGCGTGGAGGAGAGGTACCTCTTCAAATCTTGCAGTGCTACCTCTGCCTCCGGAGTCCATTTTACTGGACCCTCCTTTTTCAAAACTTTGAAAAAGGGGAGGGCATGCTCAACAGATTTGGAGATGAACCTACTCAGGGCAACGCAGCCGGTGAGCCTACGGACGTCTTTGACCCATTTCGGTGCCTCAATCTGCTCAATCACTTTGATCTTGTCGGGATTTGCTTCGATTCCACGTTGAGACACAAAGAACCCGAGAAGTTTGCCGGAGGGAACACCGAACACGCACTTCTCTGGGTTGAGCTTGAGGTTGATCTTGCGCAGGTTTGCGAATGATTCTTCTAAATCTTGCACGAGCGTGGCCCTGTCCTTGGTTTTGACCACTATGTCATCCATATAAGCTTCCATATTTCTATGTAGCTGGGGCTCAAAACCAATCTGGACTGCTCGGGCAAAAGTCGAACCAGCGCTCTTCAACCTGAAAGGCATTCGTACAAAACAGTACGTACCACATGGGGTGATGAACGCGGTCTTTTCCTCGTCTTCTTTCATCATGAAAATCTGGTGGTACCCTGAATAGGCATCGAGGAATGACATCAGGTCACACCAGGCAGTGGAGTCTACAATCTGGTCGATGCGTGGCAGATGGAAATGATCCTTCGGACAGGCTTTATTGATGTCTGTGTAGTCAATACACAACCTCCACTTCCCATTTGCCTTACGCACCACCACTGGATTGGCTAACCACATGGGGTGGAGGACTCCTCTTACCAGGCCTGCCGCCTCCAATTTCCTGATCTCTTCAACGATGAACTCTTGTCGCTCCAAGGCTTGCTTCCTGACCTTCTGCTTGACGGGCCGCGCGTGAGGACAGACATCAAGATGGTGCTCAATCACCTTCCTGGGAACTCCAGGGATGTCGGATGCTTGCCATGCAAATACATCGACATTCGCCCGCAGGAAGGCGATGAGCGTGCTTTCCTATTTGCTGTCCAGGGTGGAGCTTATGGTGAAAGCCCCGCCCGTACCGTCCTCCTTGACGGACACCTTCTTGGTTTCTGGTGGTGCAGCCCTGGACTTCTTGCTCTTGCCGGTGGGGCTCTCTGGCATGTCCTCGATGGGAGCACAACACTCCAAAGAGGTGCGCTTGCTGGAGTGGGTGCAAGAGGTCCTGCCGGAAGAGGTCTTGTCGGAAGGAGTCTTGCCGGCCTTCTTCCTCCCTGGAGCTTCAGCGGCAGGAGCAAGTACCTTGGCAGCAGTTGCTGCAACTGCCTCTCGGTAGAGTTGGTCGGCGCAGATGAGTGCGTCTTTCTTGTGAGAGGGGACGGTGATGATGGTCAGCGGCCCCGGCATCTTCAACGTGTTGTAGGTGTAGTGGGCCGCCGCCATGAACTTGGCCAGCGCTGGGCGGCCAAGGATCCCATTGTATGGCAAGAGGATCTCGGCGACATCGAAGATAATCTTCTCCGTCCTGTAGTTCAGCTCGCCGCCAAACGTAACAGGCAGTGTCATTTTACCTTTAGGTTGGCTCCTTCCCGGGTTGACCCCTTGAAACATGCCCGTCTCTTCGAGGTCTCCATCAGGAATCTGCAGCTTCTTGATCACAGCAGGCGAGATCAAATTCAGACCGGCCCCACCGTCAACCAGCACTTTGGTCACCTTGAGGTTGCGTATTGTTGGTGAGACCAACAATGGCAAACACCCGACCGCAGTTGTGCGGTCAGGGTTATCCTTGGTGTAAAAAATGATGGGCGTGCGAGACTACTTCAGTGGCTTCTAGGCATCGAACGATGGCTCCGCCGCAGCGACCTCACGCGCCCACTGCTTCAGCTGGCGGTGTGAGGTGTGCAAAGAGGCGCCACGGTCGACGCACATAGCCTCTGTAGCCTTCTGGAACTCGTGCTCGCCGGACTCGTTGTCCTCGTTGTGATCATCATCCTCCTCTTTCTTGTCGCGGCCTCGAACGGGCCTCTCTTGTTGGTTATCTTTGCTGCGACGACCCCCTTGGCCGCCATGTTTCTTGCTGGATCCCTCAGCACCATCCTGACCCTTCTCCTTGTCTCGCCTTTCATATTCAGCCTTCTGCTTTTCTGCAAGCATCTCAACTTGTTAGCAGTTCTGGAGGTCATGGCCCTTGGTGCAGTGGATTTTCCAGTATTGCTTGTCGGAGCCTCCTGGCTTGCCGGCGGCCGCCAGGGCCAAGCAGGCGGCGCACCCGGCAACCTCCTTGCCGGGGTCGTCAGCCTTGGCCTTTTTGGCGGCGCCGAGCTCGCCGGATCCCTCAACGTCAAGCACAGTCTTGTCCTTGCGCTTCCTGTTGCGGCGCCGGCCTTTCTTTGTCGGGGCGGCGGTGTCTTCGTCTGTGGAGTCGGTTTCCGCACCGGCGTCCTCGCCGGGGTACTTCCTCCCCTCTTCAGCACGAGCACATCTATCGGCCAGAACATAAAGCTCGGCCACATCTGTGACCTTGTTCATCGCCAACTCTTCACGCATCTTGTGGTTGCGCACATTCTGATGGAATGCGCTGATAACGGCGGCGGGATGAACATCTGGGATGTTGTACTGCACTCGGCTGAACCTCTGTATGTACTCGCGCGGGGTTTCACCTTCCTTCTGGGGGATAATATGCAAATCGCTTGCCTGGCCATGGGCTTGGTGGCCTCCAGTGAAGGCGCCAACGAACTCGTGACACAAATCCGACCAAGAAGAAATCGAATCCACTGGCAAGTGCATCAACCATGACATGACGTTGGGTTTGAGCGCCAACGGGAAATAATTGGCAAGCACCTTGTCGTCGCGAGCCCCAGCAGCTTGCATCGCGATGGTGTAGATGCCGAGGAACTCCGACGGGTGGGTCTTGCCGTTGTACTTCTCGCCAACGTCGGGCTTGAACGTGCGGTGGGAGGGCCACTGGAACTGCCGCAGCTCTCGGGTAAAGGCTGGACAACCCACCTCGTAAGGCAGGTCGCCGGGGCCCCCTGGCGCCGTGTGGTCCATAGTAGGCCCCGCACGCCGATCTGACTGATGGCACGTCTACTGTCGTCGTTCGATGGTAGTTCGAGCGTCTTCTTGAGCCTGTTCTTGAAGGACTCGACGTTGGTCACGGCATGTTCGCGGGTCGGACGATGTTGTGGAAACATTGTCCGCGACGTCGGGTCGACGGGCCGGTGGTTGTTGTCGCGGCCGCTGGGGGAGAGTGCACCGTGGTCGCGGCATCTCTGGTCCCCCCACCACCGGCATGCACCGGCTCATCAGGATGCCGGTGCGAGGGCCCCGTCGGGAGCGGCTCGTCTTTTTTGGCGAAGCCGACAAGGCTTTGGATGGTAGCTCTCCACTCATCGAGCTTCTGCGCAGCAGGGGGGAAGTCGAGGAGCAGCTGCACGCGCGCCAGCGCTTCTGCTGGCGAGGGCGGCGGCGAAATCTGCGTAGACCGTGACACGCTTCGTCTTCTAACCGGGTTAGAAGGGGCTCTGTTGCGGTCGCACGCCGCCTGCACCGGCGTCTGAGCGCGCACGCCGGCCTGGTTCGTCCTGCAAACGGCGCACAGGGATCTTTCCGCGGCGGTGCCCGGGGGCTCCGGCATCGCGGTGATGCTCATCGCGCGTGGCCTGGGAAGGGCGCGGCGCGGGCGCCAGCTGGGGTGCCGTAGAGGTTGCTGTGCCGCCTGTGGGCAGCACGGCCCCACCCCCGGACCCAGCGATGCGTGGCTCGTCGTCTCGGATTCGGACGACGCCGCTCGCCTGGCTCCGATCGTCAGAATGTCGTGGATGTTCGTGGGCCACGTCCTCGGCCCCATCCGTGGGCACCCGGCCGCCTGCTCGCGCCGGCGCGGACGGGCCGGCCCCGGACGAGCCGATCGCTGTGATCCCCTTCTTTTTGGGAGCCATGGTGGTGAAGAACCGCTAGACTAACTGCTAGACCGGATTTTCACAACTGTGCCCCCTATCTGGCGCGCCAAAGATGTCAGGGGAAAACGACGTCTATGGGATCACTGGAATCCCTTCTACGGTTAGCGGGCGCGGGGTTGTGCAAAGAGCGGGTCTAGGAACCAACACAAGGATCGTTTACCCAGGTTCGGGCCGCGACGATGTGTAATACCCTAGTCCTTTTGGTGTATATTTGAGTGTTGTTGAGCTCTTGAACTAGCTACGGTGCGTGCGTCATCCAAAAGATCCGAATCCTTCTCCATTACGCCTCGGGCCTCCTTTTATAGTCAAAAGGGGCTACCACAGTGGCACACATGAGGTGGAAAGGTATACAGTGTACAAGCTTATCGCTTGTCATTACAGGACAAAGCGCATTAAACGCGCTACTTAGGTGTCCCATTGCTTTGTTGGGGGCGGTAACGAGGCCCGTCCCGTCCGTCGCCGCTCTGCCTTGCTTCGACACGCGTCCAGGCCAACGAGGCATGCAACGCCATGTAGGCTGGCAGGCTGCTGAGTTGGCGTGGTGGTAGGGTCTTCACGAAGATCTGCATGCCACCACCAGGTGCTTGCTGAGTTGGCCTAGAGGCCGCACGTGGCCACGCAGGTGTTCGCCTAGTTGGTGGGCTGGCAGCTGCATGGGAACGGCGGTGGAATCTTGGCAGATGTGGGCCTGGCTGCGGCCCTGCGGACGTCTTTGGCAAGAGTCTTGCCGGGGCCCAGCAAGGGTCTTGCCGCGGCGTCGTGGTCGTCCCCGGCAAGGGGGCTTGCCGGGGGTCTCGTGGGTATCCTCGGCAAGGATCTTGCCGAGGATCTTTGTCTTCTGGTTCTCATCTGATCTTGCATGCTTCTGGTGTTCACAAAGATCTGCATGCCACCATGGAGGTGCCTCCCGAGCCTTGGTTCCAATGTGATTTGAGGGCGTCGGAACTCTCAGGCTCAAGGGTGGCAGCCCTGCTGGTGTTGGGCAAATTTGTCCCGGCAAGGCTCTTGCCGGGGCTGTGGAGGCCGCCCCGGCAAGGGCCTTGCCGGGGGAGTCCACCTCGCCCTTCTTCTCTTTGTGTTTCTGTCTCGGCGTTGCTCTGGTTGTCTTGCGTCTTTTGCTTCCTCTACCCCACCAAGCATGGCCAGGGGCGTGGGGCTGTGACTGCCCGCGCACAAGTAAAGGGTTGCAAAAGTGTCGGGATATACCCCGCGGTATGACCCGGCCGGACTTGGCGCTTCACCGTGACCCGCCGGAGGACTAGCGACTCACGGGTCTGGCGGCTCACTGTCAGACAACTCACGAGCCTGACGACTCACGGATGACCCCGACGGCGGGTCAGATAGAAGACTAGGCCCAAGGCCCAGAAGGCCAGCTCATGTTATGGTGGGCCGGCTTAAAAGGAAAGGGATGACGAATATTTCCTTTACGCGGAAGCAAGACCAGGACTTGTATTCAACTTGTAAGAAAAGATAGACTAGCCCTAGTCCTACTAGGACTCCATATGTAACCCGCCCCTCCAACTTATATAAGGAGGGGGCAGGGCTCCCCAAAGAGGGACGAGCAAGAAACAATCTCTAGGGCTAGACACAACTAGAGGAGATCCGGTTTACGGCGACTCCCTCGTGATGATAATGAGATCTAGCCTCAAACAGCATGTAGGGTTGTTACCGGATGATGTTTCCCGGGGCCCGAAGCTGTCTAAACCCTTGTCTTGTGTTGCGTCTCTCGATTCCGCTCAACCCCTCTCAAGCTATCACATAGATGCGTTGGCCTCACGACTAAGTCCTTACACCTAGGACATCTGACGTGTTAATTCCACGACAGTTGGCGCCCACCGTGGGGCTCGCGCACGGTGGTGTTGAGTTCTAGGAGGGATTTTTCTAGGGTTCGAGAAGCTTGCAATCATCAGGATGATGAAGAACCGGCGTTGAAAGCTCCACATCATGCAATAGATCTTATGTGTTTGCTGTAAAAATTTCACCGTCAAACGAGCCGTCGAAACAAAGTTTAGAAAGATCAAGTTGAGGAGAAGGGTCCATCGTTTGAGCCTCCAGACGCGACGCGTCGAAACCAACGGGAGATTGATTTCGGATTAAACGCCGAGTCCTAGAAGCTGTCAAATCCAAGGTTCCATCGAGACCGGCAAAAAGAAATTCTGCTGCTTGATCCGCCGAGTTCCACAAGTTCCTGCTGCCGGGTTGCAGATCAAGTATTATGTCAAAAGCTACTACCGAGTCAACAACCATCAGGACGAGCACGGGGGAATCGAATCGGACTCTGCGGCCTCATCGCTTCTGCCTCCGCCGCTAGGCTCCACCCATGCTGGTGCGCTTCCGCCGGCCGCCGTCCCTCGCCGAGCTGCCTCTAAGCCGCCGCGCCCGAGCAGAGAAGCATCACCTCAAACCACCTCCACTGCCTTCGCCGCCGCGGCCATGAGCCGCTCTCGCTGAGTCGCTGGGGGCCTTAGCCGCCTTGGATGGCTGTGCTTCGCCCTTGTACCGCCGCGCCAGCTCACCTCCTCCCCGCATCGGTTGCTCCGCACCCGCGCTGTTACGTGCCACCGCGGCCGTGAGCCGCCTCGCCGTTGCTGCCATGCGCCGCCTTCACTGCCGCTCTAAACCGCTCGGCCTCCACCGGCCACGCTGCGAGCCGCCGCATGGATCCACAGCCTAGCCCATCGCTCCTCCGCGAGCTGCCATCCATGTCTGCTGCCCTCACCTCACTGACTCGCCGTCTGCTGCGAGTGGCCATCACCCTTGCCGGCCCTCGTTCCGTGCCGCCCTGCCTGGCTGCTGCTGCCGTGGCCCCCGCGGACCCGGCTGCCTGTTAGCCGGGTCAGGGTGCACCTCTTGTGTCGACGATAATGCAACCACGGCATTGTTTTCTTTCAGTTCTAGTGCCCCCAGTGTTCAACTAAACTTGGCTCTACGATTTAGCACGGGTACAGTTCTGAGGATGAAAGGAAGTACTATTTTTACGATAAAAAGACAAAGAGTTCTGCAAACCGCCGGCCGCCCTCAAGCCGCTTGCCTCCATCGACAAGTCAACACTGGCCGCTGGCGCCTGCCTCCTGCTGGCTTTGTGCAGCAGTGCTCAATCCCAGCAGAAACCTATGGAAGAGACGAAGGAACAAGAGAAACCGAAATCCTAGCTCATAAACTGATGGTGATACTGGTCGCATGAAAAACTAAAGCTATAATCATATACCACGGTCACGGTCAGGTGCTAAGTTCAAAGTACTGCTGCCACCACATGCACGTTTTACAAAGAAGGGAGAAAGACAGAGGAAGTTCACGTGAGTGTTGTGCTACATCACATCAGCAGAGTTCCACATATGTATACTAATCAGCATTATCCGACGCCAGTATCCGCGTTCATCCGAAAAAAACATCAGGTGATATCTAT
Source organism: Aegilops tauschii subsp. strangulata (assembly GCF_002575655.3). Taxonomy (NCBI): domain Eukaryota; kingdom Viridiplantae; phylum Streptophyta; class Magnoliopsida; order Poales; family Poaceae; genus Aegilops; species Aegilops tauschii. The sequence continues at coordinate 120,192,283 of NC_053038.3, read as the reverse complement.
CTAGGTTTATTTTATAAGCTTAATATTGTTTTCGTCAAAGAACAGTTATTTTGGCCCGTAATACTTTTTATGCAGGGCGACTATTAAGAGAAAAAGGAGTGGTGTTATACCGCGGATGCACGTTCGGCTGTGCCGCGTGGCTCCACGGGCACGTGTGTCGCGGTCCAGTTTACATCAAATGCGCCAGCTGACTCGCCCGACTGCACCGCCTTACAACGTCATGGATGACTCGCCCGTCCGCCCTCGCGGCCGGTTCACGTGTCCGCGCCAGCTTACAACGTGGAGGACAACTCGCTCGTCCGCGACGGTTTACAACACTATGGGCGACTTACCCGTCCGACCCCATGGCCGACTCTCCCGTCCACGCCGGTTTACAATGCCACGGCTGACTCATCTGTTGTTCGGACAAATCAGGTGATGTCCATCTGAGTCTATTTTTAACACATATTGTTTTTTTGTCAAAAAACAATTTATCTTGGTCGTGGTCTGCAATGTTTTTTTATGCAGGATAATTATTTATGACAAAGGTATTGTTATACCACGGACATGGAGCGCGTGCCAGCATAATTTTGCACTGGCGTTCCTCCGGGCCATGCTGCTCGACGGATACACGTGCAAATCGCCGCCCCCGCTGTTCGATTTACATCCGTCCACGCATGCAGCCGATTCGTTGTCCGCGTCGGCTTACAAACGTCACGGTCGACTCACCCATCCGCACCGGCTTACCGCACTGCGGCCGGTTCACCCATGATTGATTTCAGTTTCATCCGGCGATCATCAAGTCCGTGACGGATAATTTCCAGCCTAACATATCAGGTGAAATCCATCTAAATCTAGTTTGGACAATATTGTTTTTGTCAAAAAACAATTACGTCGGTTTGTATTTTCTTTATATGCAGGACAATTATTCATTATAAACGTGGTTTATACCATGGGTACGGAGCACGCACTGGCAACGTCTTGCCCGGTGTTCGTCCGTGCCACAGTACACGGTGAATGGACGCGTGCAAGACGCCGCCCTTACGGCCCGGTTTACATCAGCTTGCCGGGACCGCGCCTGCGTTTGACTCGCTCGTCCGAACCGGTTTACAACACCGCGGCCGGTTCATCTGTCTGAGCCGCCTCTGATGCTGAGGTCGTCTTTTCCGTCTGCCTCTCGCGGCCTGGTCTACATCAACACACCGAGCCGCACCTGTCTGCATGAGCTGTGTATTGAGTATGAGCAGGTCACTACTTGGGAAGCCCGGTTTTCTTCCAACAAATTGGAGGCAAATTATCATATGTTATCAGCCGCCGTCTGCACTGGATGATTCAATGGGCAGGCGCACAAATCGCCGCCACTATAGTTCGGTTAACTTCAAACAGCCAGTTGGAAGGAACCATTGGCCGAGTTGCTGGCACGGCTCATACGGGATCATTTATAACCCGCCACAGTCACTTTCAACCTTCTGTGGATTCACATCGCGCTATCAACGCCAATCATATACACCTTCTGCTATGGTCAAATATGGAGAATCTCAAGCTAACTCCTTGAGTCGTCTTGAGACTCGGGGACTACAATGACATGACTCAACAAATCGTGCCAGTTTCAGCAGGCTCAAGAACTCCGGGTCATTGGAGGAAAAAATAACCCGGCCCTGGAGATTACTGCTCTATCGGTGCAAATTTAAAGGCCATCAGAAAAATATCCGGCTTAAAATAAAGATTCCGGTTTAAAATCCGGTTCAAGAGACATCTCTCTCCCGCAAAGCTTTGAAGCTCTCAAATCCGGTTCAAACATCCGGCTCAAGGTAAATTTGTCTCTTACAAAGCTTTTAAGCTCTCAAATCCGGTTCAAAGTTCCGGTTCAAAAAGAATTAATCTCTCGCAAGATTCGAGTTCTCAGAAAAAATTAAAGGTTGCCAAAAAGAACTTGCTGCCATGATGCGCGGTTCAAACATAGGTATCCTGCCTTACGGCTTATCTTATTATGGTCACTTGGGGGCTTCCTGCTCATCGGGCATAGCTATCAGTACCCTCTTGATCGGTGCAATGCTTAAACTTATATGGTCACTTGGGGGCTTCCTGTTCAAACATAGGTCATATTCGAACCAAAGAGAACGTAGCTGTCGATACCCTTTTGATTGGAAAACTGCTGAACCTACTTGGGGGCTTCTTGATCGTATCCGAATCATAGCTCAACCCCTTTGGGAATCGACGTGGATCGTATTCGAATCAGCGTCGCTAAACAACTCTTAAGGTCATTTGGGGGCTTCCTGTTCAAACATAGGTCGTATTCGAACCAAAGAGAACATAGCTGTCGATACCCACTTTGATCGGCAACGCCAACGCCACTGGGGGCTATATGATCGTATTCGAATCTTAGCTTAACCCCATTGGAATGGTTTACTGATCGTATTCGAATCAGAAGCCTCAAAAAATTTATCTGTTTCTCATACAGTTTTTGTAATCACAAATATTTGAGTTGTCACAAACATCATGTGTGCCGGCTTTTACAGAATTGGGTTCTCACCCTCACTGTCCGGGTCACATAAACCGGCGGTATCATTCAAGGGATCATAGGGATCTTGTGATCTACTTGTGTGCAGGGTAAGACTACATTTGGGTGGTTACCCGCCCTAGCTTTTGACGTTAAGTCGCCAGGGCATATGTTGTTTAAACTCTGTGCAGGATTTACAGAGCTATGACTTACATAAATGATTCAGTTCAAGCCCATCATCGGAAGATTAACATTGGTGTCTCAAAAGGGTTATCTATTCTTGATTTTCTCAAAGGCTATAAATAGCCGGGTTATAAAAATTTTGGCTTATAATGCAGGCGTAATAAATCGCCATCGGCCAAGAGCCGCCGGGTATTTAAACTCCGGATTTACTTGTCAACAGATAAGGTATTTGAAATCTTTAAATAGCCAAACTTGGCTGGATTTTCATTATGATTTGAATGATTGAGGTTTTCAAACCGGGTTAGTCAAATCTTTAATAGCCAACATGGCTGAATTTTTATTATGGTTATCAGAAACTAATATTATGATTGAGGTTTTCAAAGTCGCTTCAGCGCAATGGCAATTATTTTATCAATGGATATGATTTATTCTACGATGGAAGGAATAGTCCCGAGTCGCTGCAGGCTTACAACCCGGCACTTGAGGGCTACATTATTCAAGTTGAGATTACATCAAATATGCAAGTCACATGTCACTGCCAGCATGCACCATGGCACTTGGGGGCTAATGCAAAGTCATTTTTTGCTCACCTCATTGAAGACCCGACTCATCACATCGTAATGAGCCGGCCCTTGGGGGCTACCAATTGCTCCTGTTAAAATTCAAGATACACAAGCCTTATTACATTATATTGAAGGATCCACTGCTCAGTTGGTAAAGCACAAAGCTATTAACCTTGTGGACGTGGGTTCAAGCCCCAAGATGGGGGTTACATCATATGATATTATTTCCAATGAAAAGTCCCAGCTCAGTATTATCTTACTAAGCCGGCCCTTGGGGGCTACACGTTACTGCTCAAATTTACATCATCATATTTACAAATTCCCTGCTCATTATTACATAATGACCCGACACATGGGGGCTAATGTATATTGCTCTCTGCTGAAGACAATTCCAGGATGACCCGGCTACACTACTATGACTATAGCCGACTCATGGGGGCTACACAACTGGATTTTATTTAAAGCCATGGTGATAAGTCCCGGCTTATTCATGCTGATTAAACCGGCTCTTGGGGGCCACAGGTAATATGGATATAAGGGAGAAATATCTTCAAATTCTCAGTTTTGAGTAAATCAGATTGACCTGGTGTCTGCAAAAATCATAAACCGGCGTCGGCGACAATTATGACTTGGCATCATCTATTTATAACCCGGCAATTTTGGTACTCATAAACCGGCAAGTTTTATATCTTTAAGCCGGCTGAATATAAGTTGAATATTTGAAGACCAATATTTTTGTCAAGTCAGAGCATTGAAAGCCGACTCAAGTGGATTATCTCTTACAATATTTCTCAACAAGAGACCAATGTCAGCAAATTGACTCTGAAGCTGACCTGTTGACCCGGATTTTCAAAGGAAGTATCTGGATTTTTTGCATTGGCAAAATTTGAACATATCTGCTAAAGAGATTTGCTATGAGATTATGGATACATATCAAGAAGGAAGATGACAAGGACTTAAGGATGATCAAGTGCCAGCTTACAAAGAATATTTAACCCGGAACACAACCTGTCAAATTCGTTCTTGTGTTTATATTGCAGATATGACCCGGCCGGACTTGGCGCTTCACCGTGACCCGCCGGAGATATAAACTGGGGGCTAATGTCGGGGATATACCCCGCGGTATGACCCGGCCGGACTTGGCGCTTCACCGTGACCCGCCGGAGGACTGGCGACTCACGGGTCTGGCGGCTCACTGTCAGACGACTCACGAGCCTGACGACTCACGGATGACCCCGACGGCGGGTCAGATAGAAGACTAGGCCCAAGGCCCAGAAGGCCGGCTCATGTTATGGTGGGCCGGCTTAAAAGGAAAGGGATGACGAATATTTCCTTTACGCGGAAGCAAGACCCGGACTTGTATTCAACTTGTAAGAAAAGATAGACTAGCCCTAGTCCTACTAGGACTCCATATGTAACCCGCCCCTCCAACTTATATAAGGAGGGGGCAGGGATCCCCAAAGAGGGACGAGCAAGAAACAATCTCTAGGGCTAGACACAACTAGAGGAGATCCGGTTTACGGCGACTCCCTCGTGATGATAATGAGATCTAGCCTCAAATAGCATGTAGGGTTGTTACCGGATCATGTTTCCCGGGGCCCGAAGCTGTCTAAACCCTTGTCTTGTGTTGCGTCTCTCGATTCCGCTCAACCCCTCTCAAGCTATCACATAGATGCGTTGGCCTCAAGACTAAGTCCTTACACCTAGGACATCTGACGTGTTAATTCCACGACAAAAAGGGAACCCCTACTTTTGTACACCGACAGGCTTGTGCTATCCAGAGGGCGTCCTCATCTTGGTGCACCTGTCGATGTCCGGGCATGTGCCGGATATCCGGGGTTTCCTGATTTGCCGGATGTCCGGGCTTGGCCCCCGGATGTCCGGCCCCTCTGTTTTTATCTATGCTTCTCCTCTGTTCTTCAAGTGCCTCGCCAACCAGGATGTCCGGCCTGCCTGTTCACTTGTGCTACAACGGCCACATTTGAGCTCACACTATATATAGCCCTTCTCCCCCATGGGAGAGGGTTGACCATTCACTTTGAACAAACCCTAGAACACATTTCACTCTCTCTCTCTCACTCCTCCACACCAAATCTTAGATCCCCAAGGGATTTGAGAGCATTTGAGAGAAGTTGTCCGATCAAGTCATAGATCCACTCCTTCCCCTCCTTTGCACCAAAGGAATTTGTGATTTGAGCAAGTCTTGAGCTTTTCTCCAGCGGTCTTGTTACTCTTGGAGGTTGGAGACTCCTAGGCGGTAGGAGTCTTTCGGAGAGGAATCGACCATTGTGATTACCCCCGGAAAAGTTTGTGAGGGTTTGGAGACCACCCCAAGGTCTACCACTAGTGGTTGAGAAACGCCTCTGTGGTGTTCTCTCAAAGGGAGAATAGCGTGAGCCTTCGTGGTGTTGGCGTGCCTTCGTGGTAACATCCACCTCTCTAACGATGACATAGCTTCCCTCCAAGGAAGTGAACATCAGCATACATCCTCGTCTCCCGGAGTTGTGGTCATTCCTAACCCTAACTCTCTACTTGTGGTTACTTGTCTCTTGGCACTTACTTATATCATATTGTTCTTGCTTACTCACATACTTGTGTTACTTGTTTATCTTGCTCAGCTCTTAGCATCACACTTGCAATTGTTAGACTCACTTTCATATTCCGCATTATTGCCTAAAATTGCTAAGTAATAATTAAAATTTGTAATTGTACCTATTCACCCCCTCTAGGTCCATCTCGATCCTTTCAATTGGTATCGGAGCCTCATGCTCTATTGTTGTGGCTTAACCGCCCTAGAGCGAGATGAACCCCGATGGGACTCCCCTTGTTGCAGATCCGAAGAATACGGGCGCGGCTTCCACGGAAGCCAGGTCCTTCACTTCAGAGGATCTGGAACGAGCTCTTGCTAAGCAAAAGGAGGAGCATGATGCCTCTCTTGAGGCCTTGGTCCAAATGAGGATAGCCACACTAACCACGATGCTTGCACCACTTTCTGGTGGTGCGGCCTCGAGGCCAGCTGTGCCTACTCCTTCACTTGGCCAACAACCTCCTAGTAATGAACACTCCAGTGTTCCTTGGCTTTATGCAAGACCTCAAATAGAGAAACCTAAGTATAACCCTCAAGGCAAACCTCCTTTAGTTGATGACACTATCGATTTTGCTTTGTGGAGATTTGCTATGCAGGATCATCTTCGATATGGAAATGATGAGATGTTGGAGATCTTGGAGTATGGCTACCAAGCTGTTGACCCGAAGAATCTTACTCCAAGAGAGATATATGACAAGAATCTCAATGACACAGCAACCATGTGCATAAGAAGATGTATGACTGACAAGCAAAGGAGACCATACATACATATCACAAGTCCAAGGAATTATGGGATAGCATTGTGAGGACCAAGAACGGTACCTCCATACTCCGGCTTGCTCGGTATGAAATTGCCAAGGGTCAATTGCCAAACTTTTGTATGGAGAAAGGTGAATCTCCCAAGCAACTACTTGAGCGTCTCATGACTCTCACCGCTGACATTGAGTCATGTGAATGTGACAAGACTCAAGATGGATTCAACTTGACTAAGCAATTTCTCATGGATAGGTTGCTTCATGCTCTTGCTCCATATCATCACCAAATAGTGTGGGACATAAGACAACACCATGGCTTAAAGCACATGACTCCAGATGACATCATATCCACTTTCCAACTATTTGAAGAGTCAAAGGCAAATGCCACAAAACATCTTGCCATGCATGGTACCTCAACATCAAAGATCAATCCATTGAAGGCCAAGCATGTATGTGAAGAAGAGCAAAGTGAAGAAGAAGATGATGATGATGAGGATGGTGATGAGATTGACTCAGATGAGAGCCCGTCATATGAAGGCATTGCTCTCTTTGTCAAGAAGTTTAGCGCGGGAAAATTCAAGGGAAGATTCCAGAAGAAGAAAGTGAGGAAATGCTACAACTATGAAGAAACCAACCACTTCTCCAACGAGTGCCCTTATGAGAAGAGAGAAGATAAACCAAGATTTCCCAAGACCTTTCCCAAGAAGAAGTTGCCAAATCCTTTGAACTCCAAGCTCAAGAAGAGAGATGGGAAAGCAATGGTTGCTCATGAAGAATCCGATCCGTATGATGTTAGTGGTGTTGCCGGAGTTTCTCAAGATTCTCAAAACACGTTGAGGCTAGTCAACAAGAGTGGTGATGTTGTCACCTACAACTATATGAAAGACTACAAGGGCAACGCTCACAAGTGCTTGATGGCAAAGGCCGTCGTAGAAGATGGAGAGGACCAAAGCTCTCCTGACAAGGTCAAGGTAACCCCATGATCAAACCCTCCTCTTTTTACTCCTCCTACTCCTAGTGATGAGTATCTTGATGCGGAGGATAGTTACGAGGATGATGATATAGATGATCCTATGCTTGCAAAACTAAATAAGTTCATGTGCTCCCTCAAAGGAAAGAAGCTCACTATGTTTCATATGCTTATGGAGATGGTGAGTAAGCACACCATCACCATCAAGGAACTCAAAACCCTTGTCACCGAGGAAAAGGAGAAATATGAAATCCTTGAGCGGAAAGTCCAATATGAGGAAGCACGAAATGATGAACTATGCTTGAAAATTGGTGCAAACATTGATGTTCATACTATAGATCTTGCCTCCTTGAAAAAGGCTAATGACTCTTGCAAAGAGTTGATGAATGATAAAAGTAAACTTGTGAAGTCTCATGCTTCTCTCTCCAAGGATTGTGAGCTCCTATCCGTGTCTCTAAAGACTAAGGAAGAAGACCTCACCCTTCTTACAAAGAGTTTTGAGACGCTCAAGCTTACTTATCTTGAAACTCTAGCCAAGGCTTACTCTTCTCCTATTATCAATGTTGATGCTTGTACTACTAACTCTAGTAGTGATCTAGCATATATTCTTGAGGAGAATTGCTTTCTCAAGGCTCAAATCGAGAAAGGTCTCAGGACATGTGCTCAAGGACAAAAGAACCTTAAGGAGGTATTGAGCCAACACAATGAGGTGTTTGCCAAAGAGGGGCCCGGGTTTGATCCAAGCACAAACAAGAAGAAGACATCTTCTCAAAAGTGCACCACCCCTCTAAAAGAAACATTTGTTAGAGAAGGGCAAGAGGAGAAAGGTAAGGTTGTTAGTGGGAAGGCCACAAGGGGCATGCCCATTCTCAACAAGCCAAAATAGTTCATGCCTCCATCCTATGTGCTTCGTAAGACTAAGGATGGAGAAGTTTATGCAATATTTGTTGGCCCTCGAAATGCATTCCGATTATATGCTATTTGGGTCCCCAAGACCCTTTGTGACTAACTTGAGAGGTCCCATTGCAAAATGGGTGCCTCTAACCAAGTCATAATTGTGTGTAGGTTGCCTTCTCCGGTGGAGTAAAATGGGTGATTGATAGTGGATGTACCAATCATATGACCGGAGATAGCAAATTGCTCTACGATTTCATGGAAGCTATTCAACCATTTATGAACATTATGTTTGGTGGAGGATCAAAAGGACAGGTACTCGGGTTGGGCAAGGTCGCTATCACTAATGACATGTCTCTAGCAAATGTCATGCTTGTTCAATCCCTTAAATATCATTTGCTTTTTGTTCGCCAATTGTCCTCCGTTGGTTATGATACACTCTTTGGACTAACGGATGTGAAAGTCTTTAAGAGAGACACTCTCTAAGTGGCCTTTGTTGGAGAGTTGGATGGCAACCTTTACACGGTTGATTTCTCGAAAGAGAGCACATTCCATGCAACTTGTCTAATGGCCAAGGCCGACAAGGGGTGGCTATGGCATCGCCGGCTAGCCCATGTCGGCATGAGAAATCTTCAAGATCTCTTAAAGGGTAATCACATCCTTGGACTAACCAATGTCTCTTTTGAGAAAGATTGTGTGTGTAGTGCTTGCGTAGCCGGGAAGCAACATCAATCAAAGCACCCACCCAAGAATATTGTGTCTACTTCAAGGCCTTTGGAGATCCTTCATGTGGATCTTTTTGGGCCTCCTTCATGGGATAGTCTTGGTGGGAAAAAGTATGGGCTTGTCATTGTTGATGATTACTCAAGATATACATGGGTCTTCTTCCTCAAGTTCAAGGACGAGACGAAGATCACCTTCATTGATTTTGCCAAGCAAGCACAACGCAAGTTTGACAAAGAAATCTTGGCAATAAGAAGTGATAATGGCTCTGAGTTCAAGAACTATACCTTGGAAGGATTTCTTAGTGATGAAGGGATTGAGCATCAATATTCAGCACCATACACTCCCCAACAAAATGGTGTAGCAGAAAGGACGAACCGCACACTTGTGGAGATGGCAAGGTCCATGTTGGATGAATACAAGTCACCACATAGTTTTTGGGCCGAGGCTGCCAACACCGCATGCCATGCATCAAACCGGCTCTTCCTCCGCACTATATTGAAAAAGACTCCATATGAGATCCTAACTAGGAACAAGCTGAATTTCAAGTACTTTCATGTATTTGGGTGCAAATGTTTCATCCTCAACAAAAGAGAATGGTTAGGAAAATTTCAATCCAAAACAATTGAGGGCATATTTGCTGGCTATGGATCAAACTCTCACGCCTATAGAGTCTACAACAAATCCAATGGATGTGTTGTAGAAACTTGTGACGTGGTGTTTGATGAATTTAATGGCTCCCATGGGGAGCAAGTTGATCTAAGTGATGTAGGTGAAGAAGATTCTTCTCAAGATATTTTGACAATGGGTGTTGGTGCACTTATTCCAATGGAACAAGAACCTCATGATGATGAAGAAGAAGATGGAAGCCTCACACATCAACAAACTACTTCAACACCTATACCATCACAAGCTCCTATTGCTCAACCAATGCCCTTAGTTCAAGTGCAAGAAGATGATCAAGTTCCTCTTCGTGATAATTCTGATGAACAAGATCATCATCAAGGGCAAGAACAAGAAAGTGCAATCATTGATGATGAACCTCAACAAATTCAATATGAAGAAGAAGATCTTCCACCACACATTAATGATCCATATGTTGAGGACGTGGATGATGGACATGAAGTTGAACCCCGCGAAACCCTAACCTCCATCATGCCTCGGGTGGTCGGTCGTGTTGATGTTGACAAAATTCTCACCGGCGTATCGGAAGGTAGAGTCACTCGTAAACATTTGACAAACTTTTGTGCTCACTTCTCGTTTGTGTCTAGTGTTGAGCCTCTCAAGGTACAAGATGCATTGATGGACAACGATTGGCTCGTTGCTATGCAAGAAGAGTTGAACAGTTTTGAACGCAACCAAGTGTGGTCATTAGTCAAGAGGCTAACTACCGAGCACAATGTCATTGGAACAAAATGGATTTTCAAGAACAAGAAAGATGAGAATGGTGTAATCACCTGTAACAAGGCAAGGTTAGTGGCACAAGGGTACTCACAAGTTGAAGGTTTGGACTTTGGTGAGACCTTTGCCCCTGTTGCCCGTCTTGAATCCATTCGCATCTTACTTGTTTATGTTGCTTTCAATGGTTTTACATTACATCAAATGGATGTGAAGAGTGCTTTCCTTAACGGTCCTCTACAAGAAGAAGTATATGTATCACAACCACCTGGGTTCGTTGATCCCGATCAAAAAGACTATGTGTATAAACTTCATAAGGCTTTGTATGGCCTCAAGCAAGCACCTCGTGCTTGGTATGATCATCTTAAGAAGTTTTTACTCGATGATGGTTTTGTGAGAGGGGTGATCGATCCCACTCTTTGTACTAAGAGGGACAAGGGTGATTTGATCTTATGCCAAATCTATGTAGATGATATCATTTTTGGTTCTCCTAACATTCATCTGTGCAAGAAGTTTGCGGCTTCCATGACCAAGAATTTTGAAATGTCACTCAATGCAGATTTGTAGTTCTTCCTCGGATTTAAAATTCAACAATTTCAAGAAGGAATTTTCTTGTCTCAAGCAAAATACCTCAAGGATATCCTAGAGAAGTTTGGCATGTCTGATGCTAGTCCATGTAAGACACCCATGCCAACCAAAATTGTACTCACTAAAGACACAAATGGTATTCCTTTCGACCCATCTATTTATCGCTCTATGATTGGTTCATTGCTTTATCTTTGTGCATCTAGACCAGACATCATGTTTAGTGTATGCATGTGTGCTAGATTTCAAGCTTCCCCTAGGTAAAGTCATCATAAGGCGGTTAAGCATATTCTTAGATACCTTGTTCACACCCCAAAGTTGGGTCTATGGTACCCCAAGGATGCTAAGTTTGATCTCATTGGGTACATGGATGCGGATTGGGCTGGAGACAAAGTGGATCTTAAGTCCAGGTGCATGTCAATTTCTTGGACGCTCCTTGGTAAGTTGGTCCTCGAAGAAAAAAAATTGTGTAGCCCTCTCCACCGCCGAAGCTGAATACATTGCAACCGCCAGTTGTGCAACTCAATTACTATGGATGAGGCAAACTTTGAAGGATTACGGTATCACCTATAGACATGTGCCTCTTCTATGTGATAATGAAAGTGCCATCAATATTGCTGAGAACTCCAATGATCATACCCGCACCAAGCACATTGATATTAGGTATCATTTCTTGAGAGATCATGTGGAAAAAGGTGAAATTGATATTGCTCATGTTGGCACAGATATGCAACTTGCAGACATTTTCACCAAGCCATTGGATGAAGCAAGGTTTTGTCAACTTAGGCGTGAACTTGGTATCTTGGAGCTTGACAACATTATGTGAAATCTAGTACCCATGCATGCATTTTCATAATGTCTTGTCTTATGTAGGCATATATTTAGGGGGAGACACTCAATTCATGAGTACTCTCACCCTACATAATGCATAAATAGAACAAACACTCTCAAAGCTATCATGGTCTCTTTTTGGACTATGGTGCTTTAAAATGATGGAGTCGTGACTATGTACCCAAAAGTCGCAATCTTTGTGGTACTATGTCCCATATGCTCAGACATGGTGACTTTGGTCACCGCTCATGGATTGCATATATGAACCTCTCTTTACTTCATATTGTTGGGTTATTATTGCCCATCGTAGTATGGCCATCAATTACTCAAGTTATTATCCTGCGAACTCTAAATCTCCTTGGCGGAGTCTATATCAATATATCTTTGTTGACCCCTCCTTACAAGATTTTCCCCTGGCTGAGCTCACTGTCCAATTGCCGGACATCTGGCTCCTCAGCCGGACATCCGGGCCCTGGCAGGTTTCTACTTCAAATCTCCCATCGAGCACTACTAGTGGCTGGAGATCCGGGCCCTAGCCGGACATCTAGGTCCTGGATCCTCTCTCTGATTTCCACACGTCGGATATCCGGGCTTGGTCCCCGGATGTCTGGCCCGTTGGCCCTAGTTTTTCTGCTCTCTGACCTCCGCACGCCGGATATCCGGGCCAGGTCCCCGGATGTCCGGCCCATCGCCCGTAGCCACACATAACGGGGGTGGGCTCGGGATTTGGTGGCAGTTCCCCATTCTCCCCTTGCTCTCCCCATCCTTTCAAAATAGCCGCCGCGCCGCCGGGCTGTGCTCCGGCGCTGCCCCGGCCTTCTCCTCCGTCCTCCGGCCCCGATCTCCTGCCCACGGCTTCCTCTCCTCCCGATCTACGTTTCCATCCAATCCATTCCTTGGGTTGTGGTGTGAATCACTCGGGAGGAACCGGTGTCTTGTGGGATTCACCGCCGGAGTTCCTGATGGCACGTACCAAGAACTGCGGCCCTGAGCCTTCTTCCTGGGGTATGGATGCTATCTCTCTTGCATTCTTCTCTTGTTGTGCCCAAACCATCTTAGGGCTTCATTATCTTTCATGGCTATCTTGGCGTATATCTATCTCTAGAGATTTGATGTCAGTTGCCTAGCCTAAAATTCTCTCTATGTACTTGGTTAAACAACTTAATCATGGGAATGTCAAAATTTTGATCTACCACTTGGACTTTTCCTATGGTCATGGTTAAAAATGTTCATCCCACGTTTAATTTGCCTTATCCTTGTTCATAATTTTTAGCTCCTTCTCACCGGGACCGTATCCGTCTGTGTTTCAGTCGATCGCCGGCAAGGTTCCACCGATTCCGATGAACATGCTCGACCTAAGAAGAAGAAGACCACCACTAAGAAGAAGCGTTGGGCACCATCCCCAAGTCCTTCGGCCTCTGATCCGGATGATGAGGACTATGTTGTGGAAGAACAGGATGACATTGCGCCAAGACATTCTGTTGGGCAGTCCAAGCCTGGCACTAGGAGGGCCCCTATGCCTCAAGTCCATGGTGCGGCAATGCCCGTGGTCCATGGTCGTCGTATCTCCATGGAGCTTCCTTTGAGCGGGTACCGCCCCACACACGACTTCACCACCGTGGGGGCTGGTCCATATCTTGAGTTCCGATGAGATTCCAACCCATATGAGATGGTGGCTGATGTCGAGGATCCTCGGTTCTGTACTCGCATGCAGCAAGATCTTTACTCAAGTTTCATCCATGGTCGTGGACTTGCCCCTCATAAATACCTGGATCTTCAGTTCATGCGTGATCATCCTGCCATGTTCCCTTACAACACCGTCAAAATCATTGATGATATGACTCTAGGTCAAGCCATGACCTTCAAGTGTGATTGGAATGAAGTTGCCATCCTTCAGTTCTATGCCACCTGCTTCTTTGGGCCAGACAACACTCTCACATGGATGACTGATGACACTGTGTTGAGCATCACCTATGACCGTTTTGTTCAGATTTTGGGCTTCTCCGGTGTTGGTCATCACATTCACAGTATGGATCCTCGCTATAGGCCCAAAGGGATTGATGCTTGTGTGGCTCTTCTTAAGCCCATCTCTCGGCTCACTGAAGAGGAACGTGCATATCCACCCAATGAGTCATCTATTTTCCGGTCTCCCTACTACATTCTCTATCAGTGTGTTCTCCACACTCTCTATCCGAAGAAGAGAGATCGCGCAAGGGCTCGCAACGACTGGATTAATCTAATGGTACGTATGCATGATGCACCTACTGAGCCTCTTGACACCGCTCACTATATTTGGCATGAGATTCGTCTCTCCAGCTTCATTCAGACGCGTCAATTCCCACATGCTCCATTCATTCAGGCCATAATTGATCACACTGCTCCGTTTGAGGTTGCTAAGACAGTTGGGCATTCCATTTGGAAGCCTCCCGTCCGTATGCGCATGGCCACTCCTGAACCGGCTGCTGCACCTCGACCACCTAGGAAGTCTGCTGGTGGGTCTCAGCCCACTGGTTCCTCCGTGCCTTCTTCCTCGTCTGCTCCGTGTGGACGCCTTGCCTTGTTCTTAGGCAAGGCTCAGTCTGCTATCATGAAGGCAATCACTTTCAGCTGTAAGCAGAATCATGATGTTCAGAAGCGCCTCATCATCTCCAAGAATCAGCTCAAGCAACGCCTTCGTGACCGTGGGAGTCCTGTGAGTGTTGATGATCCGATTCCCGCAGCTCCGTCCTCTTTCACCTTCGAGTTCCCGTCTCGTGACGAGTACACCGAGTTCTTTGATGGTGATGATGACATCCTCCAGGAGTGACCGAGTCTGTCTAGTTCTTCGCCCCTTTTTACTTGTTGCTGTCAAAGGGGGAGAAGTAGTATCTTAGTATGGTCATGCTATGTGTTGGCTATTTGTGTTAGCTATTATTCAAACTTGTTATGTTGCTACCTATGGTACTTGATCGTTTGAGACTATGATATTATCCTTGTGGCTATGAAATCTTTTTAGTCTATGTGTTATGGTGGTTTCATATGTGCTTGTCTCTCACATTTATATCTATTTGAGCTACATATGCTACCATACGATCCTAACATATTCATCTCATGCACACAATGAGGGGGAGCTAAAAGCAAATAGAAACATAAACATATTTTGTACTTTTGCTCTCATGATTGTCAATGCTAAATTTATTTATTGCATCTATGATACTACATGTATGATTGTCATCAACAAACAAAAAGGGGGAGATTGAAAGTGCAACCATGCCCTTACATCGTGTTTTGATGTTGATGACAATATACATGTAGGGGACTAACTATGGTTGTCAAGTAAATCTCAGGTGTTAGTCCCCGGTTCATCAAAGTGTGTGGACCAAGAGCATACGAAGTGATTTTACTCAAGGATGAAGTATCAAAATTGATTACATATTTGTTTTCTTGAGTATAGGATCCCGCACTATTAAGTGGGAATCGATAGGGTTAGTTAAAGGCTTGCTCTTGCCACAAACCTCCTTCCCATAAATGCACATACTCCATCTTCATACTCTCTAACATGTTTTTATCTCTGGCTTGCCGGATGTTCGGGCTTCAAGACGGATGTCCGGGCCTCACGCCGGATGTTCGGGCCTCACGCCGGATATCCGGCCTCCTCACCGGATATCCGGGCCTAGCTATCCAGAGAGCACTTTGTGCTGGTGCTGCTTGCCGGATGTCCGGCCCTCTATGCCGGATGTCTGGGCTCCCCGTGCACCCCAGATTTCCGGGCTTTCTTGTCGGATGTCCGGCTTGCGCTATCCAAAGGGCGTCCTCATCTAGGTGAACCTGCCGGATGTCCGGGCATTTGCTGGATGTCCGAGGTTTCCTGATTTGCCGGATGTCCGGGCTTGGCCCCCGGATGTCCGACCCCTCTTTTTTATCTATGCTTCTCCTCTGTTCTTCAAGTGCCTCGCCAGCCCGGATGTCCGGCCACCTTGCCCGGATGTCCGGCCTGCCCGTTCACTTGTGCTACAACGGCCACATTTGAGCTCACACTATATATAGCCCTTCTCCTCCACGGGAGAGGATTGACCATTTACTTTGAACAAACCCTAGAACACATTTCACTCTCTCTCACTCCTCCACACCAAATCTTAGATCCCCAAGGGATTTGGGAGCATTTGAGAGAAGTTGTCCGATCAAGTGATAGATCCACTCCTTCCCCTTCTTTGCACCAAAGGAATTTGTGATTTGAGCAAGTCTTGAGCTTTTTCCCATCGGTCCTGTTACTCTTGGAGGTTGGAGACTCCTAGGCGGTAGGAGTCTTTCGGAGAGGAATCGACCATTTTGATTACCCCCGGAAAAGTTTGTGAGGGTTTGGAGACCACCTCAAGGTCTACCACTAGTGGTTGAGAAACGCCTCCGTGGTGTTGTCTCAAAGGGAGAATAGGGTGAGCCTTCATGGCGTTGGTGTGCCTTCGTGGTAACATCCACCTCTCTAACGGTGACGTAGCTTCCCTCCAAGGAAGTGAACATCGGCATACATCCTCGTCTCCCAGGGTTGTGGTTATTCCTAACCCTAACTCTCTACTTGTGGTTACTTGTCTCTTAGCACTTACTTATATCATATTGTGCTTGCTTACTCACATACTTGTGTTACTTGTTTATCTTGCTTAGCTCTTAGCATCACACTTGCAATTGTTAGGCTCACTTTCATATTCCGCATTATTGCCTAAAATTGGTAAGTAATAATTAAAATTTTCAATTCTACCTATTCACCCCCCTCTAGGTCCATCTCGATCCTTTCAGAGATAACTCATCAGTTTACGCAAGTATAACAAGCATCAAGTGTGCATTAAAAACAAACACTTATGACTCAAAAGCTTCCACAATTGTATGTACTTTTTAGCCAATCATTTCTATGTGCGGGATATTTTTCAATCTTCATGAGCACTATGCGGATTGTGGAATACATAGTAATGATGTGCACGGCGGTTTTGTAATGAGAACCCCAACAAATTTCCATCGGCCGGGCTAACCCCATCGTTTGGTTTAATCCACGTCCACTTTGTGCTTCACCATCTTCAAGTGCTTTCAAAATTTCTTGCGCTCTAACATTTGGAAGCATGTCATGGCACTTACAAGAAAGTCCAATGATATTCAATAGCTAAGAGACTTGATCAAAAGACCACACCGACCCACTATTTGCTTTGGCAACGACAACAAGAACCAACTGGAGTGTGTGCAAAGCAATGGATGTAGTAAGCGCATGGTGACTCGTTCATAATCAATGTTTTTAGCCCCTTGATCTCACTTTTCATGTTACTAACCCCATCATAACCTTGTCCACACACTTGAGAAAAGAGTCTAATGATGGGCATCAAGTAACAACTCAATCATTGTCTTCAATGACAAAGAGGTGGCATTAGCCACATGTATTACTCCAAGAAAGTGCTCACATACCCAAGCAAGTTTATGAACATAGCGGAAGCAAAGAGCTAGTTGTTCCTTTTGAGATACATCTCTAGGCTCATCAGCTAGGATTGCAAAGTGACCATCACCAATTTCCTAAACTATGTGTCTATTAACCTCCATCGAAGAACAATTGATGATTTCATTTTGTATTCTATGACAAATCAGCTTACATTTTCTTGGAGCATTGTTCAATACAATCTTGTCGGTGTCTTCATTATATGCAGCAAGACAAGCTAGAAGTTCAAGAAAGTTTCCTTCGTTACATGAATCTCCACTTTCATCATGTCCAAGAAATATCAATCCTTATCCCAAAATAAACCTCAAGCTTCTAATCGAATAAGTCAGACTATCAATGTAAAGATTTCTATTCACTTCTGGTATCTTAATGATAACCTTAGAAACCGAAGTTTCTGGATTCACAAAGAAGTTGAACTTCTCTTGATCTGGATTATGGATACTTTTTATACCACCCACATGGGTGGTAAGTCTCTCACATTTGTCCCAACTTCTCCGACCACCTTCAACAAAGTTGTTGCCACCCTTAGATTTCACCTTAAACAACTAGCACACAAAGCAAAATGACGCATGCTCTTTTACACTATATTCAATCCAAGGGTACTTATTATACAAATGACTAGAGAAGTGTCGATTTTCTCCTTTTATTTCTCTGACCAGATAGTCATGTTTGCTATGTCGGCATACCGCTTTGCCATGGACGAGCGGGAGCGTCCAAATGCGACTGCATCAAGCAGGGCACCGGATGGTTGTCGCACCATCTGGAAGACCATGCAGGGATGGCCTGCTCTCCCAAAGGTTTGGGTGTTTTCTTCATATCTGGTTTCCAACACATTAGCTACGTGGGCAAATAAGCATTCACAACAGTTGGAAACTAACAACGTGTGCCCTCTCTATGGTATGGAACACAATGATGATTTCCATGTTCTGTGCAGGTGCCCTCAAGTGGTGAGCCTGGCGCACGATGTCGAAGGACTAGATGTTCCCGGAGATTGTTGCAGTCCGGAACACAAGGCCGGAGTGGCTCTCTGACGTCCTACACCCACTCTCCAACACATAACACATGGTGGTACTGATGACGCGGTGGAGTTCCTGGCATGTGTGTAACGAGATTACACACGATAAGGCCCCACCGCCCACGGAAGTGAAGGAAATATGCCCTAGAGGCAATAATAAAGTTATTATTTATTTCCTTATATCATGATAAATGTTTATTATTCATGCTAGAAAGGTATTAACCGGAAACATAATACTTGTGTGAATACATAGACAAACAGAGTGTCACTAGTATGCCTCTACTTGACTAGCTCGTTGATCAAAGATGGTTATGTTTCCTGGCCATAGACATGAGTTGTCATTTGATTAACGGGATCACATCATTAGGAGAATGATGTGATTGACTTGACCCATTCCGTTAGCTTAGCACTCGATCGTTTAGTATGTTGCTATTGCTTTCTTCATGACTTATACATGTTCCTATGACTATGAGATTATGCAACTCCCGTTTACCGGAGGAACACTTTGTGTGCTACCAAACATCACAACGTAACTGGGTGATTATAAAGGTGCTCTACAGGTGTCTCCGAAGGTACTTGTTGGGTTGGCGTATTTCGTGATTAGGATTTGTCACTCCGATTGTCGGAGAGGTATCTCTAGGCCCTCTCGGTAATGCACATCACTTAAGCCTTGCAAGCATTGCAACTAATGAGTTAGTTGCGGGATGATGTATTACGGAACGAGTAAAGAGACTTGCCGGTAACGAGATTGAACTAGGTATTGAGATACCGACGATCGAATCTCGGGCAAGTAACATACCGATGACAAAGGGAACAACGTATGTTGTTATGCGGTCTGACCGATAAAGATCTTCGTAGAATATGTGGGAGCCAATATGAGCATCCAGGTTCCGCTATTGGTTATTGACCGCAGACGTGTCTCGGTCATGTCTACATAGTTCTCGAACCCGTAGGGTCCGCACGCTTAACATTTCGATGAAAGTTCTATTATGAGTTTATATGTTTTGATGTACCGAAGGTTTTTCGGAGTCCCGGATGTGATCACGGACATGACGAGGAGTCTCGAAATGGTCGAGACATGAAGATTGATATATTGGATGACTATATTCGGACACCAGAATGGTTCCGGGGGTTATCAGATATATACCGGAGTACCGGGGGGGTTACCGGAACCCCCGAGAGGCTATTGGGCCTCATGGGCCCAATTGGTGGAAGAGGAGAGGAGGCCAAGGGGCAGCCGCGCACCCCTCCCCCCCCCAAGTCCGAATTGGACAAGGAGGGGGGGCGGCGCCCCCCTTTCCTTTCCCCCTCTCTCCTTCCCTCTCCTCTCCTAGTCCAACAAGGAAAGGGAGGGAGTCCTACTCCCGGTGGGAGTAGGACTCCTCCTGGCGTGCCTCCTCCTGGCCGGCCACACCTCCCCCCTTCCTCCTTTATATACGGGGGCAGGGGGCACCCTAGAGACACAACAATTGATCGCTTTATCTTTTAGCCGTGTGCGGTGCCCCCCTCCACCATAGTCCACCTCGATAATATTGTAGCGGTGCTTAGGCGAAGCCCTGCGTCGGTAGAACATCATCATCGTCACCACGCCGTCGTGCTGACGAAACTCTCCCTCAACACTCGACTGGATCGGAGTTTGAGGGACGTCATCGGGCTGAACGTGTGCTAAACTCGGAGGTGCCGTGCGTACGGTACTTGATCGGTCGGATCGTGAAGACGTACGACTACATCAACCGCGTTGTGCTAACGCTTCCGCTTTCAGTCTACGAGGGTACATGGACAACACTCTCCCCTCTCGTTGCTATGCATCACCATGATCTTGCGTGTGCGTAGGTTTTTTTTTAAATTACTACGTTCCCCATCAGTGGCATCTGAGCCTGGTTTTATGCGTTGATGTTATATGCACGAGTAGAACACAAGTGAGTTGTGGGCGATATAAGTCATACTGCTTACCAGCATGTCATACTTTGGTTCGGCGATATTGTTGGATGAAGCGGCCCGGACCGACATTACGCGTACGCTTACGCGAGACTGGTTCTACCGACGTGCTTTGCACACAGGTGGCTGGCGGGTGTCAGTTTCTCCAACTTTAGTTGAACCGAGTGTGGCTACGCCCGGTCCTTGCGAAGGTTAAAACAGCACCAACTTGACGAACTATCGTTGTGGTTTTGATGCGTAGGTAAGAACGGTTCTTGCTAAGCCCGTAGCAGCCACGTAAAATTTGCAACAATAAAGTAGTGGACGTCTAACTTGTTTTTTGCAGGGCATGTTGTGATGTGATATGGTCAAGACATGATGCTAAATTTTATTGTATGAGATGATCATGTTTTGTAACTGAGTTATCAGCAACTGGCAGGAGCCATATGGTTGTCGCTTTATTGTATGCAATGCAATCGCCCTGTAATGCTTTACTTTATCACTAAGCGGTAGCGATAGTCGTAGAAGCATAAGATTGGCGAGACGACAACGATGCTACAATGAAGATCAAGGTGTCGCGCCGGTGACGATGGTGATCATGACGGTGCTTCGGAGATGGAGATCACAAGCACAAGATGATGATGGCCATATCATATCACTTATATTGATTGCATGTGATGTTTATCTTTTATGCATATTATCTTGTATTGATTGACGGTAGCATTATAAGATGATCCCTCACTAAATTATCAAAGTATAAGTGTTCTCCCTGAGTATGCACCGTTGCGAAAGTTCTTCGTGCTGAGACACCACGTGATGATCGGGTGTGATAGGCTCTACGTTCAAATACAAAGGGTGCAAAACAGTTGCACACGCGGAATACTCAGGTTAAGCTTGACGAGCCTAGCATATAACAGATATGGCCTCAGAACACGGAGACCGAAAGGTCGAGCGTGAATCATATAGTAGATATGATCAACATAGTGATGTTCACCGTTGAAACTACTCCATCTCACATGATGATCGGACATGGTTTAGTTGATATGGATCACGTGATCACTTAGAGGATTAGAGGGATGTCTATCTAAGTGGGAGTTCTTAAGTAATATGATTAATTGAACTTAAATTTATCATGAACTTAGTACCTGATAGTATCTTGCTTGTCTATGTTGATTGTAGATAGATGGCCCGTGCTATTGTTCTGTTGAATTTTAATGTGTTCCTTGAAAAAGCAAAGTTGAAAGATGATGGTAGCAATTACACGGACTGGGTCCGTAACTTGAGGATTATCCTCATTGCTGCATAGAAGAATTACGTCCTGGAAGCACCGCTGGGTGCCAGGCCTGCTGCTGATGCAACTGACGACGTTAAGAACGTCTGGCAGAGCAAAGCTGATGACTACTCGATAGTTCACTGTGCCATGCTTTACGGCTTAGAACCGGGACTTCAACGACGTTTTGAACGTCATGGAGCATATGAGATGTTCCAGGAGTTGAAGTTAATATTTCAAGCAAATGCCCGAATTGAGAGATATGAAGTCTCCAATAAGTTCTACAGCTGCAAGATGGAGGAGAATAGTTCTGTCAGTGAGCATATACTCAAAATGTCTGGGTATAATAATCACTTAATTCAACTGGGAGTTCAACTTCCGGATGATTGCGTCATTGACAGAATTCTTCAATCACTGCCACCAAGCTACAAGAGCTTCGTGATGAACTATAAAATGCAAGGGGTGGATAAGACGATTCCCGAGCTCTTCGCAATGCTAAAGGTAGCGGAGGTAGAAATCAAAAAGGAGCATCAAGTGTTGATGGTCAGTAAAACCACTAGTTTCAAGGACTAATCATGCACGCAAATGTGTACGACCAAGATCAGGGACTCACGGGAAGATATCACAGCACAACTCTAAAACATAAACAAGTCATAGAAGCATCATAATACAAGCCAGGGGCCTCGAGGGCTCGAATACAAGTGCTCGATCACAGACGAGTCAGCGGAAGCAGCAATATCTGAGTACAGACATAAGTAAACAAGATTGCCTTAAGAAGGCTAGCACAAAAGTAGCAACGATCGAAAAGGCAAGGCCTCCTGCCTGGGACCTCCAAACTACTCCTCGAAGCCGAACTCCATGTAGAATCATCCTCGGGATCTCTAGCTCCTGGACTCCAGCATCTGGTTGCGACAATCAGGTATAGAAGGGGGAAAAGAGGGAGAAAAGCAACCGTGAGTACTCATCCAAAGTACTCGCAAGCAAGGAGCTACACTACATATGCATGGGTATATGTGTAAAGGACCATATCAGTGGACTGAACTGCAGAATGCCAGAATAAGAGGGGGATAGCTAATCCTGTCGAAGACTACGCTTCTGGCAGCCTCCATCTTGCAGCATGTAGAAGAGAGTAGATTGAAGTCCTCCAAGTAGCATCGTATAGCATAATCCTACCCGGCGATCCCCTCCTCGTCGCCCTGTTAGAGAGCGACCACCGGGTTATATCTGGCACTTGGAAGGGTGTGTTTTATTAAGTATCCAGTTCTAGTTGTCATAAGGTCAAGGTACAACTCCGGGTCGTCCTTTTACCGAGGGACACGGCTATTCGAATAGATAAACTTCCCTGCAGGGGTGCACCACATAACCCAACACGCTCGATCCCATTTGGCCGGACACACTTTTCTGGGTCATGCCCGGCCTCGTAAGGTCAACATGTCGCAGCCCCACCTAGGCTCAACAGAGAGGTCAGCACGCCGGTCTAAACCTATGCGCGCAGGGGTCTGGGCCCATCGCCCTATGCACACCTGCACGTTGCGTACGCGGCCGGAAGCAGACCTAGCCCCCTTAATACAAGCGCGAGCTTACGGTCCAATGCGGCGCGCGCCACTCAGTCGCTGACGTCAAAAGAGCTTCGGCTGATACCACGACGTCGGGATACCCATAACTACTCCCGCGTAGATGGTTAGTGCGTATAGACCAAATGGCCAGACTCAGATCAAATACCCAGAACTCGTTAAGCGTGTTAAGTATCCGCGAACGCCGACCGGGGCCAGGCCCACCTCTCACCTAGGCGGTCTCAACCTGCCCTGTCGCTCCGCCATAAAGTAACAGTCGGGGGCCGTCAGGAACCCAGGCCCACCTCTACCGGGGTGGAGCCACCTGTCCTTTCAGCCCCCTCATCAGAATCACTTGCGGGTACTCAACGAGCCGACCCGACTTTAATCACCACATGTGTCATGTATATAATGTTTATAGTATATACCCGTGATCACCTCCCGAAGTGATCACGGCCCAGTAGTATAGCATGGCAGACGGACAAGAGTGTAGGGCCACTGATGGAACGCTAGCATCCTATACTAAGCAGTAGGATAGCAGGTAAGGGTAACAACTGTAGCAACAATGTCAGGCTATGCATCAGGATAGGATTAACGGAAAGCAGTAACATGCTACACTACTCTAATGCAAGCAGTATAGAGAAGACTAGGCGATATCTGGTGATCAAGGGGGGGCTTGCCTGGTTGCTCTGGCAAGAAGGAGGGGTCATCTTCGATGTAGTCGAACAGACGAACATCGGCAGCGGTCTCGGAGTCTACCGGAAAGAAGTAACGGAGGGGGAACACAATAAATAACAGAGCAATCAAATGTAACACAAAGCAAGACGCGGCGATACGTTGTGCTAGGGGTGACCTAACGTAGGGATAGGTGATACCGGCGAAGGGGGGAAACATCCGGGAAGGTATTCTCGGTGTTTCGCGTTTTCGGACAGATGAACCGGAGGTGAAATGTTACAGGTTCACTATGCTAGGGATGTGTGGCGGGCGAACGGGCTGCGTATCCGGATTCGTCTCGTCGTTCTGAGCAACTTTCATGTACAAAGTTTTTCCATCCGAGCTACGGTTTATTTTATATTAATTTTAAAAGGATTTTATCATTTTCTAGAATTAACAGAATTAATTTAATCCTAAAATGCATTTATGACGTCAGCATGATGTCAGCACGACATCAGCAGTCAACCAGTCAGTTGACTGGGTCAAACTGACGCGTGGGTCCCGTTTGTCATTGGCTAGACTAACTAATCATGATTAATTAGTTAACTATAAGTGATTAGGTTAATTAATCATAATTAATTAAGTTAATTAATTAATTAATATTTTTATAACTATTATTATTTTTAATTCCTTTTTTTATAAATCCTCCTTCGTTTCGTCGTCGTTGTTGTTTCTTTTAGCAGGCCCCATCTGTCGGTGGCTCAGCCAAGCCACCAGGGGGCTAACGGGCGCGAGTTAACAGGGGTGGAGCGGAGCGGAGCCACGAGGCTCGCGGGCGCCGGCAGACAAGGGTCGCGCGGGCGGCGACCCGAGCATGGCTGGGGCAGCAGCCGGAGCAGCGGTGGGCAGCAACGGCGGGTGGTGGCTACAGCGAGCGGTGGGGGCACGGGTGCGGCCCGACGGACGCGACGGCAGGATAATGAGAGGAGCGCGGGCAGGGGAGGCCGGATGCGAGGGAGCGGCATCACCGACGAGCAGCCGCAGAGCAAACCGTGGAGCAGGGGGCACATCCCCAGGCGAATGCGAGCGCGGGATGCGCGCGGTGACCACGGCGGCAGAGGGGCTGCAGGTAGGCAGAGGAGGCAGGTGCGGTGGCCAGCGAGGTCAAGCGGGGGTGGCGCGCTCGGCCGGCGAGCGGGACTAGCGGATGCAGGGGTAGGGGCACGAGGCGCGGGCGCGGGATGGCGCCGGCGGGCACAGACAGCGTGTGTGGTGGCCGACGGTGCGTGATTGGCGACGGGGAGACGTGCAGGAGCGGGCGCAAAGAGGAAAGAGGAGGCCAAAGGCCTCACCAGCGTTGCAGGGGTTCGTTCGCCGAGGCTTGGGGGAGCCGGCGTGGGGGAAGATGAGGAGGCGTCCGGCGACGGCCGTGATGGGGCCGGGACGGTCCGGCGAGCGACGAGGGTCGGTGAGGGCCATTGGGGAGGAGTACGGGGACGCGAGCCGGCGGATCCGGCGACGATGCTCGGCGGCGGGGCGCGGGATCCACAGGCGGCAACGGCGACGTCGGCGGGGCGCGGTCGGGGTTGAGCCCCGATCCAGATCGGGGGGGCGAGAGGAAGGAGAGAGTGGGATGGGTATCGTGCGGGGGGGGAGTGTGTGCGCTGGGGGTTAGGGTTTCGGGTGTGAGGCCATATAGGCCGGGGGTTAGGTGGGCCAGTTGGCCTGGCTGCCAGATGGGCCGGTTGGCCCAGTGCAGGGGGGTTTTCCCTTTATTTAGTTTTGCTTCTCTCTTTTCTTTTTATTTATTTTTCTTTTACTGTTTTGATTTTGGTTTTCTTTTATTTTAGTTTTATAAAAATTATCACTAGCACTTAAATTAATACTTTTAAATATACTATTGCCACATTAATTCTCAACCCAAATTAAAATAGTTTAATATTTTATAAAATTCAAAAGGCATTTATTTTAATATTTAAACCTCTATTTTTAATTATTTTGAACACTTAAACATTTTATTAAAGTTAGGTTTCTCCATCATTATTATCTATGCAATATTTGGTTCACTCCGAACATTTTAGTTTTAATATTTGAAAACTTTTATTGTTTGATTGACTTTGAACTTTGAATTTTGGACCGTTTTTGATCTAACGATAGATTAGCAACAGTAACGGAGGTAACGTGGCACCATTAGCGTGGGATTACTGTAGCTTAATTACCCGGGCATCACAGTCATTTTATTCCCTCTCTCGTATTTTTATAAATGAAATAATTGAAGATAAAATAAATAAAATCAAATGATCCTCTTTTCAAAATTTGAGGAAACCCAAATATGAAAATAACGAAATCCCCAACTCTCTCCGTGGGTCATTGAGTTGCGTAGAATTTCTAGGATCAAAATCAAAATGCAAATAAAATATAATAGGCAATGATGCTCTAATGTATAACATTTCAAATTGAAAATTTGGGATGTTACACCTTCCCTCTCCTCTCCTAGTCCAACAAGAAAAGGGACGGTGGAGTAGGACTCCTCCTGGCGCGCCTCCTCCTGGCCGGCCGCACCTCCCCCCTTGCTCCTTTATATACGGGGGCAGGGGGGCACCCTAGAGACACAACAATTGATCGCTTGATCTTTTAGACGTGTGCGGTGCCCCCCTCCACCATAGTCCACCTCGATAATACTGTAGCGGTGCTTAGGCGAAGCCCTGCGTCAGTAGAACATCATCATCGTCACCACGCCGTCGTGCTGACGAAACTCTCCCTCAACACTCGGCTGGATCGGAGTTCGAGGGACGTCATCGGGCTGAACGTGTGCTGAACTCGGAGGTGCCGTGCGTTCGGTACTTGATCGGTCAGATCGTGAAGACGTACGACTACATCAACCGCGTTGTGCTAACGCTTCCGCTTTCGGTCTACGAGGGTACATGGACAACACTCTCCCCTCTCGTTGCTATGCATCACCATGATCTTGCGTGTGCGTAGGAATTTTTTTAAAATTACTACGTTCCCCAACAGGAAGTGTTGTACGGTTCTTGCATGGCCATATAACATCACTTATGTGCGTCCAGCAGCACCCGCAGGCCAAGATGGTCCAGGGAAGATGCTCCTTGAAGACCTGGCGTGCCATGCAGCAGCTGCGGTCGGCCCTAGAGAAGGCAAATGCCAAAACCCTGAGCTGCGGGCTAAGCGCTAGGAACCACCACTGGAAGATTAGCTCAAGTTAAATGTGAATGGCGGCACGCGGATGGTGCTTCGAGATACAGCCGGTCAGATCATTTTTTCTTCTAGCTGTCATTTGTTCACATCACATGCGGTAACACGCTCGTGGCTGATCTGCAAGCATGTCGGGAGGGAGTTGCACTCGCGTTGGAGTGGAGCTCGTTACCATTTATTCTTGAAACAGACAATACTAAAGCGGCGACCATGCTTAATCAGGATGGTATCAATAGGACCCATGATTTTGTAGTGTGCATGACATAAAGGGGCTGATTAGGACAGAGAGAGATCGAAGTAAAACATATTAGACTGCCTTGTGCATGACATAAAGGGACTGATTAGGACAGAGAGAGATCAAAGTAAAACATATTAGACATGCAAAAAAACCATGTTAGTCATGAACTAGGCAGGATAGGGTGAGTGGATGTTCAAACCGTGGTCTGGTTGCGGTCTGGCCAGGACGGATTTGTAAAACCTTGTGAGCTGGATCACTCGGATCCAGATTGAAAATCCCTTTCCCCCAGCAAAAAAAGCCAAAGAATCGTAATACTTGCCAGATATTCTTTGGGGGCTGCTACACGTCGGCCGACGGATCTTTTTAAAAGAGCCGCCGCCTCGCGAGCCGTGTGATCTGACACAATCAAGTGGCTGAACGTCTTACTTTACTTTGCAATAGAGGGTTTGTTGCAGAAACATTTACAAACATAGGTTATGTTGCAGTTTTTCTTTGCAACATAGGTTGTGTTGCGAGATTTGTTTTGCACCATAGGTCGTGTTGCAAGTTTTTTTTTCGTCTTCACTTTTTTTTGCAACAACGGCGATGTGGTGGGAGAACTTTGCAACATAGGTAATGTTGTGGAAAAAATTAAAGTGAGAAAATGTGCAGAAATGACGCTGTCGTTGCGTATGTCGAGCGTGTCGCTGCCGACCACAACAACGCAATAGCGTCGCTGCTCCCGTGGTTTCAGAAGCACGCCCGGGAGCACAAATCATCGCCGCGAAGGACCGCCACCGCCGCCGGCGGCGACCGCCACCGCCGCCGGCGGCGACCGCCACCGCCACCGCCTACCACTTATGTCGACCCATAGGAACAGGAAAAAAGGGATCCCTGGATCCGTACAGAGGCCGGCCACCATTGGCGGAGATCCCGTTGTCGTCGCCATCGCGGGGGTTCCACCAGGTAGGCCCGCACCGCTGCCCTTCTTAGTCCCAGCCGTTGCAGGACCTAACCCCTAGTCGGTTTGCAACAAGGGGCTAGTTGCATAACCACTTTATGAAACAACGGGCCAGTTGCAGAACGTGGACACGAAGGGGTTAGCTCCTGACCGTCTGATTAAGAGCCCACCTAACGGACACGGAGGTGGCAGATGCTCGCACGAGATAGTTCGGTTGAAGGGAATCATTTCCCATATTCTTTTAGCATTACGGAAGTCGTTACTTATAAAATGCTAGATGTAAGTTTGGCCAAATTTTACCTTAAAAATAATTGTTTAGGATAAACCTGGATACAAGAGAAGATTGCAACCAGATTAATGACACAATGCTTCCGAATTGAAATTTGGTTTTTGTTCTGAGAGCGTGAATGTTTTTACTGACGAAATGCCCAGACCTCATGAGCCACGATGTACAATCTTGCCAAAACGTAATTACATTGACTTAAAATTAAACTAGCCAGACACACGGGTTGATGACTAGTAAAACAAATTCAGATGGGCAATCAGTCTATTAGATCATCCTGATACGAAAGGATGCATTAGAACATTTGATTTCAGCCAAACGAGCCAAACCACAGGGACTTTGCTGCCTGATTGTTTTGCCAGGAAGAAGCAAGGTACAAGGTAGCAGCTGGGGCTGACTTGTTGTGCACATCACACAGATTTGCGTTGTTGTTTTTGATGCGTAAGAGTGCCGGCAAGTGAGGTGGACGCAGAAGGTAGAACGGCCTTTTTGCTCATTCTTCCGTTGCAGGAGTACGCCTCAACTGATGCAGTTCCCCGCCACTTAATTTGTCCATCTGAATCGGAAGAATAGTCGTATGCCGAAAGAGCTATATGCGCGTACGAGTACGACGTCAGGCTGATCTGTTGGACAAGCAATCAATCTGACAAACAAAATAGTAAGAACTGCTTACAACACGTGCTGAAAAGATGACACATGCGTCCGGTTGGATGAGGCATGACTTCATCAAGCCTGCATCTGCATCTGCATTTCCTTCCTTCTCATTTTGGAATCGCCGGCCGTGCCGTTTCATGTTGCTGAATGTTAGATGGCGTCATTATCATTGTTAACAACCTGCCCCGAATTATGCGGAACTACTTTTGCTTGATGTAATCCCCTGGCTTTTCGACCACAAATAAATTTTATATTACTCTTATAAAGGATGTTGAAGTACATGCTCCCGGGGGCCTCCTCGATTGCAAGAGCCCTTTAAGTTGTTCGTTCCACGTGCATCTTGTGTCACTAGCTCCTGGCGCGCTCCTCATCGTCCGATCTTCCTGGGGCGCTCCTGCGGCCCTGATTTCCTCCTTCGAGGGCCATGAGCCTGGGCCGTGGGCACGCTCGAGTCCACCTTTATGTGGTGCTTTTCGTTGTGCCTATGTGCGTCGTCTCATGCGTTTGTCCGCATGCGCCGGGTGAGGCAGGATCAGTGTGTCAGCGTCGTTCGTTTCTTGTAGGGCTAGTTCGCGCGAGACGGTTACACTCATGTGCCCGGGTTGGCGTGTGAGCGTTGCATGACCAGCCTTGCCCTACGTGTGTGTGTGGGTGGGGGGGGGGTGGGGGGGGGGCTGACGAGGGCTTGTCTGGCCGGTTTTGTTTGCCTATGCTCGATTGAAGGATGTTGTTGGGGCGGTCATGGCGGTTAGTATCGTTTTGTCTGCTTGCGTGCATGGGTCGGTGTTGCTTGGCTTTTTACGCACGTGCTCGAATGTTGGATGTTGCTAGTACTGTCGAGCCGGCGCGTTGCATGTGTGGGTGGGTTTGTGAGGGGCCCTCATCCCGGGTGTGTGAGAGGTGCCAGCTCGGGAAAAAATATATATACGATATCGAGGACGCTAACCTCCATATTTGAAAGTTGTGAGGCGGTGGTTTGCAGCACGCCATCCGGCCACCGCTTGCGCGGAGTGAAGCTTCACCTCCCTCCTCAGCCTCCTACATGTCTCATTTCCTTTTCCTGCCAATGACACAGACGGCCAGATACAAATTAATGGTGGTTGCCCGCGTGCCAACTGCCTTCCGCCATCTTGCCACATTTTCTCGTTGCCTGCCCCCCCCCCCCCCCCCCCCCGACTATAAAAAAGTTGTCGCATGTCCTACGTAGCTCATATCCCCCTCCGCCACATCCTCCACTTCTCTCCCCATGGCCCATAGCTTCCACTTCCCTCTGTTCCACTCACAGCTTAAACTATCTGCCACTCTCGAAGGAGGAGAGGCGGCGGCCCTCATCACGCGAGAAGGTGGAGATGGTATCGTCATCATTTTTCAAAATAATACTTAGCACTAGCTAGAGCATCCAGTAAAATGAGTGGATGTCTGGCTTAAATATTAGTATAATTTTAAGCATGAACGCCGTCGGAATCGAGTCCCCGCCATCGGAGTCGTCTTAGCCCTGTTGTCATGGTCGTGGTCGTGGTCTTCCTCGCCCTCACTGCAACCGTGAGGTTGATGTTGGATTGTTGATGATGAAATGAAGTAGATGATTTGGAGATGACAAAAAAAGCATGTCTACAATGGGTTATCTCTTAGCCTTATCTTCAATAACTAGCTAGTCCTATAAATGTGGTGAGACATATTGTACTAAGAGATCATCTCTCTTAAATAAGAGAAGGCAAGTCTTTTCTTATGATTTCTTTCTCTTCCACCTCAGCATTTATCCTACCTCACTCCTAAGATAGCACCATTTTATATGCCCTAAATTACCTGCCCAGTATTTCAAAATCCAATCGGCCTCCTACAATCTCGCTTTCAATTTTTCAGCATCAATCCCGTTTCTTTCGGCCACCATCAAAGCCCACAATCTTATTTACTTACTTTCACACAATCCCCGATTTCAAGTAGCATCCCATGGTCCTTCGAGATCCACACACCATCCTCTCTTTATTGATTTTCAAGGTGGCTTGCTGACAGGCAACTTGCAAACGTATAAAAACTAATGAAATTTATGTAAAAGAGCAAGGTGAAAAGAGACTATTTATTTGATGAAATAACCATCTATTCCTATGTGTGCGACTATTTTTCGCTGCTCACAAAATAAAAGCCTTATTTTCATGGTTTTATTGGGTTTGACCCATGTGCTTAAGGATGCAGCCGGCCGTGAGCGACGAAACCTAAAATAAGACATTCCACCATGTTGTGGGCTCCGGTGGCAAAGGCATAGCATGCCCGACCAGGATCGGGAGTTCGACTCCTTGGGTGTTTTTTTATTTACATTGTCAATACGCAATTTTAGGCTGACATACGAAACAGGATGGATCAAAAAACCGGAAAAATGCATCGTCTTTTATTATTAGATATGAAACGGATATAGATGGAGACAGAGCCTAAGATATGACGAATCTGAACACGTACAATGTCCAACCTTCAAAACTATAGAAAGGTGTGTTTCATATAGCAAGTACTTCCTCCGTCTCATAATATAAGATGTTTTTGCAAACTGTTTTAGTTTGGAAAAACGTCTTATATTATGGGACGGAGGCGTCCTATAATATAAGATGTTTTTGTAAACTGTTTTAGCTTGAAAAACGTCTTATATTGTGGGACAGAGGCGTCCTATAATATAAAATGTTTTGCAAGCTGTTTTAGTTTAGAAAAAAGTTTTATATTAGGACAGAGGCGTACTATAATATAAGCTGTTTTAACTTGGAAAAACGTCTATTACAATATAGCGAATGCAAATACGATGACTCTGCTACTAGATGCTCTAAGATATAGGAGTGCTAGTGATATATATCCGTCCTTGAGTGTCGAGGTCAAGAGTGCACGTAGATATGCCGATATCCATTTATCTGCCGCAATCCGTGGGAACAAGCACGTGCACTTGTCTGACGACCGTTTGCGGCGGTGCACGCAGTGTGTACGTCCCCAGAGTTCCAGACAAACAAAACTGTCAGCAACGAAACAATCAATCAATTTTACAAAAGTAGAAAAGGCACGTGCACGCATACATTTCTGCGGCCGACCGGCGCCCGCGTCACACCGAAGCTCAGTTGGTATCACGTACGTATCCAGCCTAGCCTCTCCGGCGTACGCGCGCACGTCGGCATGCGATGGCAAACAATCAAGCTAAGCTATCGTTCACGCAAAAAAAAAAACTAAGCTGTCGCTACCTCAGCGTTGACATCCCGGTATGGTCATATTTCTTTAAACACGAGGTAAAACATTTCTCCATTTCCATTCATTATAAAAAATTAATCATGGAACACAAACGAAAATCGATGAGCCAAACCCGCTTTCAAATTAGTACTAAGAGCAACTCCAACGGGCCGACCCAAATGGACGACGCTTTTGTCCGCTTTTTGTCCGTTTGGGTCGGCCGTCCGCCCGGCGTCCGTCCTTTTTTAGATTTGGATCGGCAGTGTGTCCAACGCGCTGACTCATTTCATGATCGCGCACTTTAGATCATGCCAGCGGTCATGTAGTCGCCCTGGTTTTAGCGCTACAGCGCGTGGGACAGGTTTGCGCGCGCGGGTGAAAATCGGCCTAGCGTTCGCTGGTTTTGGCGCTCCAGCGCGCGGGAAAAGTTCGCGCGCTTGTTTTGTCGCGCCGCGGTCGGCGCTGGTTATAAGAAGGCGCTCCCTCAACACTCTGTCCGCCGCCCACTCGTCTCGCCCCCTCTCACTAGCCTTGCCGCCTCTGCGCCAGCATGTCGATGCGCCGCCTGGGCGCTTCGGATTTTCGCCGAGTCCGCGAGCGCCGCTCAGGCGCCTTCTCCTCCGAGATCTGGTTTGGCGAGAAACGCCTCATACTCGGCACCTTCGACACCGCAGAGGAGGCGGCTCGCGTGCACGACACGTCGGCGTGGCGCCTCCTGAGGCCTCGTCGGGAGATGAATTTTTCGACGTGTCGAGCCAGCGGGCGCAGGATCTCGCGTCTCTCCCGCGGCTTTTCACCGACGAGGATCGCCGTGTCCACCGGAGGCGGCAGCGTCGCCTCGCCATCGCCGAGATGGACGTGGAAGCCATGGTGGTGTGGCGCGAACGCTTCCCGCAGGACATCGTCGACGAGCGCCAGTTCTACAAGCAAAGGAGGACAGAGAGGGAAGCGAGGAGGACGGAGCGAGCCGTCTATCGGGAGGATAAGCGTGCGCGGAAGCAGGCCGCTCAATTGAAACTGAAGCTACGAGAAACGTCGGGGTGGGACTTCGAGGACGAGCGGCATGCTGACGCCTACATTCAGACGTCGGAGGAGGACATTACCGAGTCGGAGTCGGAAAGCGACGAGTAGTTGATCTTTTTTTATCTGTGTATGCTAGAACTATCTATGTATCATTTTTCTATCGAAAAAAATGATCGGCGGTGTCAGCGACGAAGCAGGCGGGCGAGGGTGTGTTGTTGGATGTGGAGAGGCCAATGTGCCACCGACCAGCGGGCCCAGGGAGGAGAGATGGCGAGCGCGCGTTCGCCTTGTGTCCGCGCCGACGCCAATCCGACTCAAAAATGGGCCAGGAATGGGTCGGCAGGCGGACGAAAGCGGACACGCGTCTGTTTTGATCGGCGCGTTAGGCCGATTTTTCTATCCGCGCCAACCCAAACGGACGGCGGCGGACAAAATGGGTCACCCATTGAAGTTGCTCTAAGCACACATGACTAAGCCTACACTCGTCGATGATGTGGCGAATGCTCAACCACACAAACACATACGACGGTATGTGCCGCTCCACTGAACAAGCAAGGCTTTCATCATCGACAAAAAGAAGAAGTTATGACTGCTATCGGAGGAGTAGACGCGGACTCTTCCGCGGAGGTAAAGACACATGCACTCCACGGGGCATGCGCCGGCTGTAACAACCCACAAATCGACGATTAACATCAAAGATAATCCCATCGTCCACATGATACAATGTCAAAGTCCCAAGCTGCTCAAAGCAACAAACCACGGCCGTCGCACCACCTCCACGTCGTCACATGAGGATAAATATACCGATGTTGTAGCATCAGCGATGTTACTGATCTTTCGGTAAAAGAAGATAAATCTTGCTTTAGTACCGACAACCCTCAGAATCATGATTTGAATACAAAACCTTTGAAAGACCGCCCATAACTCCTATTCGCTAACCAACACCAGATTATTATGGACCCTGCAACTAAAAACATGAATGACCTAATCATAATTTATTTTCTACAAGCAACTGAAGAAGCAATTGAGAAAAATCCAAAGTAACAGTCACTTGTTGCGTGTTGGACGCACACTTGGGATTTTGGGTTTTTCTGCACATGTTTTCTTATTTCAGTTATTGCCTGCTTTTTCCTATGTTTTGGCGGGTTTTTTTCTTTGTTTGGGAAGCAAGGCACAACTGTGCTTCCTGAAAAAAAGGAGAAGCACAACTCATGCTTCGTGGTATAGGAAAGACACAATTGTGCTTCCATCAAAAGCACATCCGAGCTTCCCTGAAAAAGGAGAAGCACAACATGTGCTTCAACAAAGGGAAAAGCATAGCAGTGCTTTTCATTTTTTTGTTTTAGAAAAAGCACAATTGTGCTTCCAGGTATCGTTGTTTTTTCTTCCGGTTTTTGGTCTCTCTTCAGTTTTGGTCCCGGTTTTCTTTTTTGGGATTTTTATTTTTTGGCTTCCTTTTTTGTTTCAATTTTTTTGGTTCTTGGTTTTTTCTAGAAAAAATCATGGAAACATATTAACAACGGGTATAGTTTCGAAGATCTTGATGCGAGAAATTCAACGGTGAAAATCGTTCGTCATTTGAACTCACGATTCAAGAGATAAAATGGTTTCAAAAAATAAATCTACGAAAAAAAGGAAAACACCCATGTTGCGACAAGTGGCGTAAATGTGGGAGTGGCATTTGCAAGGATGCACATTAATTAGTGATTTTGAAGTTGGGCACCTCATAATCTCTATGTGGTTAGACCAGAAACAAGTCTAAATTCATGGGTATATGGGCCTGGTCCATCAATAATAAAAGGCACTTTCCCAAAAATAAGAGCCTCCTCCAAAAACTTTGCGGATCCTATAGGGACCTCCTATACGATGTGTGTTGCGTCCAATGTCGGCGCTTTGCACAGGGCAGTATGGCTAGACCGCCGGCCTATTGGAGCGCAGACTGTAGCGCGGGCTACCTAGTGTGTGCTCATTATACCGCTTGGCTCTGTAGCGCCTCGATTACTGTAGCAGCAGTTTTTTGAAACATGAACAACTTTTAAAACAATACATTTAAAACCTCAAACATTTTCAGAAATTCCAGAACATTTTTGGAAAACACAAAAAATATTTATGAACAATTTTGGGAACCAGATGTGTTTTCCAAATTATGAACAAAAATAAAAAATGCAAATGTTTTATAAAATTTAAGAGCAAATTTATGAAAACAAACATATTTTTTATTTATTACCATTTTTAAATGGAGAACAAGGTTTGAACTCCCAAATAAAATTTGAAAATGCAAAAAATGATATTTTTTTTGAAAACATGGACTTTTTGAATCTGTGAATTTTTTCAAAAATTTCAAACAAATTTGAATACCCAACCCTTTTTTTCAAAAATTGAACATTTTAAAATCATGAGCAGTTTTTACTAAATAAAGATTTTTTGAAAAATATGAAATTTCAAAAAAGTAGAAAAATGAGAAAGAATAAATCAAAACGATAACAGAAAAGAAAACAGACAGGAAAAAACCTTCACATCGAACCTTCTAGAAGGTTCTCCAAACCAGTTCTCTCGCACTATGTAAGTGGGACGGCACATCTCTTTCCGCTTGCATCGCTACATCTTAGAACTGGTTTCAAATATGATCAACATGTTTCAAATAAACACAACCTTTTTGTGTAGGACATTTTTTATGATAAACTGAACATTTATATATATACATAAACACTATTCTGATCACGGGATCAGAATATTATTCTGATCACAACATGAACTTCTTAAGTTACAAGCTTGAACTTCCCTCTGTAGGAACCCGACCTTCGGGCTATCTTCGTAACTGTGTTTCTCTGCGCAAATTATTCTGGTTAGTCGTGTTCTATGTGATGTAAGTGTAATCTGCAAACGATTTTACCAACTAAATACCTGTTTTAAATAGGAATCTCGCTCATAGGCGGATTTTGCACTCGGGTCATGATGAACTCGCGTTTTTTGCAATTTTACTGCCTGAGTTGTTCAACCTGAACTTCCCCCTGTGCTAGGTTGAACTTTCGCCAACATTGCCCAAATGGGGCTTGCTATATACCGTTGGAAAGCTATGGACACGCCAAGTTAAATTTTTGGCAAAATGTAAGCGGTTTAAGAGCAGTTTTGCAAACCGCTTTTTCTTCATAGAAAAAACGTGAACCGTATTTTCGATCGCATTTCTAAACAATTTATCAGAATGAGGCAAATAATATGACATTGGAAAGCTGCTACAAAACCGCTCCTGCCACATGTTGAAGGTTTTCTCTAATTCCCTATGGTTAAAGAGTAATTTGGAAAATCGTAAAATTTCACAAACCGAATAGCTGAGTTCGTATATTTTATGTCATTCCTAAAAGGCTAATCCAATTGAGGCAAATGATATAGCGTTGGAAAGCTTATGAAAAGGCGCTACTTTCTTATGTTGAAAGTTTTTTCTAATTTTGAACGGTTTAAAAGTAATTTAGAAAAGGGTACAAGTTCCACCTAGTTCGTATTTTTGAGCTAATTTTTTAACCGTATGTCCGAATGCAGCAAATGATATGGCTATGGAAAGCTTGAGGAAATGCGAAACTTTTTGGTATATATTGTTTCTCCCAATTCCTTACGGTTTCAAGTCAATTTTGAAAATGGCTAAAAACGTATTTTCTCCATAATTTCTACAAACTTTATCGAAATAGGGAAAATAATATAACGCTGAAAAGCTACGGAAAATGCGAAACTTTTTCATGTTGATGGTTTTCTCATATTCCCAGCCATTTTCAAGTAATTTGGAAAACGGCGAGATCATTCGTTCTGCCTTTATCGCGAAACAGATTCTTCAAAAATGCACAGCGTGAAGAACTTGAACTTTTCGGCATGTCTACTTGAACTTCACTCTGTTTTTCACGTGCTTTTTTTGCTCGTAACTCTTCATCCACTGCTCGTATCTCTCCATCCACTCACCGAAATTGAGCAAGTGATATACCGATGGAAAGTCGCTGTAAACACGCAACTTTCCCGTGTTGATAATTTTTTCATACTCGCGACGATTTTAAAATTCTTCATCTGAAATTCATTCACCGTAGTAGTTGAACTTCCTACTGTTTTCACGTTGAACTTCTGTAACGTATTTCCGTTTGTAATTTTCGCATCCATTCGTCATTGTTACATAAATGATATTCCTTTTGTACTAACTTCTCTCACAGTAATTTTTTTAAATTTCTCCGACCGAGTACTTGAACTTATAACAACAACAAAATTGGACCTTGCCTTTTAATTCATTTTTCTCATATTAAACACACACCATGTAGTACATGAACTTTTTCATTTTTATAATTTGAATTTTTATTTTCTATTTGAAATCAAATTGCTCCCAAATAATAACTGAACTTCTTCGTGGATTGAGAGAATTGTTTTAAAACACAAAAAATAATGTCTTTTTTGTGTTTTTGAACATGGAAATACAAGGTGAACCTCTCTCGCAATAATATTTGTACTTCCCCGGACAGAGCACTTGAAATTCTGTCAACAAACCTTTTAAGCTTTTATTTTTCTACACTTATATTCTCACCTGAAATGCATTCCTTGCAGCACTTGAACTTCTCGATTTTTTCACTATGAACTTCTGTCACATTTTTGTGTATATGTCGAATTACACACAATTGAAGGTCAAACATCATTTTTTGCCATTTTAAAACATGTAATTGGAGGTCGAACGCCCCGAAATATAAATTCTGAACCATGCACGGAGGTGCACGCGAACTTCTTGCAACAAATATGAGTTTTTTATATACATCGAACTTCTCTATTATTTTAATTTGAACTTCTTGCCTTATTCTTATAAATAAATATGTTTTTAAATAAGCATCAAACTTTTTTTGAATTGAACTTCATGCTTTTATTTTCATAGAGAACGGAAAGAATTTGAGTTTTTCGTATACATCAAACTATTGCTTTATTTTAATTTGAACTTCCTTCATTTTATTCTTTAGTAACGAGGAAAAATCCGAGTGTTTTATAAACCTTGAACATCTCTGTTATTTTGATTTGAACTTCTTAGTTTTATTCTTAGAAAAAATAGGGTTTTAAATAAGCGTCATTTTTTAAAATTGAATTACATATTTTTATTTTTTCCCCTAGAAATGGAAAGAATTGAGTTTTCCATATACATCGACCTACTTCGTTTCTTAATTTGATTTTCTTAATTTTATTCTTTAGTTGCAAGGAAAATTTGAGTTTTTTTTAAACATTGAACTACTCCATTAATTCAATTTGGACTTCTTGGTTTTATTTCTTTCCGCAATGGAATGAGTTTTTTTAATAAATATGGAATTGCTTTGTTATTTTATTTTGAATTTCTAGATTTTTATATAATGGGGAAAATGGTTTGTTATAAACCTCTTTTGAACTCCTTTGTTCTTTATTATTGAACTTCTTTTTGGTTTTATTTTTTTGAAATGTAAACTACATTTTTTTAAATAAACGCCGAATCGCTCCGTCATTTTAGTTTGAACTACTAGTTATTTTTTGAACTACTCCATTTTTTATTTATGACTTCTTGATTTATTCTTTAGTAACGGGAAATAATCTAGTTCTATAATAAACATCGAACCGCTCCGTTATTTTACTTTGAACTTATGGGTCTTTTTGAAGAAACGGGGAAGCTCTGTTATCTTATTAAACTTTTCTAAATTATTTCGTTATTTTAATCTGCCTTCTTTCTTTTGTTGGATACGTAAAAAATATTTTTTTTGTTAGAAACATTAATTATATTGATTAATTTAATTTGAAGTTTGGTATAAAAAATCAAAAACAGAAAATCCATGGGGAATATTTTTGTACAACCATAATATTATCTTTAAACTATCTAATTCATTATATTTGAACTTCTAGAGTTAGCATTTTTTTTTGGGTGAAGCTTTTTTGTTTTCTTCTTGTTTTTCATGTCATGTATGTTTTGTGTTCTTTTGCTCCTTTTTGGATGTCTTTTTTGTTGTAGTATTTGTCTTACTCGGGCTTCTCTGTTTTATAGTTTTTGAATTGAAACCAATATATTAAAACAAGACTAGTTTTTTTGCTTCCACGGATACTATTGAACTTCATGAAACAATACAGAACAAGAGAAAAGAGATTAAAAAATGACTATAGCCTTTGTTTTCCAAACGCAACATTTCCGTGGTGGGCCATTTGTGGTAAAGCGGTGAGTGTTTCCCACCACACGCTTTTTTGCTCTTATTCTCTCTTATTTATTTTTTAAGCACTACAATGTCCCTCTCTTATGCATTTTCTTTCTCCATAGCTCAATGGGATGTACAAGCAGGCGACGACCAAAGCTAGCAAATATCATGAGTATGTAACATGAAAAAAGAACGAACACACGTCCAACTAGTAGCCCGCAAGCACACATGTTTAGTAGTTAGCAGCAGCAAGTCACGCAGACAACCTTGATAGTAGGCGCAT
This sequence comes from Aegilops tauschii subsp. strangulata, assembly GCF_002575655.3. Taxonomy (NCBI): domain Eukaryota; kingdom Viridiplantae; phylum Streptophyta; class Magnoliopsida; order Poales; family Poaceae; genus Aegilops; species Aegilops tauschii. The sequence goes on along the minus strand of NC_053038.3, from coordinate 120,152,461 downwards.
GGCCGTAGTAGAACTTCGCGTATAGCCGTACTAGACCTTCACGGCGGTCAACATATAGATGTACTAGAACCTGGTGTATAGCCATCTCAACTAGTACATGCCCATCTGACCACCTCCTGTACAAGTAGTACTCTATCTGCATCGCACACATACTTTCAGTGTTACCCTGTTATTCGTTTATCTAATTCCGCATATGCTCTGTATCTCTCTCCATCTATTTGTACTCTTGCTTATCCAACAAAATAAAGCCATCACCTTCATCGGGAGAGAAGGAAAAGCACCATTGGCAGAAAGTGTAGCGGGAGCATTAGCTGGAAAGTCTTCCTCTCGCATCTTCAGGCTGGCGGATCTTCACCCAGCAGCGTGATGATGGGCCGGTTAGGACAGATTGTGTGCATCTGGTGATCCTTTGCCCCGGAAGCAACCTTCGTCGGGAAGGTCGAGGCGGCCCTTGTGAGAAGGTCAACCAACCTCGTCTGACTCCTTGTGAAGCCGGAGACTTGCAGTAGGGGTGGTGTGACTTGCGCTCATACGAGGTTTTCCTTCCAAGCTTGTATAGGTGGAACTGCTGTCAACTTTTTTGTTGAACTGATACAGAAGAATTGCCTCAAATCTTTTTGGAAATATACTGAAGAACACTGCAGTTTTTTGCTGCAATAAGTGTCTTTGTCCTCACTCTGATGATGCATCCACATATGTACCGTTGGAGGACAGAACGAGCGGGAGGAGGCCACCGGCGACGTACTGTGCTCGGGGATGGAGTAACTCACCGCGGCAGCACCACTTTCCCACGTGCTAGCATCAGCTGGATTCGTGGACTACGAATGTCCTTACACAGTACGTAGTCGAGAGGGACGACGCCGGCGCCGAAGGAGAGAATCTCGTCGTCGCCGTCCTTTGCTTTTGAGCAGTATGTCGCGGCTGGATCCCTGGTGGGGGCCTGTGCCACAGCGGCGCGCAGGGGCATCACGCCGGCGAGGGTCGGGTTGGTGGCTCGCGCCGGGAAGGAGGCTGGCAGACTGCGTCACCGGAGGTGGAGGCGGGGTGGATCAGGGAAGAAGGGGTCGGGGGAGGAGGTGCAACGGCGACGGGAAACCGGGTGCAGCGCCGTGGAAACAGGGGGAGGGATGGCCGCCGCACCTCGTTGGCCGGAGATCGCGGCACGGGTCACCTTCCGACGCGTCATCGGGCCCAGCAAGTGACGAACGCGGCAGCGGGATCCTGCGCGGCGGCTAGATCCGCGCGGCGGCGGTAGGAGGCCGGACTCGGGTGGGGGATAGGCAGGTAGCTGGTGAGGCGGAGTGGACCGGCGGTGGCGCGTGGGGAGGTGCGAGGGTCGCGGCGGTGGCGGCGCGCGGGGTGGTGCGAGGTAGGTGGCGATGCGGGGGCTGCGCCCGATTGAAAACGTGGGGAGTCGGGAGGTTCAGGATTGTGTTTTTTCTCGTACCGATTCCGGAGTTCAGGAACACCTCCTCACGTCCTATATATATAATGAATTTTAAATAATGATGAACCTTTTTTTACATACGATGAACCTTTTTTATACAAACTGAACTTATTTATGCATCATGAATATTTTAGTATAGGTAGAATTTTTTTAATACACATGGAACCTTATTAAGGACACACCGAATTTTTTTAAACAACCCCGCAAAAAAAAAAGAATTTTTTTAAACAAATTTAAAGAATCAAAAGGAAAAAATAAAGAGAAAAACACCCAATAGTCGTTTATCATAAAAATAGAAAAGCAAAAAATTAAACAAACAAAAAATAGAAAAATACCTAAAAGAGCTCTGAGGTGGCGCTCTCTCAGCCGCCGCCACGTGTCATGCTCTGGGAGCTCTCTTCGGATTTTTTGCACCCGTTTTCGGCTTTTAGATGATTTTTTGCGGGGTTTCGGCTTTTCGGTTTTCCACCGGTCTTTCTTAGCTTTTGGGAAAAAAATTGCATGAAAAACACATTTTATTTTTTCTTCTTGCTTCTGCGAGAGGCACGGCCATGCCTCTCAGAAACGAAAAAATGTGTTTTCTTTTTATTTCCCTTCCACGAGAGGCACGGATTTGCTTTCGTGAAGGCACGGTCGTGCGTCGTGCCTACCAAAACAGAAAAAAGTGTGTGTTTTCCTTCATGCGAGAGGTACGGGATTACTTCTCGTGGAGGCATAGGTTTGCTTCCACGAGGGCACAATTGTGCCTCTTTCGGAAAGGGGAAAAACATGCTCCCGGTTCGGATTTTTTGTCCGAATTTTTTCATAAAAAAACTTTGTCCAAACTATCAACCATTGATCTAGTTTTGAAGATCTCGACGAGAGAAATTTAATGGTGAAAACGGTTCGAGATTTGGACACATGTTTTAAGAGATGAAACGTTTCGAATAAATGGATCTACTCATGAGTAATATATTCACGTCATTTCACCAATGTTTAAACCGAAATATTTCATTTAAAAAGAGATATTCACTTCGATATTGCTACTAATGACCAATGAATGCAAAAAGATTCCACAAATCCTCTCTTTGATGTGTTTCCACAGGAAACGGGCTAAAAAGGGAAGAAATCACGTGTGGAAATGGAATGGAAGAGAATGGAGGAAGAAGGAATCAACAAGAGGCATCTCCGCGAAAACAGAGCAAAAGATGGTGTTCCATACGGGCGCAAGTGCCCGTATGAGCGCCCGTTTGGCGTGGATTCTGAGGCAGATCGTCCACCTAAACAACTTTTATTAAAGCCCCCAGTTGAAATGTCAACGAAACGAGCACCAGAGCGACGAACACAGAAGTAAGAACCTCTTCATCATCATCTTCATGCACAAACTCTAGCTGCTGCCATCTCCATCACCATAGTGCTCTCCCATGTAGTTCGTACTTGTAATTATGCATCGCACAAGGCATCTATTGTAAGACATATTGCAGTCAATCAATCTCAAGATGTGTTCTTCAATGTTTTCTTCCCGCGATCTGATCTCCATGTGTGGGTAGTTCGATAAGGTATGGGTTGAGGCATGAGCCTTGCAACCCAAGGTATTTGTTGAGGGGATCAATGGAAGACTTTGACACAACATCCCGTGTGTGAAATAAAATTGTGTGAAGATGTCTCTTGTCTTGTCCGCGATCTTCATCCCTGCAGGTACCCAACATCATGGAGATCAAGCATCGGTGAGGCTAGGAGCAAGGAGACCATGAAGTGTTATACCGAACACCGATGACATTAAGGTTTAGTATGGTAACATGGATCATATCCTTTTGGGGATAAACGAGGTGTAGTCATTAAACGCACAAAGCTCTTATCTGATTTCATTATCTTAATTATCGAGGCAACCCCACGCGACGGCTAGGGCCTGCAGTAGGACAACTGAATCTTGATACAGGACTTGTGCTGGTCAAGATGTTATTTGGAGACATCCCCCACTTCGATCCTTAACAAGCACATCTCGATGGGTGACTTCCAACGCACAATTTAATATCCTATTTGATCCCCATGCAAATACAAGGTTGTAAGCATAAGACCTCATACCCGTACCTCCTTTTATTATAAGTGTTTGGATCACTATTTGCTTGCTGATATGGTCAAAAGCTGGATTTGACACTTTGACAAAAGCTTGCGAGAGACCATCGCTTCAAGGGAATCTTCCTCTCGTGGGTTCGATAACCCAGGGTTACCTCTGGGGAAATAGGTGCGGGATACTCTTTTCTGTTCCAATATCGGATCAATAAAAGGAGGTATCAAGCCCTTTTTCTCGGGCCGTTGCCGGGGAGGAGTTTAGTATTCCTAGTATTTGTGTCTAGAGTTTTTGTTAAAGTTAATTTTCAGTTTTTGTCTTTACTTTTCTATTTTTAGTTTAAGTTTTATTTTTGTTGCAAGTCTTGTCAGCTGAAAAACCAAAAGATTACCATGGCTCGTAATCTTGGGAGTTTTGCTACTCCTAGCAACAACTTCATGCGTGAACCTATAGCACAGCTTGAGGTAGCAGCCGCTGAGTATGAGATTAAACCGAAGTTTGTTTCCATGGTTCAAGAGGACCAGTTTGGAGGCTCTGCATCTGAGGATGTCGGTATGCACTTACACAATTTCACTAAACTGTGTAACATGACACGCATAAAGGATTATGATCCCGACTCTCTCAAATTGTGTCTATTTCCTTTCTCCTGGAGAGGAAAAGCTAAGGAATGGCTTCTTGCTCTACTTGAGGGCAGTATTACTTCTTGGGCTGATTGTTGCAGTAATTTTTTATCTAAGTATTGTCCACTTGCAAAGATTGTGCAATTACGTTCTCAGATTACAGGTTTCAAGGAAGAGGAACGTGAGCCACTAGCGCTTGCGTGGGATAGAATGAAAGAAGCTATAAGAAATTGTCCCAATCATGGAATGGAGGAATGGTTAATCCTTCATATGTTTTATAATGGCTTAAATCATATGTCAAAAACTATGCTTGATACAGCTGCAAGAGGAACATTCATGGGAAAGCCCATAGAAGATGTCAAGAAACTACTAGATGATATGCAAGAAAACCATGCCCAATAGCATGTGGAAAGAACCACCACCAAAATAGTGAATGCCATTGAAGAAAGTAGCACGGAGTTGACAGCCAAGTTTGATGAACTTATCTCCGCGATAAAAGGTAAAGAAGAGGTAAACATAAATGCCATCACTAATGAGGGAACTAGTGATGTAAATTTTATTGCTCGTAATAGCTACAATCCTAATTGGAAAAATAATGGCTATGCTCCATGACTTCCTTATCCTAGTAATGGAGGAGCATCCAACAATTTTAATGGAGCTAATGGTAGAAATAGAAATACTCTTGAAGAAACTCTTAAAAGTTTTATTGCTAGTCAAACTGAGCAGAATGAAAACTTCAAGAATATCATCAAGAATCATGATAACTTACTTGGTTAATTGACCAGTAAGGTTGTTCGGCTAACAAATAATGTGCAGGTACTTGAAGGAAGATCCAAGAATATGGAAGCACAAGTGGCTAAAATAGCAGAGAGACAAACACTAATTTTAGCTAAGTTTGCAGGTAAACCGGAGCCTAACCCGGTTGAAGAACTTAAAATGGTAAGAAGCAACGAAGATAAAGCTGAAGTGCTTGACACAAGCCATGTGCTAGAGTATAATTATACCATTGCAGATTTTGTGAAAATGATTTCCATGAAGTATCCACTACCGGAGGTAACTAATAATGAAGCATATAATGTCTTTGTTGAACAAGTTGCAGCCAGGGTACGTGAACTTGATGATGAAAGGAAGAAGCTACAGTAAGTTACTAGTTAAGCAAGAGGATGCTTTTGAACCCACTATACAAATTGAGATAGGATTGAATAAATTCAGTGCTTTATGTGATTTAGGGGCAAGTGTTTCCACTATCCCCAAATTTGTTTATGATAGTCTCGATCTTGGTCCTTATGCTAATACCGAAATCATTTTGAATATGGCTAACTCTATTTTTACTTAGGAAGTAGGCATTAAGCATGGTGTTATTGTTCAGATTAATGATTGCCATGTCATGATTAATCTTGTGTTAGTAGATATGCCTGAGGATCCAATTGATCCTATAATTGTCGGTAGACCTTTTCTAAGGACTATCAAAGCTGTGATAAATGTGTTTGAGGGGAATGTGAGATTAGATTTACCAGCTAAAGATCCTTTTGTGAGACATTTCCCCAGGAAAAAGAAAATGAAGAACTAAGCAGGAGAAGGCATCATCGTGAAGGCCAAAGCTATGATCCCGGTGTGTTTGCACCACCTTGATTACCACTATGGTCGAGCTAACCGACCAAAAAAAGCGCTTCGTGGGAGGCAACCCACGCGAATAAACTAGACAAGTAAGTTTTTATGTTTGTTTCAATAAAAGAGTGATCGAAGTTCTTTTTGAAGAAGTGAGTTTGGAAGAGTTGTTCTGATGAAGGCTTTGCGATGTGCGAGTTGAATTATATGTTGAATTTATGTTTGGATGCGTGGAAATATGTCTATGTATTGTTTGGGAACTAACCCCGTTGGAGAACAGAGTAAAAGAAAAGTTTTGGAAGAAACAGATCAAAGGATGACCTTTAAAACGACTGCGGCAGTCGTATGGGCGGCCGCATGACCTGCTGGAGGTTCTAACACAAAATAACCAAAGATAACAGGGAGAAATACGACGCTTCAAACAGGCGCAGGTGCCTGTTCGAGCGGTCATTTCATTTCTTTGCAGAAACAGAGAAAAATTTCAGAGAATTTGACGGCGTTCCAAACGGGCGCACACGCCCGTCCGAGCGGTCATTCGATGCTACTTCTTGAGCTTGCGTTGGTTTTTCCCTTGAAGAGGAAAGGGTGTGCAACAAAGTAGAGATAAGTATTTCCCTCAGTTAAGAACCAAGGTATCAATCCAGTAGGAGAAACACACAAGTCCCTAATATACGCACCTACACAAATAATCAAACACTTGCACCCAACACGATAAAGGGGTTGTTAATCCCTTCATGGTCACTTGCAAAGGTGAGATCTGATAGAGATAGATATAAAATATTACTAAAACGTAAAAGTAGACCCGGTGGCCATGTAGAGGCTTCTTTCTTGAAGGTAAATAATACGGTGGTTGAACAAATACTATCAAGCAATTGATAGAAAAGCGCAAAGTTATGACGATATCCAAAGCAATGATTATGAATATAGGCATCACGTTCGTGTCAAGTAGACCGACTCCTACCTGTATCTACTACTATTACTTCACACATCGACCGCTATCCAGCATGCATCTAGAGTATTAAGTTCATAAAGGACGGAGTAACGCCTTAAGTAAGATGACATGATGTAGAGGGATAAACTAAAGAAATATGATGAAAACCCCATCTTTTTACCCTTGATGGCAACAATTCAATACGTGTCTCACTACCCCTACTTTGTCACTTGGTGAAATCACGCAAGATTGAACCCAAAACTAAGCACCTCTCCCATTGCAAGAAAAACTAATCTAGTTGGCCAAACCAAACCGATAATTCGAAGAGAAATACAAAGATATTAAATCATGCATATTAGAATTCAGAGAAGATTCAAATAATATTCATAGATAAGCTGATCATAAATCCACAATTCATCGATCTCGGCAAACACACCGCAAAAGAAGATTACATCAGATACATCTCCAAGAACATCGAGGAAAACATGGCATTGAGAATCAAAGAGAGAGAAGAAGCCATCTAGCTACTAGCTATGGACCCGTAGGTCTGTGGTAAATGACTCATGCTTCATCGGAAGGGCAACAAGGTTGATGTACATGCCCTCCGTGATCGAATCCCCCTCCGGCAGGATGCTAGAAAAGGCCTCAAGATGGGATCTCACGGGAACAGAAGGTTACGGCAGCGGAAAAGTATTTTGGTGGACGCTTCTGTTGATAATGGAATATTTGAGGATTTATAGAACTCAGAGGGAGGTCGGTGGACACCCAGGGGTCCACAAGCCAGGGGCGTGCCCTGAAGGCTTGTGGAGTCCTCGGGACTCTTCTGACTTGGCCTCCAAGCTCCGTGGATGTCTTCTGGTCCAAGAAAAATCATCATAAAGTTTTATTTCGTTTGGAGTCCGTTTGATATTCCTTTTTTGTAAAACTCAAAAACAAGGAAAAAATAGAAACTGGCACTGGGCTCTAGGTTAATAAGTTAGTCCCAAACTAATATAAAATAGCATATTAATGCATATAAAACATTCGAACAGATAATATAATAGCATGGAACAATCAAAATTTATAGATACGTTGGAGACATATCAAGCATACCCAAGCTTAATTCCTACTCATCCTCGAGTTGGTAAATGATAAAATACAGAATTTTTGATGTAGAATGCTACCTAACATATTTATCCATGTAATTTTATTTATTGTGGCATGAATGTTCAGATCCATAAGATTCAAAAAAAAAGTTTAATATTGACATAAAAACAATAATACTTCAAGCATACTAATAATGCAATCATGTCTTCTCAAAATAACATGGCCAAAGAAAGTTATCCCTACAAAATCATATAGTATGGCTATGCTCCATCTTCATCACACAAATTATTAAATAATAAACAACCCCGATGACAAGCCAAGCAATTGTTTCATACTTTTGATGTTCTCAAACTTTTTCAACTTTCACGCAATACATGAGCGTGAGCCATGAATATAGCACTATAGGTGGAATATAATATGGTGGTTGTGGAGAAGACAAAAAGAAGGAGATAGTCTCACATCAACTAGGCATATCAACGGGCTATGGAGATGCCCATCAATAGATATCAATGTGAGTGAGTAGGGATTTCCATGCAATGGATGCACTAGAGCTATAAGTTTATGAAACATCAAAAGAAATTAAGTGGGTGTGCATCCAACTCGCTTGCTCACGAAGACCTAGGGCAATTTGAGGAAGCCCATCATTGGAATATACAAGCCAAGTTATACAATGAAAAATTCCCACTAGTATATGAAAGTGACAACATATGAGACTCTCTATCATGAAGATCATGGTGCTAATTTGAAGCACAAGTGTGGTAAAAGGATAGTAACATTGTCCCTTCTCTCTTTTCTCTCATTTTTTGGTGGGCTTCTTTGGCCTCTTTTATTTTTTTAAAGTCCGGAGACTCATCCCAACTTGCGAGGGAATCATAGCTTCCATCATCCTTTCCTCACATGGGACAATGCTCTAATAATGATGATCATCACACTTTTATTTACTTACAACTCAATAATTACAACTCGATACTTAGAACAAAATATGACTCTATATGAATGCCTCCGGCGGTGTACCGGGATGTGCAATGATCTAGCATAGCAAATGACATCAAAAAACGGACAAGCCATGGAAACGTCATGCTAGCTCTCTTACGATCATGCAAAGCAATATGACCATGATGGAGCGTGTCATAATAAAACGGAACGGTGGAAGTTGCATGGCAATATATCTCAAAATGGCTATGGAAATGCCATAATATGTAGGTATGGTGGCTGTTTTGAGGAAGGTATATGGTGGGTGTAATGCACCGGCGAAAGTTGCGCGGTACTAGGGAGGCTAGCAATGGTGGAAGGGTGAGAGTGCGTATAATCCATGGACTCAATTAGTCATAAAGAACTCACATACTTATTGCAAAAATCTATTAGTCATTGAAACAAAGTACTACGCGCATGCTCCTAGGGGTGTAGATTTGTAGGAAAAGACCATCGCTCATCCCTGACTGCCACTCATAAGGAAGACAATAAATAAATAAATCATGCTCCGACTTCATTACATAATGGTTCACCATACGTGCATGCTACGGGAATCACAAACTTTAACACAGGTATTTCTACCAATCCATAATTACTCACTAGCATGACTCTAATATCACCATCTTTATATCTCAAAACAATCATAAGGAATCAAACTTTACATAGTATTCAATGCACTTTATATGAAAGTTTTTATTATATCCCTTTTGGATGCCCATCATATTAGGACTAAATTCATAACCAAAGCAAATTGCCATGAGGTTCAAAAAGACTCTCAAAATAATATAAGTGAAGCATGAGAGTTCAATTATTTCTATAAAATAAAGCTACTGCCGTGCTCTAAAAAGATGTAAGTGTAGTACTAGAGCAAAATTTCCTAGCTCAAAAGATATAAGTGAAGCACACAGAGTATTCTAATAAATTCACGATTCATGCGTGTCCCTCTAAAAGGTTGTGTACATCAAGGATGATTGTGGCAAACTAAAAAATCAAAGACTCATATCATACGAGATGCTCCAAGCAAAACACATATCATGTGGTGAATAAAAATATAGCCTCAAGTACATTTACCGATAGACGAAGACGAAAGAGGGGATGCCATCCGGGGCATCCCCAAGATTAGATGCTTGTTTGTCCTGTAATATTACCTTGGGGTGCCTTGGTCATCCCCAAGCTTAGTCTCTTGCCACTCCTTATTCCGTAGTCCATCAAATCTTTACCCAAAACTTGAAAACTTCACAACACAAAACTCAACAGAAAACTCATGAGATCCGTTAGTATAAGAAAATAAATCACCACCTTTTGTTACTGTTGTGAACTCATTATTTATTTAAATTGGTGTAATATCTACTGTATTCCAACTTCTCCATGGTTCATAGCCCCCGATACTACCCATAGATTCATTAAAATAAGCAAACAACACATAGAAAATAGAATCTGTCAAAAACAGAACAGTCCGTAGTAATATGTAAACTTCATATACTTTTGTAACTCCAAAAATTCTGAAAATTAGGAAAATGGAGGCAATTCATATATCAATCTTTTGTAAAAAAATTAGGAATTTATGACGTTCCAGCAGCTCAGATCAATTATGTTTCTGGACGCAAAAGTTTCTGTTTTTCAGCAAGATCAAATCAACGATATACCAAAGTATCCCAAAGGCTTTACTTGGCACAATCACTAAATTAAAACACTAAAAACATATCTAACCAGAGGCTAGATGACAAAATTATTCAAAAATAGGAACAAAAAATCAAGAACAAAAATAAAATTGGGTTGCCTCCCAACAAGCGCTATTGTTTGACGCCCCTAGCTAGGCATAAAACATAGATTTAGGTATTGTCATAATAGTAAGGGAGATCATCCATGCTCATCTCACATTCCCTTATTTCGGTGGCAAGTTTCCTTTGTGGTAAGCAAAAATAATCAAAAGGGTTAAATTTAATAGGATAAGGATCCCTAAGATCGAGTGCGGGAGGAATAGGTTCCTCCTTCGCCCCCCTATAATTTATAATCAACTCATCGTTGTAAGCTTTCCGTTGGTGGAATGTCATAAGCCTATCTCTTAATATGAACTCTAATCCGTTGTTTTGTATAGCAAAATTATCATTAAGTTCAGAAGACCAAAACCTCGGTAGGGACTCTTTTTCTCAAGTTTCATTATAGGCAATATACTCGGGAGATTGCAATCTCATTATTTTTTCTTGATTAAAAAGGATCTCCACTATAGGGGGACAACCACCATTTATTTTGCAACGAGCAAAAATTTCGCTAGCCTCTTTCATGATAAATCTAAACTCATGGGCTAAAAATATAGTGGCGGCACGCTTAACAAAAGAATGTTGAATATTAGAGAATTCTAGAAAATCCTTTGTATGCAAGGGTGCATATGCACAAATTGTATTTCAAGTTCAATTATGAGCAAAGTTATTGCATCCGCAAGACTATTGGTTTTATGAAGAACAGATCCTCCTAACATAGGTAGCGTGCCAGCACAAGTAAAGATATCTTGAATGACGCCTTTTCCAATAATATTGACACTACCTATGCAATTTTTTTTGTATGCATGATAGTAGGTTCTTTATGAGGATCGTTATTAGCAAGGTCACCAAAATCTTCCTCAAGATTACTACTATCTTTTTCAATGAAAACTTCCTCAGATTAAGACATGGTGGCAACAAACCGATCTAGCAAACGAGCAAACAAAAGGAAAATGAAAACACGAACAGAAGAAGGGCGAATAAAAAGGAAAATCTTTTTGTATTTTTCTAAAAATGTTTTAGAAGTGGGGGAGAGGTAAACGAGAGGCACATGGCAAATAATGTAATGAAAGAGATGAGAGTTTATGATGGGTACTTGGTAGGCTTGATGTAGATCTCCCCGGCAACGGCGCCAGAAATTCTTCCTGCTACTTCTTGAGCTTGCGTTGGTTTTTCCCTTGAAGAGGAAAGGGTGATGCAGGAAAGTAGAGATAAGTATTTCCCTCAGTTAAGAACCAAGGTATCAATCCAGTAGCAGAAACACGCAAGTCCCCAATATATGCACCTACACAAACAATGAAACACTTGCACCCAATGCGATAAAGGGGTTGTCAATCCCTTCACGGTCACTTGCAAAGGTGAGATCTGATAGAGATAGATATAAAAGATTACTAAAACATAAAAGTAAATAAATTATAACAAGGTATTTTTGGTATATAGAGCTAAAAATATATTAAGGAAAATAGACACAGGGGCCATAGGTTTCACTAGAGGCTTCTCTCTTGAAGGAAAATAATACGGTGGGTGAACAAATTACTGTCGAGCAATTGATAGAAAAGCGCAAAGTTATGACGATATCCAAGGCAATGATTATGAATATAGGCATCATGTCCGTGTCAAGTAGACCGACTCCTACCTACATCTACTACTATTACTCCATACATCGACCGCTATCCAACATGCATCTAGAGTATTAAGTTCATAAAGAACAGAGTAACGCCTTAAGTAAGATGACATGATGTAGAGGGATAAAATCAAGCAATATGATGAAAACCCCATCTTTTTACCCTTGATGGCAACAATTCAATACGTGTCTCGCTACCCCTACTTTGTCACTGCGTGCAATCACGTAAGATTGAACCCAAAACTAAGCACCTCTCCCATTGCAAGAAAAACCAATGTAGTTGGCCAAACCAAACCGATAATTCGAAGAGAAATACAAATATATTAAATCATGCATATAAGAATCCAGAGAAGATTCAAATAATATTCATAGATAAGCTGATCATAAATCCACAATTCATCGATCTCGACAAACACACCGCCAAAGAAGATTACATCAGATGGATCACCAAGAACATCGAGGAGAACATGGTATTGAGAATCAAAGAGAGAGAAGAAGCCATCTAGCTACTAGCTATGTAGGTCTGTGGTAAACTACTCATGCTTCATCGGAAGGGCAATAGGGTTGATGTAGATGCCCTCCGTGATCGAATCCCCCTCCGACAGGATGCCAGAAAAGGCGAAAAGTATTTTGCTGGACGCTTCTGTTGATAATGGAATATTTGAGGATTTATAGAGCTCAGAGGGAGGTCGGTGGACTCCCGGGGGGCACCCACAAGCCACACCCCTAGGGCGCGCCCTGAAGGCTTGTGGAGTCCTTGGGACTCTTCTGACATGGCCTCCAAGCTCTATGGATGTCTTCTGGTCCAAGAAAAATCATCGTAAAGTTTTATTCCGTTTGGACTCTGTTTGATATTCCTTTTCTGTAAAACTCAAAAACAAGGAAAAAAACAGAAACTGGCACTGGTACTGGGCTCTTGGTTAATAAGTTAGTCCCAAAAATAATATAAATAGCATATTAATACATATAAAACATCCAAAACAGATAATAAAATAGCATGGAACAATAAAAAATTATAGATACGTTGGAGATGTATCATTCCACATCATCGACCTGAAGAGGAAAAATAATAGAATAAAAGAGGGTGTTCAAACGGACGTTGTCGCCCATTTCAGTGGTCGTTTGATATAATGCACAGACACAGGTAAGTTATCAGGGAGAACGACGACGTTCCATGCCGGCACTTGTGCCCGTATGAGCGGTCGTTTCACACCCTGGCGGCCACAATAAGCCCGAGGAAGAAGGTAAATCTCCTCCATCTCTCTCTCTCTCTCTCTCTCTCTCTCTCTCTCTCTTTTCTTCTTCTTCTTCCTCCAAACCTCTCCAAACCCTAGCAAAGCTTCGCCCGATCTCTCTACTTGCTCAATTTGGTTCAAATCCTTCCATGTGATTGTTGTACCGCATCTTTCTCCTCTGACCCCCAAGTTATTTTTCGTGAATCCATGTTCTACATGTCTATCATTGCCATGACTAGGAGATGCATATTTTTATCCAAATTTGAGTTTGGCTTGGATTCTTTAATGTTTTTAGAGGATTATGACATTGTGACTACCATAGGATCTATATTGTTTAATTGTATTGGACTGGAAAATTGTTTTGTAGATGTTTACACGGAGGTCTGCGCACTATGTTATCACTAACTCGTTCAGGCACGAGGAGAAGTTTCTAAGGTGAATGATGAGAACATGCTAGTTCTCGAGAAAGCAGCAAACCTTGACGTTGGTTATTTGCCCAACCTAGGGGCAATACTTTTGCTACACCTCGCGTATCAAGCAAATCATGCACAAGGAGATATCGTGTGTGGAGGAATGATCACTATGTTAGCCAACTCCCTTGGTCTCAACTACAATCATCTTCGCCCCATTGTCGGTAACATTCTTGTTAATATTCGTGTCCTGACAAGCGCCAGAATGGTAGTAGTTCATAATGGCGTCATTGGATTACAATTCCTGGAGTCACACACTTATTGCCTACTCATATACCTAACCATTTCTTCATCGAGCATGGACAATTGCATTATCTTGCAAATGAAGGAGATGCGGCTTTGACCAAGAAGGCCCAGAAACAGAACAAGTAGATGAAGAAGAACTCGTCGCCGACGAAGAAGAGGATCAGCCCCAAGATAAGCCACAATAAGGAGACTAGACCAGTTATGCGGACCTCGGCAGCCTCCTGGGCTCTATTGATGATATGAGCAACCTCGTCGCATCCCTTCGAGGTACGTCTGCCTACATGAACATGAACTTCTCCAAATGGAGACAAGAGTGGGCTCCGGACCAACCAGCGCAATGATCTCACCTGTTTGAGCTTGCAAAAGCCTAAGCTTGTGTGAGGTTATCACCACTTCTACATCAAGATGTGGCGGTATTTGAATAATTTGTAATGAGGTTGTACTTAAGCTCGTGGAGCTTCAAAACACTCATGTTGGTCTGTTCCATCACTTTGCTTTTATTTGCTTTTGCCTTTTCTTTTTCTTTTGCCTTCGCGATTTTTTGGCTGCAAGTTAGTTTTCAACCCCCCCCAAAATAGAATAATCTTTGCTTTGTTCTTGTTCTTTATCTAGCCTTTGGAGTTTGTTTGCATTTTGTTTTCAGAGGAGTTGATTAACGCTGGACAACGAGGAATGCAAGAGAAGTGCGTAAATTCGGAACCATGAAGGCATGTCCTATGACCCCCATCTTTTGCACTTGAAATACTTAGAGTAGATGTAGCGGTAGTATGTGTGATATGTGCAGATGGAGTAAGTCTTGATAGCTAAGCTAAAGGCTTTGTGCTAGTAGCTAAAATAATTTTGTAGCCTTTGTTCTATTTAATTTAGACAAACCAAGACTTGTCGTGGGTCTTTTTGTTAAATGTTATTAACAAAGAATTAGTATGCACAAGAGAAAGTCTTTCAAGACTTGGGAGTTGAGAAAATTGTAGTGGAAGTTATGTTTGAATTTCTCAACCCCATGTTGTTAATTTTAATAGACTTGATAGCACTTGCGGATTAAATTGTCTAGAGGAATTTAGTTGAAGGGTGAACGGGATTATGCCCAAAATTTGTGTTGTATCTCTTACATGGTGCTTCAGCTCCTTGCTAGTGCTATGGCCCTGCTACTACATGCACATGTATGATACGTCTCCAACGTATCTACTTTTCCTAACGCTTTTCCTCTTGTTTTGGAATCTATTTTGCATGATTTGAATGAAACTAACCCCGGACTGACGCTGTTTTCAGCAGAACTACCATGGTGTTGTTTTTGTGCAGAAATAAAAGTTCTTGGAATGGAACGAAACTTTGCAAGGAATTTTTACCCAATAAAAGAGAATTTCTGGAGCCAAGAGCCACCTGAGGGGGGCACCTGGGTGGGCACAACCCACCAGGGCACGCCTGCCCCCCAGGCGTGCCCAGGTGGGTTGTCCCCACCTGGTGGCCCCGCAGACCCTAAAACCTACGCTATAAAATCCTATTTTTCCAGGAAAAAATGAGGGAGAAAGAATTATCGTGTTCCAGAGATGGAGCCGCCGTCACCTCCTGTTCTTCATGGGGAGGCCAGATGGGGAGTCCGTTTGGGGCTCCGGAGAGGGGGATCTTTGTTCTTCGTCATCACCAACCCTTCTCCATCGCCAATTCCATGATGCTCCCCACCGGGAGTGAGTAATTCCTTCGTAGACTCGCTGGTCGGTGAGGAGTTGGATGAGATTCATCATGTAATCTAGTTAGTTTTGTTAGGGCTTGATCACATGTCGATAGTTCATCGTGCCGAGACACCACGTGATGATCGGGTGTGATAAGCTCTACGTTCACATACAACGGGTGCAAGCCAGTTTTGCACATGCAGGATATTCGGGTTGAACTTCACGAGCTTAGCATATGCAGATATGGCCTCAGAACACTGAGACCGGAAGGTTGAGCATGAATCATATAGTAGATATGATCAAAATAGTGATGTTCACCATTGAAAACTACTCCATCTCACGTGATGACCGGACATGGTTTAGTTGATTTGGATCACGTGATCACTTAGATGATTATAGGGATGTCTATCTAAGTGGGAGTTCTTAAGTAATATGATTAACTTGAACTTTAATTTATCATGAACTTAGTCTTGATAGTAGTTGCATAACTATGTTGTAGATCAATAGCTCGCGATGTAGCTCCCCGTTTAGTTTTGATATGTTCCTAGAGAAAAATAAGTTGAAAGATGATAGTAGCAATGATGCGGACTTGGTCCGTGATTAGAGGATTATCCCCATTGCTGCACAGAAGAATTATGTCCTTGATGCACCGCTAGGTGACAGATCTATTACAGGAGTAGATACAAACATTATGAACGTTTGACAAAACTCGGTATGATGACTACTTGATAGTTTAGTGCAGCATGCTTTACGGCTTAGAACCAGGATTTCAAAAATGTTTTGAACACCACGAAGCATATGAGATGTCCCAAGAGCTGGAATTGGTATTTCAGACTCATGCCCGAGTCAAGAGGTATGAGACCTCTGACAAAGTACTTAGCCTACAAGATGGAGGAGAATAGCTCAACTAGTGAGCATGTGCTCAGAATGTCTGAGTACTTCAATCGCTTGAATCAAGTGGGAGTTCTGTTGCCAGGGGCGGATATAGGATTGAATAGTGTAACCTGGTTTTTAGTGTGAGAACTCATGATGTTATTCCATTGTCTGCTCCTGCTTTGTTTGATCCTGTTGCCAGGGGCGGATATAGGATTATGCCTGCGGATATCATCGCCTACCAGAACGACCAGGCCGCAGCAGAGGAGGAGCCTCAATAGTGGGATCCATGGGTGCACGCCCCTCAGTAGTTCGACAATGGACCCCATGGTTTCTTCGACTACTGGCTGATTACCAAGTTAGGCCAAAAGGCTAAAATTGGGGGAGTATGTGTTTCTCACCGACTTTACATTCATGTTCACACATTTCAGTTGTCGGTGTTCACACTTTTTCATTGTATTATGCATACTTAATTTTATTTTCTCGCTTTCTTCTTGTGTGTTTGAAAAACTTGAGAAAATACAAAAATATTTCCAGCTTCTTTTTGCTTTTTCTTTCTAGAGTAGTTAGCTGTAGCACTAAAAAGAAAACCCAAAAAGATTTTCTTGTTCTTCTTTTGCTTGTTGGGAGCTTTCCCGTGTAAATAGTCTTTCTCGTTTTTGCTTTTCCCTTTTATTTGCTTCTTTCAGATAAAACCCGAAATTCCAAAAATATTTCAGTGTGTTTCTCTGAATTTATTTTTTGTTTATTGAGTCGTACCAAGGAAAAGACCACGATGAAAATGTTGAGTGACTCTCATATGCATAATTGTTGATCTAACAAAGAGCCCATTTTAACTTGTCTTCTCCTGTTGAATAAAATGTTTGCAGATTCCAGCTTAGTCCACGGCACTCTTGCACTATTATTATTTTCTTATCATTCGGTCGTGCAAGTGAAAGGCAATAATGATGACATTTGATGAACTGGCCATGGCAGAGAGAAACGGGTATGAACTCGACTTGTTCTATTTTTGTAAATATGTTTAACCTAGTATCCATGATTCAGCCCATTATGATTAAACATGTTTGCAATGATAATTAGAGATTATAGTTTCTCATGCCATGCATAAGTAGCTAGGAGTGGATAATGATTTATCTTGGATATCAACATTGCGTTAAAATGATTGTGATGTAGTATGATGATATGGTATCCTCCTCTGAATGTTTGAGTGGCTTGACTTGGCACATGTTCATGCATGTAGTTGAATCAAAACCACCATAGCCTCTATGATATTTATGTTCATGGTGTTCATATCCTACTCATGCTAGTATCCAATGTTACTTATGCATAATGCATGTTCGTGACCGTTGTTGCTCTCTAGTTGGCCGCTTCCCAACCTATTTGCTAGCCTTCGCCTGTACTAAGTGGGAATTCTGCTTGTACATCAAAAACCTTGAACCCAAGTTATTCCAGATGAGTCCACCATACCTACCTATATGCGGTATTACCCTGCCGTCCTAAGTAAATTTGCATGTGCCATCTCTAAAACATTCAAATAAATTTCCTTTTTGTGTGCCTGGATAGTTCACGGAACGATAAGAGGTAGTCGGTATTTTCCATGCTAAGCGGGTTATTCTCAGGCCGAGTGTTTATTCACTCGCCATTGCACGAGAAAAGGGCGGTAATAGGATGCCCAGTCCCAAACTGCAAAAAGAATTGATCTCTCAAACAATCACACAAAAACTCCCAATGGAGTCATAACATTTACTTTTCCGCTTGGGAACCGCCACTAGCGCGCTTAGCATGGAAGATATTGATAACCGATAGTCGTGAAGTAAATGAGAAGGGTGCATGTCTCAAAATATCATTTACCTCTGTTTTAAAATTTGAGTTCTAGCACCTCTGCAAATCACTGCTTCCCTGTGTGAAGGGACTATCTATTTACTTTTATGTTGTGTCATCACCTTCTAAAATAAGCGCCAGAACCTGAGAGCACTGTTGTCATGCTGATGCATTGTGT
Organism: Aegilops tauschii subsp. strangulata; assembly: GCF_002575655.3. Lineage (NCBI taxonomy): Eukaryota > Viridiplantae > Streptophyta > Magnoliopsida > Poales > Poaceae > Aegilops > Aegilops tauschii. The sequence goes on along the minus strand of NC_053038.3, from coordinate 120,133,870 downwards.
GTAGCTAATGTTGGGTGCATCATGACTGGATCTTTTCTATCATGAATTACAATGTTTAGTCGATGCTTGAACTTTGGAGGTGCTTTGTATTTATGTTTTGCGGTCTTAGAAAGGGCTAGCGAGATACCACTATTGTCATATTATATCATGGTTGTTTTGATAACGTGTTGCTGTTTGAGATATCTTATTAGTTAATATAATTTTTAAGAGTTATTGTCGGCATGGTTAGTTATCATGTTGACTGAAAATCTGGGTGCTGTTTAAGCTTATTTATGCAACCAAGAGCAAAAGAGTTCATAAAAGTTTTTCTTTTTCACTTTCAGATTATCAACTTAATTGCTTGAGGACAAGCAAAGGTTTAAGCTTGGGGGAGTTGATACGTCTCCAACGTATCTACTTTTCCTAACGCTTTTCCTCTTGTTTTGTCCATGTATGCACCGTTGCGATAGTTCGTCGTGCCGAGACACCACGTGATGATCGGGTGTGATAAGCTCTACGTTCACATACAACGGGTGCAAGCCAGTTTTGCACATGCAGAATATTCGGGTTGAACTTGACGATCTTAGCATATGGAGATATGGCCTCAGAACACTGAGACCGAAAGGTTGAGCATGAATCATATAGTAGATATGATCAACATAGTGATGTTCACCATTGAAAATTACTCCATCTCACGTGATGATCGGACATGGTTTAGTGGATTTGGATCACGTGATCACTTAGATGATTAGAGGGATGTCTATCTAAGTGGGAGTCCTTAAGTAATATGATTAAATTGAACTTTAATTTATCATGAACTTAGTCCTGATAGTAGTTGCATAACAATGTTGTAGATCAATAGCTCGCGATGTAGCTCCCCGTTTATTTTTGATATGTTCCTAGAGAAAAATAAGTTGAAAGATGATAGTAGCAATGATGCGAACTTGGTCCATGATCAGAGGATTATCCCCATTGCTGCATAGAAGAATTATGTCCTTGATGCACCGCTAGGTGACAGACCTATTACAGGAGCAGATACAGATGTTATGAACGTTTGACAAAACTCGGTATGATGACTACTTGATAGTTTAGTGCAACATGCTTTACGGCTTAGAACCAGGATTTCAAAAACGTTTTGAACACCACGGAGCATATGAGATGTCCCAAGAGCTGGAATTGGTATTTCAGACTCATGCCCGAGTCGAGAGGTATGAGACCTCTGACAAAGTACTTAGCCTACAAGATGGAGGAGAATAGCTCAACTAGTGAGCATGTGTTCAGAATGTCTGAGTACTACAATCGCTTGAATCAAGTGGGAGTTAATCTTCCAGATAAGATAGTTATTGACAGAGTTCTCTAGTCGCTATCACCAAGTTACTAGAACTCCGTGATGAACTATAATATGCAAGGGATAACGGAAACGATTCCCAAGCTCTTCGCGATGCTGAAATCGGCCAAGGTAGAAATCAAGAAAAAGCATCAAGTGTTGATGGTTGACAAGACCGCTAGTTTCAAGTAAAATGGCTAGGGAAAGAAAGGGAACTTCAAGAAAGAATGGCAAGCAAGTTGCCACTCCCATGAAGAAGCCCAAAGCTAGACCCAAGCCTGAAACTGAGTGCTTCTACTACAAAGGAAATGGTCACTGGAAGTTGGAACTGCCCTAGATACTTGGCGGATAAGAAGGATGGCAAAGTGAACAAAGGTATATTGGATATACATGTTATTGATGTGTACTTTACTAGTGTTTATAACAACCCCTCGGTATTTGATACTGGTTCAGTTGCTAAGAGTAGTAACTCGAAACGGGAGTTACAAAATAAATAGAGACTAGTTAAGGGCGAGGTGATAATGTGTGTTGGAAGTGATTCCAAGGTTGATAAGATCACCATCGCACACTCCCTTTACCTTTGGGATTAGTGTTGAACCTAAAATAAATGTTATTTGGTGTTTGCGTTGAGCATGAATATGATTGGATCATGTTTATTGCAATATGGTTATTCATTTAAGTCAAAGAATAATTGTTGTTATATTTACATGAATAAAACCTTCTATGGTCATACACTCAATATAAATGGTTTATTGAATCTCGATCATAGTGATACACATATTCATAAATATTGAAGCCAAAAGATGCAAAGTTAATAATGATAGTGCAACTTATTTGTGGCACTGCCGTTTAGGTCATATTGGTGTAAAGCGCATGAAGAAACTCCATGCTGATGGGCTTTTGGAATCACTTGATGCTTGTGAACCATGCCTCATGGGCAAGATGACCAAGACTCCGTTCTCCGGAACAATGGAGCAAGCAATTGACTTATTGGAAATAATACATACTGATGTATGCGGTCCGATGAGTGTTGAGGCTCGCGGCGGGTATCGTTATTTTCTGACCTTCACCAATGATTTGAGCAGATATGGGTATATCTACTTGATGAAACATAAGTCTGAAACATTTGAAAAGTTCAAAGAATTTCATAGTGAAGTGGAAAATCATCGTAACAAGAAAATAAAGTTTCTACGATCTGATCGTGGAGGTGAATATTTGAGTTATGAGTTTGGTATTCATTTGAAACAATGTGGAATAGTTTTGCAACTCACGCCACCTGGAACACCATAGCGAAATGGTGTGTCCGAACATCGTAACCGTACTTTATTAGATATGGTGCGATCTATGATGTCTCTTACCGATTTACCACTATCGTTTTGGGGTTATGCATTAGAGACAACTGCATTCACGTTAAATAGGGCACCATCTAAATCTGTTGAGACGACACCATATGAACTATGGTTTGGCAACAAACCTAAGCTGTCGTTTCTTAAAGTTTGGGGCGGCGATGCTTATGTGAAAAAGTTTCAACCTGATAAGCTCGAACCCAAATCGGAGAAATGTGTCTTCATAGGATCCGAAGGCAAGATTTTCGTTGCTAAAAATGGATACTTTCTAGAGAAGGACTTTCCCTCGAAAGAAGTGAGTGGGAGGAAAGTAGAACTTGAAGAGGTAATTGTACCTTCTCCCGAATTGGAAAGTAGTTCATCACAGAAATCAGTTCCAGTGATTCTTACACCAATTAGTGAGGAAGCTAATGATGATAATCATGAAACTTCAGATCAAGTTACTACCGAACCTCGTAGGTCAACCAGAGTATGGTCCGCACCAGAGTGGTATGGCAATCCTGTTCTGGAAGTCATGTTACTAGACCATGACGAACCTATGAACTATGAGGAAGAGATGATGACCCCAGATTCCGCGAAATGGCTCGAGGCCATGAAATCTGAGATAGGATCCATATATGAGAACAAAGTGTGGACTTTGCTGGACTTGCCTGATGATCGGCAAGCCATTAAGAATAAATGGATCTTCAAGAGGAAGACGAGCGCTGATAGTAGTGATACTATCTACAAAGCTCGAATTGTCGAAAAAGGTTTTCGACAAGTTCAAGGTGTTGACTATGATGAGATTTTCTCACTTGTATCGATGCTTACAAGTCTGTCCGAATCATGTTAGCAATTGCCGCATTTTATGAAATTTGGCAAATGGATGTCAAACCTGCATTCCTTAATGGATTTCTTAAAGAAGAGTTGTATATGATGCAACCAAAATGTTTTGTCGATCCTAAAGGTGCTAACAAAGTGTGCAAAGCTCCAGCGATCCATCTATGGACTGGTGCAAGCATCTCGGAGTTGCAATATATGCTTTGATGAGTTCATGAAAGCATATAGTTTTATACAGACTTGCGGTGAAGCCTGTATTTACAAGAAAGTGAGTGGGAGCACTACAGCCTTTCTGATAAGTATATGTGAATGACATATTGTTGATCGGAAATGATGTAGAATTTTCTGGAAATCATAAAGGAGTGTTTGAAAGGAGTTTTTCAAAGAAATACCTCGATGAAGCTGCTTACATATTGAGCATCCAGAACTATAGAGATAGATCAAGACGCTTGATAAGTTTTTTCAATGAGTACATACCTTGATAAGTTTTTGAAGCAGTTCAAATTGGAATAGTCAAAGGAGTTCTTGCCTGTGTTGCAAGGTGTGAAGTTGAGTAAGACTCAAAGCCCGACCATGGCAGAAGATAGAGAGAGAGAGGATGAAAGTCATTTCCTATGCCTCAGCCATAGGTTCTATAAAGTATGACATGATGTGCACCAGACCTATTATATACCCTGCCTTGAGTTTGGCGAGGGAGTACAATAGTGATCTAGGAGTAGATCACTGGAAAGCGGTCAAAATTATCCTTAGAGAACTAAGGAAATATTTCTCGGTTATGGAGGTGATAAAGAGTTCGTCGTAAAGAGTTACGTCAATGCAAGCTTTGACACCGACCTGGATGACTCTGAGTCTTGATCTAGATACATATTGAAAGTGGGAGCATTTAGCTAGAGTAGCTTCGTGCAGAGCATTGTAGACACAAAAATTTGCAAAATACATATGGATCTGAATGTGGCAGACCCATTGACTAAACCTCTCTCACAAACAGAACATGATCACACCTTAGTACTCTTTGGGTGTTAATCACATGGCGATGTGAACTAGATTACTGACTCTAGTAAACCCTTTGGGTGTTGATCACATAGCGATGTGAACTATGGGTGTTAATCACATGGTGATGTGAACTATCGGTGTTAAATCACATGGCGATGTGAACTAGATTATTGACTCTAGTGCAATTGGGAGACTGAAGGAAATATGCCCTAGAGGCAATAATAAAGTTGTTATTTTATATTTCCTTATATCATGATAAATGTTTATTATTCATGCTAGAATTGTATTAACCGGAAACTTAGTACATGTGTGAATACATAGACAAACAGAGTGTCCCTAGTATGCCTCTACTTGACTAGCTTGTTAATCAAAGATGGTTAAGTTTCCTAGCCATAGACATGTGTTGTCAATTGATGACGGGATCACATCATTAGAGAATGATGTGATGCACAAGACCCATCCTTTAGCTTAGCACTTTGATCGTTTAGTTTATTGCTATTGCTTTCTTCATGACTTATACATGTTCCTCTGACTATGAGATTATGCAACTCCCGAATACCGGAGGAACACTTAGTGTGCTATCAAACGTCACAACGTAACTGGGTGATTATAAAGATGCTCTACATGTGTCTCCGATGGTGTTTGTTGAGTTGGCATAGATCGAGATTAGGATTTGTCACTCCGAATATCGGAGAGGTTTCTCTGGGCCCTCTCGGTAATGCACATCACTATAAGCCTTGCAAGCAATATGATTAATGAGTTAGTTACGGGATGATGCATTACAGAACGAGTAAAGAGACTTGCCGGTAACGAGATTGAACTAGGTATGAGGATACCGACGACCAAATCTCGGGCAAGTAACATACCGATGACAAAGGGAACAACGTATGTTGTTATGCGGTTTGACCGATAAAGATCTTCATAGAATATGTAGGAGCCAATATGAGCATCCAGGTTCCGCTACTGGTTATTGACCGGAGATATGTCTCGGTCATGTCTACATAGTTCTCAAACCCGTAGGGTCCGCACGCTTAACGTTCGATGACGATTTGTATTATGAGTTATGTGTTTTTGGTGACCGAAGTTTATTCGGAATCCCGGATGAGATCACGGACATGACGAGGAGTCTCGAAATGGTCGAGAGGTAAAGATTCATATATAGGATGATGATATTTGGACACAGGAAGTGTTCCGGGTGATATTGGGTCACCGGAAGGGGTTCCGGGCACCCCCCAGCAATGTTATGGGCCTATTGGGCCAAGTGAGGGACAGGCCAGCCCCTAGTGGGCTGGTGCGCCCCTCCTAGGCCGAATAGGAGTAGGAGTCAAGGAAGGGGAAGAAGAAAGGAAGGAGGAGGGTTCGGCCTCCACCCTTTCCTTCTCTTCCCCCTTCTCTTTCCTTCCCATATGCTGAAATAAGGAGGGGGGGGGGGCGAATTGGGCTTGCACCCCAAGTAGGATTCGGCCTACTTGGGGGCACCCTAGGCTGTCTCTTCCCCCCTCCAACCTATATATATGTGGGGAGAGGGGGCACCTAGAACACATAAGTTTCTCTTAACCGTGTGCGGTGCCCCCCTCCACAGATTACACCTCAGATTATATAGTTGTGGTGCTTAGGCGAAGCCATGCGCGGATCACATCACCAACACCTTTGCCACGCCAACGTGCTGACAAAATCTCCCTCGCCCTCAACTGGATCAAGAGCTCGAGGGACGTCATCGTGCTGAACGTGTGCTGAACACGGAGGTGACGTACGTTCGGTACTTGGATCGGTTGGATTGTGAAGACGTTCGACTACATCAACCGCGTTACTAAACGCTTCCGCTTTCGGTCTACGAGGGTACGTCGACACACTCTCCCCGCATGTTGCTATGCTTCTCCTAGATGGATGTTGCATGATCGTAGGATTTTTTTTGAAATACTACGTTCCCCAACATAATTGATTGCTCCTATTCTGATGCATAGCCTGCTTTTGTACCTGCTGTTGTACCTTACCTGCTTACCCTAAACTGCTTAGCATAGGTTGGTTAGTGATCCATCAGTGACCCCCACCTTGTCCTTGTTGCCCCTGCTTCATCATCGACGACTCGATCAACGTGATCGATGACTAGAGACCGACACAACACCTCACTCCCTTTAGTTGTACAACTCTGCGTAGTTACTATCGAGTGCCGAGGGTGATACCTCGCAACGCACTCTTGATGATAACTCTGTAGTGTAGCTATTCGGTCGTGGTCAACGAGGGTGGTTCCTCCTTCACCATTCCCGATACGGCTCTATCGTGCAACACCTCAAGTGTGAACCTCGAGGGTGGTTCCTCTTATGTTCACCTTGATGATTACATCGAGTGGAATCCACCGAGGGTGATTCCTCAGGTTTTCCCCTTGATGTTTTGACACACGGTTACCTTGACTTTACTTGAGACATTGGTGAAAGTCGGGCAGGCCCGGAGAGCACCCGAGGAGTTACGGTGGCGGCTGGCTGTTTAGCGGTATCACCCAGGAGGGGGTGATAGCTTCGGACTTATCCCGACAGCCGTCCCTTCTTTTAATAATGCACTACCAGGTTTGGGTATTTGTTTTGGTCTGGCCTTTGGCCTTTACGCACCAACCACCACGCGAGAATAGTCATGGGCCTCGATGTCACAGTATCAGCCAAAGCTTTGTCAGACGTCCAGTTCAGCATTGCGGCATGGCCTGGTCGGCGCCCCAGTGGAGGTGGCGTGTATCGCCCTGCACGCAACGACCCGGAGTGCAACGGGAGATGGGCCTAGACCCCGGAGTGCTTAGGATGTAGACCGGCAGGGACCTCTCTGCTGAACCTAGGTAGGGCTACGACGAGTTGATCTTCCGAGGCCGGGCATTGGCCTAGAAAAGTGTGTCCGGCCAGAGTAATCAAGCGTGTTGGAAAACGTGGTGCACCCCTGCAGGGAAGATTATCTATTAATAGCCGTGTCCACGGTAACGGATGTTCAGATTTATATCCTGATCTTTTACAACTAGAAATGGATACTTGAGATATGTGGGCTCCGGAATTGCTTTCTCGCAGGGAGTCGAGGAAGGATCTGTGGGCGTTAATGCTACAACATGCTTGTTAATTATAATCTGCTAATCTTTACTCTTCTGGATGCTCCAAGATGCTTGGAGCTACTTGAAGATGCTAGTCTTCGATTGTCGGTGGGAAACGACACCTATGGGATCACAAGAATCCCTACTATGGTTGCCGGGGCGCAGGGTTGTGAGGAGAGCAGGATCAGCAGTCAGCACAAGGATCGTTTACCCAGGTTCGGGCCGCGAGGATGCGTAATACCTTAGTCCTGCTTTGGTGGCTGTATTTCAGAGAGTTCTTAAGCTCTCGAACTAGCTATGGTGGATGCGTGGTTTCAAAGAGCCGAATCCCCCTCCAGTATGCCAAGGGCCTCCTTTTATAGTCGAAAGAGGCTGCCACAGTGGCACACAGGAGGTGGAAAGGCGTACAGTGCTACGAGCTTATCGCCCATATTACAGGACAAGACGCATTTAATGCATCGCTTAGGTGTCCCCTTGCTTTATTGGGGACGGGAATGAGGCCCGTCCCGTCCGTCGCCGCTCCTCCCTGCTTTGACACGCGCCCTGGCCAGCGATGCATGCGGCGCCATGTAGGCAGGCAGGCAGCTGAGGTGGCGCGGTGGTAGGGTCTTCACGAAGATCTGCATGCCGCCACGCAGGCGCTTGCTGAGTTGGCCTGGAAGCTGCATGTTGCCACGCAGGTGCCTGCCCAGCTGGTTGGGCTGGCAGCTGCATGCGAATGGCGGTGGAGACTTGGCTGGCGCGGGCCTGGAAGTGGCCCTGCTGGCGTCCTTGGTGAGGGCCTTGCCGGGTGGCCCGGCAAGGGCCTTGCCGTGGCGTGCTGTCGTCCCCGGCAAAGATCTTGCCGGGGGTCTTGTGGTTCTCCTCGTCAAGGATCTTGCCGAGGATTGTTGTCTTTTAATCCTCATATGATCTTGAATATTCCTTGTCTTCACAAAGATCTGCAAGCTACCACGGAGGTGCCTCCCGAGCCCTAGTTCCAACATGGTTGGTTGAGTTGGAACCCGTGGGCTCAAGGGTGGCTCACTCTGTGGGTGAGGACGAGCCGTCCCGACAAGGGTCTTGCCGGGGCCGCTGAGGCTACCCCCGGCAAGGATCTTGCCGGGGGAACCTGCTTTGCCTTTCTGCTTCTTTGTGTCCTTGGCCCTGGTGTTGCCTTGGTTGTCTTGTACTTCGGCTTTTCTCCGGCTTCCCTCCTTTGCCCTGCTACGTGTGGCTGTGGCGCGCGGCTCTGACTGCCTGTGCACAAGTAAAGGGGTCAAAAGGAGAGCCCCTACTTTTGTACACCGACAGGAGCCCCCGGGCCTGGGCCACACATAAGCGCGACATGTTGTTGGGCCAGGCCCAGAACGGTGCGCGGGCAGGCGGGGCAGATTTTACTGCAGTAACTCTTCGTCCGCTGCGCTTCCCCACGACCTACGTTGAATGTGCGACGTGGAGGGGTGCATGTGTGACATGAGGGGCATGCGTGGGGCGGTTCCCGCACGCATGCGTCACATCGCGGTACAGGGGCGGCTCGCGCCTTCCCCATGAAGAGGGAGAGGCGTAAAGGCGCGGCCCATTTACCGAATGGGGCCGGGTCGCGGTCTTCAAGGCATCCACACCCCACGATCACGGGGCGGGGAGAGGTCGCTTCCACCCGTCCCCTCGGTTCTGCACGTTCGCCACGCGTCCTCCATGTGCTTGGGGTGGCAAACGGTGGAGGCGGGAAACCGGGCCGTCGCTGGTTGGGGCAGCGGGTCGGTCTTGATTCCCTGCGCCTCCGGTGGCTGGATTGGCCGAGCGGGGTGGCCGAGCCCCGACCCCGCCCCTTTATAAGGGGAGGGGAGGGGGATGGCATCCTGCACTCTTCTATCTTCTATCTCCTCCTGCTTCTGCTTCTTCCTCTCATCCGCCATGGAGAAGGGGAACCCTGGTCCCTCGACGGTGGCGGCGAGGGTCGCCGCTCGACAGCGCGTCCCTCCTCCTCCTGAGCCCGTGGTGGAGCCGGCCGCGAGGGGAAGGAGGAGGGGGCGAGGCTGCGGGCGAGGCCGTGGCAGAGGTCGTGGTGCTCGGGGAAGAGGAGGACGGGGCGGCGCGCCGGCCTCGCCTCCGCCAATGATGCCTTTCCCGACGGAGGGCCACGTTGGAGACCAGCCCCGTGAGTTCTTCATCAGGCTGCGCCGGCCTCCGCGTCGCCTTCTTCGTCTTCCCGCCCCGTTTGCTCAGGAGATGGAGCGTGACCCGCCCCAGACCCTTAGGTTGCACATGAGGGGCTGCGGGAATGGGGGCACGCGGGTCAATGTCGACTTCCCGGCTCCTCGGGTCATGTACCTCCGCCATGGATGGAAGACGTTCGCTCGTATCCACAGCCTGACGGCGGGGATCGTCCTCTACTTCAAATTAATGGAGGACGACCTGCTCTCCATCAAGGTCTTTGGAGATTTTGGAACTCGCCTGAAGTGCTGCATGGAGAGCTCCTCCGACGGAGACTCCGACGACGGAAGCTCTTCCTCGAGTGAAAGTGACGAAGAGGACAGCGGGGCAGATGACGGGGACGAGTCCGACTAGGCGTCGGACGCCCCGCGCCTGGGCTAGTGCGGCAGCAGCAGCATCTGCACCTGGCCGCTCCTCTGGCAGGATTCTGCCGGGGGAGGGGCCAGCTCCTTGAACTTCTCGGGGCCGTCTCCTTGGGCGGCTAGCGCCGAGAGGCTGCGGAAGAAGAAGAGGGTGGGCGGCAAGGCCGTCAACTCGGAGTACGCGGACACCGACGCCTTCGTCGCATATTCGGCGACCTGCCGCCTCGTCTTCTAGCTCCTTTCCCGACACCGTCATCACCGGCCCACCCTTGGGCAGCCACCGAGATGTTCTCTTGGTGCTTTCTGCTGCTCGTAGCTCGCCTAGGCGCCCCTTTTGCCCTTTTGCCTCTCTGACCTGCCTCCTGAGGAGAGGGACAAGAAAGGGATTACGGGCATCTCATCTTTTTTTAGTCTGTAAGCCTTCGGGCCTTTGTTAAATTTAGAACTTGTAATCCCCCAGTTCATGTTTTTCTTTCCGTACGAACTGTACCTGTATGGAACGTTTTTAATGAAAAAGGGTGCTTGCTGGGTTCTTCGTGCATGAGCGAGGCCCATGCCAAGGATGAATCCTTGTTATTTTTATAATAAACATTATCACCCGGCAACAGGCCTTGCCGTTTCTCTTCTTCAGCCGACCGTCCTCGCGCTTTCGGCAGAGGCAGGGGCGAAGTAGAGTTTGGCTTCTCGTTCATCTCTTCGCCACCGCAACTACTACCAAATTCCGACCCTGGAAGTAACTCTCGGGTACAGGAAAAAGGGAGCACGGTGGTTTTAAGACATAAATGAGGCTTCACATGTCCCAGTTCCATACGGAAACGCATAGCAGGGGGATGAAAGACTTATCTGAATCCGCAGCCCCCGGCAACCTTGGCTCGCCGTGGTTGGACCCTTAGATCTTCAGCCCCCGGCAACCTTGCCTTGCCGGGGCCGGAGCGCCAGTTCGTTCTCCTTTTCCCAAGTGGCTCAGCAAAAGTGCCCTGCGAACCAAAGAAAACAGAAAAGACGCACAGTCGACCTCTAGGCTAGGGGTTAGTCGCCGCTAAGCACTATCAACCCTAACCGAGGAAGAGACTCAACCTAGCATGCATGCTATAACTTAGGGCGCCAGCGCTTCATTTATTTATGCTCAAGGTCTGCGACTGGCTTTGTACAGAGGGTTACATGCCTTGCCGGCAAAGCTTGTACAAAAGGTGGCTTGCCGGGGGGCCCGGCAAGCCGCGCCTTATGGGTAAAACTTATGAAGATGCTCGATGTTCTAGGAATTGCTCACTGGGACAACATCTTCGGTCTCCAGGCGGACTGCGCCGGGCCCGGTGACTCGTATTACCCGATAAGGGCCTTCCCACTTTGGCGTTAACTTGTTGGTATTCTTGGCCGACTGAACGCGCCGAAGAACAAGGTCGCCTTCCTTAAAGCTTCGGGCATGAACCTTGCGGATATGGTAGCGGCGCAAGGCTTGCTGGTAGCGTGCTGCTCTCACAGCCGCCCGAAGACGATCTTCCTCAAGGAGCGTTGCGTCATCTTGCCGCAACTGCTCTTGCTCAAGCTCATCATAAGCGAGCACTCGAGGTGACCCGTATATGAGTTTCGTGGGGAGAACTGCCTCCACCCCATATACTAGGGCAAAGGGTGTCTGACCGGTGGCTCGATTTGGCGTCGTCCTAATCGACCAAAGAACCGCCGGCAACTCATCAATCCAGCGCCTTCCGCTCTTGTGCAGCCTGTCAAAAGTCTTCGTTCTCAGGCTTTGCAACACTTCAGCATTCGCCCTCTCCGCTTGGCCGTTGCTCCGTGGGTGTGCCACGGAAGCAAAACAGACCTTGTTGCCGAGGTCTTTGAACGTATTGCATGAAGGTGTGGCTCGTGAACTGCATGCCGTTGTCGGTGATAATTCTGCTTGGCAGACCAAAGCGGCAGACTAGTCCCTTGAAGAACTTGACGGCTGACTGTGTTGCCACCTTTCTCACTGCTTCCACTTCCGACCACTTTGTGAACTTGTCGATTGCAACGTACAAGTACTCAAAGCCCCCGACAGCACGGGGGAAGGGGCCCAGTATATCGAGCCCCCAGACCGAGAATGGCCAGGAGAGAGGGATTGTTTGAAGGGCTTGAGCTGGTTGATGAAGCTTCTTTGAATGGAACTGACACGCTTCACACTTGGTTACCAGTGTCGTCGCATCCTGGAGGGCGATGGGCCAGAAGAAACCTTGCCGGAACGCCTTGCCGGCAAGGGCCCTCGACCCTATGTGGGAGCCACATATGCCTCCATGTATCTCTGCCAATAGCTCCAGTCCTTCCTCACGGGGGATGCACTTCAATTTCACACCATTCAGCCTTCTTCTGTACAGGACGTCATCGACGAACTGGTACAGGGCAGACCGATGGGCTACTTTTTCCGCTTCTTCCTGCTCCTCAGGAAGCTCCCCTGTTTGGAGGAATCGGACGGTATGTTGCACCCATGCCGGAGCCTGGGGCTCGACGGCATGGACCAAAGGCATCTCTTCTGCCACGGGAGCGGCTGTCTCCACGGCCAGGGCTTGACGCCCTGCTGGAGCCAGTTGCTCTTTGGCAGGCTCAGTGTGCATGGCAACATCCTTGCCGGCAGCCCCAGGGGGCTCGGTGGGAAAGTACTTGCCGGGACCTGATTTCCTCCACTTGTTCTGCCCCGTTGACGGTTCGATGAATGGCTGAGTTAACCGAAGCAAAAAGGTACCTGGTTCCACAGGTAGCTTGAATGCAGCACGCTTCGACAGGTAATCGGTGATGTCATTCTCCGCTCGGGGAACGTGCTCCACTTGGATACCGTCAAAGCGCTCCTCCAGCTTCCTCACTTCATCTACGTAGGCCTCCATCAATGGGCTCTGGTAATCCTTGTTGACTTGTCTGATGATAAGCTGCGAGTCACCCCTGACGATGAGCTTCTTCACCCCGAGGTCTGCCGCGATCCTGAGACCGGCAAGCTGCCCCTCGTACTCAGCAGTGTTGTTTGTGGACATCTCCCTGGGAAAGTGCATCTGGATCACATACTTGAGGTGCTCTCTGGTGGGCGTGACAAGAAGCACACCGGCACCGGCGCCTTGCAGCGAGAAAGCCCCATCAAAGTACATGATCCAGTCGCGGTCTGCTTCTTTGCCGGGGAGAGCGGTCTCCTGGATTTCTTCGTCGGGCGTTGAGGTCCATTCAGCAATGAACTCTGCCAAGACTCTGCTCTAGATTGTCGAGGTACTTTCAAACTTCAACCCAAAGCTCGACAACTCCAGGGCCCATTCCACAATCCTTCCGGTCGCATCTGGGTTATGCAGTATCCGTTGCAACGGGAGGCGAGTGACGACAGTGATCTCGTGGGCTTGGAAGTAATGACGCAGCTTCCTCGAGGCCATAAGGAGGCCGAAGAGCAATTTCTGCACACCGGAGTACCTCGACCTAGCCCCCTGCAAGAGGGAGCTGAGAAAGTAAACCGGGTGCTGCATCATTTTCTTCTTCTGCACCACCTCACTCGACTGCGCGGGCACTGCCTTGGTGGCATCAGACTTTGCCAGGGGCCTCGCCTTGCCGGCACCAGGCCCTGCCGGGGGAATCTTTGGCTTGCCATCCGCTGGTTCTGCCGTCGCCACTGCCTCCTCGTCGACCTCCCTCTGCGCCACCAGTGCAGCGCTGACCACTTGATTTGTCGCCGCCAGATACAGCAGCAACGGCTCTTGTGGTTTAGGCGCAACCAGTATTGGTGTGGAGGAAAGGTATTTCTTCAGATCCTGCAACGCCGCCTCGGCTTCTTGGGTCCACTCCATTGGGCCTGCCTTCTTCAAGATCTTGAAGAAGGGAAGGGCGCGCTCGGCGGACTTAGAGATGAATCGGCTCATGGTGGCGACGCAGCCCGTGAGTCGACGCACATCCTTGATCCGCTTGGGTGCCTCAATCTGCTCAATAGCCTTGATTTTGTCTGGGTTTGCCTTGATCCCGCGCTGCGACACAAAGAATCCGACAAGCTTGCCGGACGGAACGCCGAAGACACACTTCTCAGGGTTCAGCTTAAGGTTGATCTTGCGCAGGTTGGCAAATGTCTCTTCCAGATCTTGCACAAGAGTTGCCCCGTCCTTGATTTTGACCACTATGTCATCCATGTATGCTTCCATATTTCTATGGAGCTGGGGTTCAAAACCAATTGGGACTGCTCTTGCAAACGTCGAGCCAGCACTCTTCAACCCGGAAGGCATCTGTAAAAAGCAATAAGTACCACATGGGGTGATGAATGCTGTCTTCTCTTCATCTTCTCTTGTCATGAAGATTTGGTGGTAGCCCGAGTAGGCGTTGAGGAACGACAACAGATCACACCCGGCCGTGGAGTCGACAATCTGGTCGATGCGTGGCAACGGGAAGGGGTCCTTAGGACAAGCCCTATTGATATCTGTGTAGTCAATACATAGCCTCCACTTCCCATTTTCCTTACGCACCACTACCGGATTGGCCAACCACATCGGATGGAGTACTCCTGTCACCAAACCTGCCGCTTCTAACTTCCTGATATCCTTTATGATGAACTCCTGCCTCTCCAGAGCCTGCTTTCTGACCTTCTGCTTGACGGGCCGCGCATGAGGACAGACAGCTAGGTGGTGCTCAATCACCTCCCTGGGAACACCGGGAATGTCGGATGCTTGCCACGCAAACACGTCGACATTCGCCCGCAGGAAAGTGACGAGCGCGCCTTCCTATTTGCTGTCGAGGGTGGAGCCTATGGTGAAGGCCCCTCCCGGGCCATCCTCCCTGACAGACACCTTCTTGGTCTGCGGTGGCTCGGCTTTGGATTTCTTGCTCTTGCCGGTAGAGTTCTCTGGCACGTCCTCAACGGTAGCACAACACTCTGAGGAGGTGTGCTTGCCGGAGTGGGCGTGAGAGGTCTTGCCGGGCTTCTTCTTCCCTCCCGGGGCTTCAGCGGCAGGAGCAAGTGCCTTGGCGGCAGCTGCTGCAACTGCTTCCCGGTAGAGTTGATCGGTGCAAATTAGCGTGTCCTTCTTGTCGGAGGGGACGGAGATGATGGTCAACGGCCCGGGCATCTTTAGCATGTTGTAGGCGTAGTGCACCGCCGCCATGAACTTGGCTAGTGCCGGGCGGCCGAGGATCCCGTTGTAGGGCAAGGGGATCTCGGCCACGTCGAAGACGATCCTCTCCGTCCTGTAGTTCAACTCTCCTCCAAACGTCATGGGCAGTGTGACCTTCCCCTTCGGCTGGCTACTCCCCGGATTGACCCCTTGAAACGTGCCCGTTTCCTCGAGGTCTCCATCAGGAATTTGCAGCCTTTTGATCACGATGGGCGAGATCAAGTTCAGGCCGGCCCCGCCGTCGACCAACATCTTGTTCACCTTGAGGTTGTGTATCGTTGGTGAGACCAACAACGGCAAACACTCGACCGCGGTTGTGCGGTCAGGGTGGTCCTCGGCGTCAAAGATGAGGGGCGTGCTGGACCACTTCAGCGGCTTCTGAGCATCGAACGACGGCTCCGCTGCTGTAATCTCACGCGCCCACTGCTTGAGCTGGCGGTGAGAAGTATGCAGCGAGGCGCCACCATCGACGCACATGGCCTCCGTAGCCTTCTGGAACTCTTGCTCTCCGGACTCGTCGTCCTCGTCGTGATCATCGTCTTCTTGCTTCTTGTCACGGCCCCGGGCGGGCCTCTCTTGCTGGTTGTCCTTGCCGCCGCGGCCTCCTTGGCCGCCAGGCTTCTTGCCGAATCCCTCGGCACCGTCCTGACCCTTCTCCTTGTCCCGCCTCTCATACTCGGCCTTTTGCTTTTCAGCAAGCAACTCAACTTGCCGGCAGTTCTGGAGGTCGTGGCCCTTGGTGCGGTGGATCTTGCAGTACTGCTTGCCAGAGCCCCCTGGCTTGTCGGCAGCTGCTAAGGCCCGGCAGGCGACGCACCCGGCAATCTCCTTGCCGGGTCGTCTGCCTTGACCTTCTTGGCAGCGCTGGTGTCATCAGATCCTTCAACGGCAAGCACGGCCTTGCCCTTACGTTTCCTGTTGCGACACCGACCCTTCTTCGTCGGGGCGGCGTCTTCGTCAGTAGAGTCGGTTTCCGCGCCGACGTCTTTGCCGGGGTACTTCCTTCCCTCTTCAGCCCGGCGCATCTATCGGCCAGAACATAGAGTTTGGCCACATCCTTAACCTTGGTCATCGCCAGCTCTTCACGCATCTTGCGGTTGCGCATGTTCTCATGGAACGCGCTGATCACGGCGGCGGGATGAATGTCGGGGATGTTGTATTGCACCCGGCTGAATCTCTGGATGTACTTGCGCAGGGTTTCCCCTTCCTTCTGGGGAATGATATGCAGATCACTGGCCTGGCCATGAGCTTGGTGGCCTCCTGTGAAGGCGCCAATGAACTCATGGCACAAATCCGACCAAGAAGAAATGGAATCCACCGGCAAGTGCATCAACCAAGACATAACATTGGGCTTCAGTGCCAGCGGGAAATAATTGGCAAGCACCTTGTCGTCGCGAGCTTCGGCAGCCTGCATCGCGATGGTGTAGATGCCGAGGAACTCGGACGGATGGGTCTTGCCAGTGTACTTCTCGCCGACGTCGGGCTTGAGCGTACGGTGGGACAGCCACTGGAACTGCCGCAGCTCGCGGGCAAAGGCCGGGCAGCCCACCTCGTAAGGTAGGCCGCCGGAGCCCCCCGGTGCTGGGTGGTCCATAGCAGGTCCTGCCTGCTTGTCCGACTGGTGGCGCGTATCACGCCGGCGCTCGATAGTGGTTCGAGCATCTTCATGAGCTCGTTCTCGAAGAACTTGGCGCTGGTCGCGGTGGGTCCGCGGGTCGGACGACACTATAGAGATGTTATCACAAGCGTCGTCACGATGGGTCGACGCCCGTGGCGGCTGGCGAGGAGGAGGAGAGTGCACCATGACCGCAGCACCCCCGGTCCTCCCAGCGCTGGCATGTGGTGGCTCGGTGGAGCGCCGGCCCAAGGGCCCCGCCGGTCGCGGATCATCTTTGTTGGCGATGGCAACGAGGCTCCGGATGGTGGCCCTCCACTCGTCGAGCTTCTCCACAGCAGGAGGGAAGTCGAGGAGCAGCTGCGCGCGCGCCAAAGCTTCTGCTGGCATGGGTGGCGGCGACAGTTGCGTGGATCGTGGCGCGCTTCGACTTCTAACCACGTTAGAAGGAGCTCCATCACGACCCAGCGGCTGCACGCCATTTTTGCCAGTACTTCGGCGGGCATGCTGAACTCCTTCGTCCCGCGGACGACGCATAGGGCTCTTCCCACGGTAGTGTCCAGGGTCACCGGCGTGGTAACGTTGCTTGTCGCGCACACCATGGGAAGAGCGCGCAGTGGTCGCCGGCATGGGCGTCTTGGAGGTTGCTGCGCCACCCGTGGGTGGCACAACAACACTCCTGGAGGGCCCCGCGCCGCCTGCGGGGGGCCCAGCCCCGTCTTTGGATTTGGTGGCGTGCGGCCCGTCGCCTGGCGCACGAACGGCGCCGCTCGCCAGGCTCTGACTGCCAGGGCGATGCTGGTGCTCGCGGACCGCGGCCCGGGTCCTGTCCGCGACCGGGCCGCTGCTCGCCCGTACTGGCACGGGCCGTTCGGCCCCCGACGAGCCGATCGCCGTGGCCGTCTTCTTCTTGGGAGCCATGGCGATGAAGAATTGCTAGGCTAACTACTAGACCAGATTCTCACAATTGCGCCCCCTACCTGGCACGCCAAAGATGTCGGTGGGAAACGACACCTATGGGATCACAAGAATCCCTACTACGGTTGCCGGGGAGAGCAGGATCAGCAGTCAGCACAAGGATCGTTTACCCAGGTTCGGGCCGCGAGGATGCGTAATACCCTAGTCCTGCTTTGGTGGCTGTATTTCAGAGAGTTCTTAAGCTCTCGAACTAGCTATGGTGGATGCGTGGTTTCAAAGAGCCGAATCCCCCTCCAGTATGCCAAGGGCCTCCTTTTATAGTCGAAAGGGGCTGCTGATGACCCACAAGTATAGGGGATCTATCGTAGTCCTTTCGATAAGTAAGAGTGTCGAACCCAACGAGGAGCAGAAGGAAATGATAAGCGACTTTCAGCAAGGTATTCTGTGCAAGCACTGAAATAATAGGTAACAGATAGTTTTGTGATAAGATAATTGGTAATGAGCAACAAGTAACAAAAGTAAATAAAGTGCAGCAAGGTGGCCCAATCCTTTTTGTAGCAAAGGACAAGCCTGGACAAACTCTTATATAGAGAAAAGCGCACCCGAGGACACATGGGAATTATCGTCAAGCTAGGTTTCATCACGTTCATATGATTCGCGTTCGGTACTTTGATAATTTGATATGTGGGTGGACCGGTGCTTGGGTGCTGTACTTACTTGGACAAGCATCCCACTTATGATTAACCCCTATTGCAAGCATCCGCAACTACAAAAGAAGTATTAAGGTAAACCTAACCATAGCATTAAACAAGTGGATCCAAATCAGCCCCTTACGAAGCAACACATAAACTAGGGTTTAAGCTTCTGTCACTCTAGCAACCCATCATCTACTTATTACTTCCCAATGCCTTCATCTAGGCCCAAACAATGGTGAAGTGTCATGTAGTCGCCGTTCACATAACACCACTAGAGGAGAGACAACATACATCTCATCAAAATATCGAACGAATACCAAATTCACATGACTACTAATAGCAAGACTTCTGCCATGTCCTCAGGAACAAACGTAACTACTCACAAAGCATATTCATGTTCATAATCAGAGGGGTATTAATATGCATATAGGATCTGAACATATGATCTTCCACCAAAGAAACCAACTAGCATCAACTACCTGGAGTAATTAACACTACTAGCAACCTACAAGTACCAATCCCAGACTATAAGACAAGAACTGGATACAAGAGATGAATTAGGGTTTGAGATGTGACGCCCGAATAATCAAGCTACAGTAAACCTCTGCTAATGGTGCCACGTCACCTCGGTTACTGTTGATAAACTCGAGTTAGTTCAAAAACGATTCAAGTTAAAATTTAAAATATAGGCAAACAATAAAAGTTTTCAAATATTAAAACTTAAATGTTCGGAGTGAACCAAATATTGCATAGATAATAATGGTGGAGAAATCTAAATTTAATAAAATGCTTAAGTGTTCAAAATAATTAAAATAGAGGTTTAAATGTTAAAATAAATGCCTTTTAAATTTTATAAAATATTAAACTATTTTAATTTGGGTTGAGGATTAATGTGGCAATAGTATATTTAAAAGTATTAATTTAAGTGCTAGTGATAATTTTTATAAAACTAAAATAAAAGAAAACTAAAAGTAAAACAGTAAAAGAAAGATAAAGAAAACAGAAAAGAAACAAAAAAAGGGAAAGACAAAGCCCCCCTCCCCCTGGGCCATTCGGCCCAACTGGCCACCCAGGCCACCAGGAGGCCCACCCCACACTCCCCATATCCCCACCCCCGAAACCCTAGCCCAACCACCCACTCTCCCCGATCCCCCCTCTCTCTCGCTCCCCCTCGCTCCCCCTCTCCCTCCCCCGTTCTGGATCGGGAGCGGGCGCCCCCGACGCCACCCGTCGCCCGCCTCGCCGCCCCTCCTGGCCTCCTCGCCGCCGCCCCGGTCCGCCATCGCACTCCGCCGACCCAGATCGAACCGCGCCCCGCCACCCTGACGTCGTTCCCCGCGGCGCCGCCCCTGCTTGGGTCAGGTCGGGGCCGACCGCCGCTGCCTCGACCTCGACGCCAACCGCCGTGGCCGGACCCCGACGCCGCCGCCACCGGACCTCCTCAAGCTCCTCCTCGACCCCCGCTGCCGAACCCCTACCGCCCCTGTGAGCTCCCCCTCTCCTCGTTCCCCCTATGCGCCCTGCCTCTCCCCTGCGCTCAGCTCCGCCGCCCGCCGGCGCCCGCGGACAGCCGCCCCCGGCCAACCACGTGGTGCCCCGCCCGTCGCACGCCTCCCCTGCTCCTGGCCGCGCGCACCTCGCGTCGAGGCAACGCCTCGCCGGCGGCCTTGCCATCGATCGGCCGCGGCCCCCTCGCTGGCCGCCGCTCGGGTCCGTCCCGCCGGGCCACCGCGCCCCTGCCCCGGCCACCTCGGCCATGGCCTCGCCCCTTTCCTGGCACCGCCGCGGCCACTGCCCCGTTGGCCAGCACCCTATCCGCGCCCTCGCCGTGGCCTCGTCCCTGGCCGGCGCCCCTGTCATCCTGGGCAAGCGCCCAAACGGGCTGGGCATGAGCGCCCGCTAGCAACCGCCCCGCAATGGCCCTCTGGGCCACTGACTATGGGCCCCGCCCACAGAACGGTTAAAAAAACGAATTAAAATAATAAGAATAATATTATTAAATTTATTAATAAAAATCAATAAATAAATAAATAAAGAAAATAAAAATAAAAATAAATTTAATTAATTAACTAAATTAATTAAGTTAATTAATCCTGTTTAAATTAATCTAATTAGAAAATTAATTAACTAAACAGTAGTTAATTAGGTAAAAGTCACTGACAGGTGGCACCCACCTGTCAGGTTGACCAGGTCAACGGTCGACGTTGACTGCTGACGTCAGCATGACATCATGCTGATGTCATAAATCTATTTTTGAATTAAATTAAATAATTAATTAAATTCCAGAAATTAATAAAATCTTTAGAAAATCATATCTTTTAATCCGTAACTCGGATTAAAATATTTTCAACATGAAAGTTGCTCAGAACGACGAGACAAATCCAGATACGCAGTCCGTTCGTCCACCACACCTCCCTAACCTATCGAACTCGCAACTTTCCCCCTCCGGTCCGTCTGTCCGAAAACGCAAAACAGCGGGAATACTTTCCCGGATGTTCCCCCCCTTCGCCGGTACCACCTACTGTCGCGTTAGGACACACCTAGTACCGCTCGTTGTCATGTCACGCATCGTCATGCTTATGTTTGCATTGTATTTACTGTTTCTTCCCCCTCTTCTCTCCGGTAGACTACGAGACCGACGCTGCTGCTGACCAGTTCGACTACAGAGTTGACGACCCCTCCTACTTGCCAGAGCAACCAGGCAAGCCCCCCCTTGATCATCAGATATCGCCTATTCTTCTCTATACTGCTTGCATTAGAGTAGTGTAGCATGTTACTGCTTTCCGATATCCTAACCTGATGCATAGCCTGTCATTGTTGCTACAGTTGTTACCCTTACCTGCTATCCTACTGCTTAGTATAGGATGCTAGTGTTCCATCAGTGGCCCTACACTCTTGTCCGTCTGCCATGCTATACAACTGGGTCGTGATCACTTCGGGAGGTGATCACGGGTATATACTATATACATTATATACATGACACATGTGGTGACTAAAGTCGGGTCGGCTCGAGGAGTACCCGCAAGTGGTTCTGATGAGGGGGCTGAAAGGACAGGTGGCTCCACCCCGGTAGAGGTGGGCCTGGGTTCCTGACGACCCCCGACTGTTACTTTTTGGCGGAGCGACAGGGCAGGTTGAGACCACCTAGGTGAGAGGTGGGCCTGGCCCTGGTCGGCGTTCGCGGTTACTTAACACGCTTAACGAGATCTTGGTATTTGATCTGAGTCTGGCCATTTGGTCTATACGCACTAACCATCTACGTGGGAGTAGTTATGGGTATCCCGACGTCGTGGTATCAGCCGAAGCTCTTTTGACGTCAGCAACTGTGTGGCGCGCGCCGCATTGGACCGTAAGCTCGCGCTTGTATTAAGGGGGCTAGGTCTGCTTCCGGCCGCGTACGCAACATGCAGGTGTGCATAGGGCGATGGGCCCAGACCCCTGCGCGCATAGGTTTAGACCGGCGTGCTGACCTCTCTGTTGAGCCTAGGTGGGGCTGCGACGTGTTGATCTTACGAGGCCGGGCATGACCCAGAAAAGTGTGTCCGGCCAAATGGGATCGAGCGTGTTGGGTTATGTGGTGCACCCCTGCAGGGAAGTTTATCTATTCGAATAGCCGTGTCCCTCGGTAAAAGGATGACCCGGAGTTGTACCTTGACCTTATGACAACTAGAACTGGATACTGAATAAAATACACCCTTCCAAGTGCCAGATACAACCCGGTGATCGCTCTCTAACAGGGCGACGAGGAGGGGATCGCCGGGTAGGATTATGCTATACGATACTACTTGGAGGACTTCAATCTACTCTCTTCTACATGCTGCAAGATGGAGATGACCAGAAGCGTAGTCTTCGACAGGACTAGCTATCCCCCTTTTAATTCTGGCATTCTGCAGTTCAGTCCACTGATATGCCCCTTTACACATATACACATGCATATGTAGTGTAGCTCCTTGCTTGTGAGTACTTTGGATGAGTACTCACGGTTGCTTCTCTCCCTCTTTTCCCCCTTTTCCTTTCTATCTGGTTGTCGCAATCAGATGTTGGGGTCCAGGATCCAGACGCCACCGTCGACGACGACACCTACGACACTGGAGGTGCCTACTACTACGTGCAGGCCGCTGATGACGACCAGGAGTAGTTAGGAGGATCCCAGGCAGGAGGCATGCGCCTCGTTCGATCTGTATCCCAGTTTGTGCTAGCCTTCTTAAGGCAAACTTGTTTAACTCATGCCTGTACTCAGATATTGTTGCTTCCGCTGACTCGTCTGTGATCGAGCACTTGTATTCGAGCCCTCGAGGCCCCTGGCTTGTATTATGATGCTTGTATGACTTATTTATGTTGTAGAGTTGTGTTGTGATATCTTCCCGTGAGTCCCTGATCTTGATCGTACACATTTGCGTGCATGATTAGTGTACGGTCAAATCGGGGGCGTCACAAGTTGGTATCAGAGCCGACTGCCTGTAGGAATCCCCTTT
Organism: Aegilops tauschii subsp. strangulata; assembly: GCF_002575655.3. NCBI lineage: Eukaryota > Viridiplantae > Streptophyta > Magnoliopsida > Poales > Poaceae > Aegilops > Aegilops tauschii. The sequence goes on along the minus strand of NC_053038.3, from coordinate 120,110,982 downwards.
TCCAACTCCTTGGCCGAAGTCGAGTCTAGTCGTTGAAAAACTTTTACTAACATGGCTGTGTGGCTTACGGGCCCACGTCGCCATTGGGTGGTATTAGGATCTTTTACTCCTTGTCTATACTCTGGGACTCTGATCTCTCTTCTATTCGGGTTAAGTGAATTTTAGTAAATCTAACATTAGGATCTCGTTATCACTTTCACCCGGAGAGCCCCTTATTACTGATGATCGTCTGCTGCACGTGAAGACCCTGAAGATACTCTCCGCTGATAACCCGAGAACTTGTGTTCATCGCTTTTGCAATTCCCTTTCATCGATAAACTCCTATGGATAACCACGTATACTCGCCATTCATACAATGTTTCCTAGTTGATCTTGTTATTACAAGATACCCCGAAATTCTCTCTGTTGTTCCGAGAATCCTTTGAGCTTACTGCCTTGCTGTTCTTTGTCACCTGAATACCCCTACGGATAATTCTCGCACTTACCGAGTATCCGGTCATCCCCAGTTGATTCAAGTATTCCACAATAGTCTTTAGAATACTATTCGATCTTTCGAAAATCCTCAGGAGCCTATTGCTCTTGAAATTCTTGTTTGCTTGCATTATGGTTAATCCCACAAGTCTCGTAATCTTATTGGCATCCCTTGTCATTATCATTTTGAGTCCGTTGATTCAATTTGTTGCGAATGCTCGCAATCCTCAATCATATCCTAGAATTCATTCTTCCGGCTCAGACGTCATTTTAAACGTGAGCTGGATCTCGACCTATCAAATTGCCATCGATGGTACCCCTAAGCCTACTCAACTTATCCATCCTTGATCAGAGCGTTGCTTCTGACCCCCTGATTTGGAAATCATAATTCTTTTGCATTTGAACTTTGAGTTAGTCAGTTGTTTCTATAATCAGATCTCCTTGCATTCTTCTTCCTCTGGTTGAGTACCGATGCTCACATCAGATCCCTTGTGGACCATCGGTTCCTTTGTTGGATTTTATCCGACAGCATCCTTCTTATTCGATAAGCCTGTGAGCTTTTCCTCGGATACATAATGCCTTTGGTAAATTGTATCCTCTGCTTTGTCAACCATGCTCTACTTTTGAGCTTGTGTTATTTACTCCTGAAGTTTGTAGTATATCTTTCTACGATGCCCCGATGGGTTGAACCTATGCCTTCCTTAATCTGTGTGAACCCGAAAGATTTCGCGGGACATACTTATCTGGTATTGCACCAGGTAAAACTTTCGACAACTAATGTCATTATCAAAATACGAGAGGCGAATGGAAGGTTATGCATTGAAGAAGTGGGAGTCGACCTTGAACCTTTGTGTTCATGCCCATGGACACGATGTAGATCCTATCATGGAAACTTCTCTTATAATAATTACCCCCTTGTAATAAGTTCATCTGGTATCCGTGGACGTGGTTCCGACCATGTTTCTCCTTGATTCCGTTTCTCGTGAAAGTTTGAGCACTTGTCTTCTGCAGGGCAATACCCTAGTCCAACCTTTACCTTGATCTGTCGTCGAGTATTAGCCCCTGGTATCTCGAGATTATCATGGAACTGCATAACTTCTTATGAGTTTTTCATCAAGTGCTACATTCTCACTGATTCCAATTTTCCACGGGCTCTGAGATATTAGTCACTCGAGAACACCGATAAGCGAATCAATTCCGCACTCCGATTCAATAACTCTAAGTAATTCTTGTTGCTTACGAGTTTAATAAACCTTCAAGTCATTCCTAGCCTTATCGGCTATATCATTATCGTGCTAAATTATAACTGTGCTACATGGTCCTTCTTCTCGAAGCACAATTTTTGACGATGAGCTAAGCTTACATCGATCTTCCTCATCATATTAGTTCGCCTTGAACAACAAGCTTGTTTTCAAGTTTGTGTAGTATCCGTGGCTCCAATAATCTTTTGTTGCATCAGTCCTTTTGCTTGATGCAGTCGCTGATCAATTGCTTCTTCGTGGATCCCCTCGACAACAAAATGTCGTGATCACCATCAACATTTTGAGATCTTCCAGGATATCAGTTGAAATTCAGGATGAGAAATACCATCCTTGCCCCTCGATGAATTATGTTATCATCGACAATATTCTTACCTTCCCCCCAACACGAACTTGTTCATATTTTGTGATGTATCTTGATTTCCCCTGCTATCCAACTTATGTTATGTTCTACCGTGGAGTATTACCATTTTTGATGTCAAGAATGTCGTGAACATTACTCCACCTCTTAAGAATTCTTGGTACAGTGATACTTCTCACCATCACCATTCTTTCTTGGTCCCCGTGTTGTTTCTAAACGAAATACCGACAAATGGTCTGTGACGTGTAAATTCTAAACTTCTAGCAACCCTATTGCTTTGAAGTTATTGGTCTATAGTTTCATTCTACGTCTATGGCTTAATGAATCACCATTCGAACATTGATTGTGCTACCTAGCCCATATTTCGGGTGCACATTTCAACGAATGTTTAACTGTGTATGTTTTCCTCGAGCATACATCATTAAGTCATTCAATCTAGCTAATGTTATCTCCTTGTTCACATAGTGGTGGAAATCCATCTTTTGGAAATCTCAATGGATTGTCGCTGAGTCAATCAGTCACCTCCTCACCTCTCCTTGATGAAATGATGAACCCTTGTTCGGAACTCGCTTTCATAGTTCATTTCCCGAGAATCTTACAATGTCATCCCATCAATTTGTGTTGCACTTTTCTTCTCAGACATCCTGAGTCTGAGGTATCCTGACACCAATCAGATCTGAATCTCGGTCAGATATGATGGTTGGAACATATTTCCAAAAGTTATAACATTGGCCTATTTATGACCCGGTAAGGTGATGATACCCAGCACACCTGGCGGGAGGACCTATTGTTATAAGTTTTCCCTTTTAGCAAGGTTAGCTATTCTTCCATGAGGAAATTGTAAGACTTACTCTATAAGTTGTTCCTGATGGATCCTTTGTGTATCCATAGCCTGATCTTACCTATTGACCATGTCAATGCTATCTCGAAGCATGTCTATGTTACTCTGATTTTCAACAGGAACATTTGAAGCCCAAAGCTAATTGTTTCCTGCTCAATTATCCAAACACCGTTGTATGGGTAATGTCATGAAATTTCCTTCCCCTTACCTAAAGAGTTTTCTATGTTATATCCCGTCATGGATATCATGCTCTGCTTACCCTTGGGAAGAATATACCCTTGAAATATGTGTTTTAACACATTTTCCTTTCCATTCTTCTGTTTAATCTGATAATCATATTTTCCTTTCCATTGTTTGGTTTAACCTTTCTGGTGATCTATATGATCTAAGCAGTAATATTCTCCTGCTTATGTAAACACCTCGGTGTACAACTCTGTCAGTAAGACCCTATTAGTATTGTTGGTGACATTTCGGAAACCACCGGTGGACGAGAACTTTGCCTAATGGTCCGCCTCGTTTCAACGAGCAGGAAAATGGTTCTCTTCGTCCCTCGCCCTTGATACCGACGATGTTGCTGACATATAACTGACAGGCTACTCTCTGACATGCCTTGCTATCATGTCCGTGCAAGATGTCACTGCTCCAAAAAAAACCCAACATGGTGGGCCCATAACCCACAGTTCCACAGGATCGAAAGCTGACTCTCCTGTACGCCGTGTTGTCAGAGTTATTCCTCGCTCTTGACTTTGTATGTAATTCACGGGCCACCTGCCTAGTGATCTATACTCGTATTAGATGCAATGCTTATTCACATTGCTCTAAACCCCTTCAACACTTTGTTTCAGGCAACGAACGATTGCCTATGCGCTTGAAAACTTCTATTTTTGTACCTTCTTACTTTGCTCTCGATAATTTCTTAAGTTGCAATTCGAGAGTTACTTTCCGCCACCTTCGCCGATGTTATCGACCAGATAGTCAACCTTACGGAGGTCCGTTCTCCCGGAATACCCACCCTTCATTCCTTCGTAAGTACGATGGAGTTCCCGAAGAAAGGACGAAAACTTTATCATGATGACTTGAAACAGCAGAATGAAGACATCAATGTAATGGATCAACCTCTTCGAGGAGAACAACCAAGACCAAGAACACTCCCTAGAATTTCGTAACCCGAACCTTCCCCCTTTACTTCCCTCTTAAATCTCGGGACGAGATTTCTTGTAGTGGAGGAGAATTGTGACGCCCGGATAATCAAGCTACAGTAAACCTCTGCTAATGGTGCCACGTCACCTCGGTTACTGTTGATAAACTCGAGTTAGTTCAAAAACGATTCAAGTTAAAATTTAAAATATAGGCAAACAATAAAAGTTTTCAAATATTAAAACTTAAATGTTCGGAGTGAACCAAATATTGCATAGATAATAATGGTGGAGAAATCTAAATTTAATAAAATGCTTAAGTGTTCAAAATAATTAAAATAGAGGTTTAAATGTTAAAATAAATGCCTTTTAAATTTTATAAAATATTAAACTATTTTAATTTGGGTTGAGGATTAATGTGGCAATAGTATATTTAAAAGTATTAATTTAAGTGCTAGTGATAATTTTTATAAAACTAAAATAAAAGAAAACTAAAAGTAAAACAGTAAAAGAAAGATAAAGAAAACAGAAAAGAAACAAAAAAAGGGAAAGACAAAGCCCCCCTCCCCCTGGGCCATTCGGCCCAACTGGCCACCCAGGCCACCAGGAGGCCCACCCCACACTCCCCATATCCCCACCCCCGAAACCCTAGCCCAACCACCCACTCTCCCCGATCCCCCCTCTCTCTCGCCCCCCCTCGATCCCCCTCTCCCTCCCCCGTTCTGGATCGGGAGCGGGCGCCCCCGACGCCACCCGTCGCCCGCCTCGCCGCCCCTCCTGGCCTCCTCGCCGCCGCCCCGGTCCGCCATCACACTCCGCCGACCCAGATCGAACCGCGCCCCGCCACCCTGACGTCGTTCCCCGCGGCGCCGGCCCTGCTTGGGTCAGGTCAGGGCCGACCGCCGCTGCCTCGACCTCGACGCCAACCGCCGTGGCCGGACCCCGACGCCGCCGCCACCGGACCTCCTAAAGCTCCTCCTCGACCCCCGCTGCCGAACCCCTACCGCCCCTGTGAGCTCCCCCTCTCCTCGTTCCCCCTGCCTCTCCCCTGCGCTCGGCTCCGCCGCCCGCCGGCGCCCGCGGACAGCCGCCCCCGGCCAACCACGTGGTGCCCCGCCCGTCGCACGCCTCCCCTGCTCCTGGCCGCGCGCACCTCGCGTCGAGGCAACGCCTCGCCGGCGGCCTTGCCATCGATCGCCCGCGGCCCCCTCGCTGGCCGCCGCTCGGGTCCGTCCCGCCGGGCCACCGCGCCCCCCTGCCCCGGCCACCTCGGCCATGGCCTCGCCCCTTTCCTGGCGCCGCCGCGGCCACTGCCCCGTTGGCCAGCACCCTAGCCGCGCCCTCGCCGTGGCCTCGTCCCTGGCCGGCGCCCCCTGTCATCCTGGGCAAGCGCCCAAACGGGCTGGGCATGAGCGCCCGCTAGCAACCGCCCCGCAATGGCCCTCTGGGCCACTGACTATGGGCCCCGCCCACAGAACGGTTAAAAAAACGAATTAAAATAATAATAATAATATTAAATTTATTAATAAAAATAAATAAATAAATAAAGAAAATAAAAATAAAAATAAATTTAATTAATTAATTAATTAACTAAATTAATCCTGTTTAAATTAATCTAATTAGAAAATTAATTAACTAAACAGTAGTTAATTAGGTAACAGTCACTGACAGGTGGGACCCACCTGTCAGGTTGACCAGGTCAACGGTCAACGTTGACTGCTGACGTCAGCATGACATCATGCTGATGTCATAAATCTATTTTCGAATTAAATTAAATAATTAATTAAATTCCAGAAATTAATAAAATCTTTAGAAAATCATATCTTTTAATCCGTAACTCGGATTAAAATATTTTCAACATGAAAGTTGCTCAGAACGACGAGACGAATCCGGATACGCAGTCCGTTCGTCGACCACACCTCCCTAACCTATCAAACTCGCAACTTTCCCCCTCCGGTCCGTCTGTCCGAAAACGCAAAACAGCGGGAATACTTTCCCGGATGTTCCCCCCCCTTCGCCGGTACCACCTACTGTCGCGTTAGGACACACCTAGTACCGCTCGTTGTCATGTCACGCATCGTCATGCTTATGTTTGCATTGTATTTACTGTTTCTTCCCCCTCTTCTCTCCGGTAGACTACGAGACCGACGCTGCTGCTGACCAGTTCGACTACAGAGTTGACGACCCCTCCTACTTGCCAGAGCAACCAGGCAAGCCCCCCCCCTTGATCACCAGATATCGCCTATTCTTCTCTATACTGCTTGCATTAGAGTAGTGTAGCATGTTACTGCTTTCCGATATCCTAACCTGATGCATAGCCTGTCATTGTTGCTACAGTTGTTACCCTTACCTGCTATCCTACTGCTTAGTATAGGATGCTAGTGTTCCATCAGTGGCCCTACACTCTTGTCCGTCTGCCATGCTATACTACCGGGCCGTGATCACTTCGGGAGGTGATCACGGGTATATACTATATACATTATATACATGACACATGTGGTGACTAAAGTCGGGTCGGCTCGAGGAGTACCCGCAAGTGGTTCTGATGAGGGGGCTGAAAGGACAGGTGGCTCCACCCCGGTAGAGGTGGGCCTGGGTTCCTGACGGCCCCCAACTTTTACTTTGTGGCGGAGCGACAGGGCAGGTTGAGACCGCCTAGGTGAGAGGTGGGCCTGGCCCTCGTCGGCGTTCGCGGTTACTTAACACGCTTAACGAGATCTTGGTATTTGATCTGAGTCTGGCCATTTGGTCTATACGCACTAACCATCTACGTGGGAGTAGTTATGGGTATCCCGACGTCGTGGTATCAGCCGAAGCTCTTTTGACGTCAGCAACTGAGTGGCGCGCGCCGCATTGGACCGTAAGCTCGCGCTTGTATTAAGGGGGCTAGGTCTGCTTCCGGCCGCGTACGCAACGTGCAGGTGCGCATAGCGCGATGGGCCCAGACCCCTGCGCGCATAGGTTTAGACCGGCGTGCTGAGCTCTCTGTTGAGCCTAGGTGGGGCTGCGACGTGTTGATCTTACGAGGCCGGGCATGACCCAGAAAAGTGTGTCCGACCAAATGGGATCGAGCGTGTTGGGTTATGTGGTGCACCCCTGCAGGGAAGTTTATCTATTCGAATAGCCGTGTCCCTCGGTAAAAGGACGACCCGGAGTTGTACCTTGACCTTATGACAACTAGAACTGGATACTGAATAAAATACACCCTTCCAAGTGCCAGATACAACCCGGTGATCGCTCTCTAACAGGGCGACGAGGAGGGGATCGCCGGGTAGGATTATGCTATACGATACTACTTGGAGGACTTCAATCTACTCTCTTCTACATGCTGCAAGATGGAGATGACCAGAAGCGTAGTCTTCGACAGGACTAGCTATCCCCCTTTTAATTCTGGCATTCTGCAGTTCAGTCCACTGATATGCCCCTTTACACATATACACATGCATATGTAGTGTAACTCCTTGCTTGCGAGTACTTTGGATGAGTACTCACGGTTGCTTCTCTCCCTCTTTTCCCCCTTTTCCCTTCTATCTGGTTGTCGCAATCAGATGTTGGGGTCCAGGAGCCAGACGCCACCGTCGACGACGACACCTACGACACTGGAGGTGCCTACTACTACGTGCAGGCCGCTGACGACGACCAGGAGTAGTTAGGAGGATCCCAGGCAGGAGGCCTGCGCCTCGTTCGATCTGTATCCCAGTTTGTGCTAGCCTTCTTAAGGCAAACTTGTTTAACTTATGTCTGTACTCAGATATTGTTGCTTCCGCTGACTCGTCTGTGATCGAGCACTTGTATTCGAGCCCTCGAGGCCCCTGGCTTGTATTATGATGCTTGTATGACTTATTTATGTTGTAGAGTTGTGTTGTGATATCTTCCCGTGAGTCCCTGATCTTGATCGTACACATTTGCGTGCATGATTAGTGTACGGTCAAATCAGGGGCGTCACATGAGAGGAGATGGTGCTGGTGAAGATGTTGATGGAGATTGCCCTCTCCCGATGAGAGGAGCGTTGGTGATGACGATGGCGATGATTTCCCCCTCCCGGAGGGAAGTGTCCCCGGCAGAACAGCTCTGCCTGAGCTCTAGATTGGTTCTGCCAAGGTTCCGCCTCGTGGCGGCAGAGTCTCGTCCCGAAAGCTTGCTTATGATTTTTCTTCGGACGAAAGACTTCATATAGCAGAAGATGGGCATCGGAGGGCCAACAAGGGGCCCACGAGGCAAGGGGGCGCGCCCAGGGGGTAGGGCGTGCCCCCACCCTCGTGGACAGGTGGAGCCCCCACCCCGACGTGGATTCTTCTTCTAGTATTTTTTATTATTTCCAAAAATAACTTTCGTGGAGTTTCAGGACTTTTGGAGTTGTGCAGAATAGGTCTCTAATATTTGCTCCTTTTCCAGCCCAGAATTCGAGCTGCCGGCATTCTCCCTCATTATGTAAACCTTGTAAAATAAGAGAGAATAGGCATAAGTATTGTGACATAATGTGTAATAACAGCCCATAATACAATAAATATCGATATAAAAGCATGATGGAAAATGGACGTATTAACTCCCCAAGCTTAGACCTCGCTTGTCCTCAAGTGGAAGCCGATAACGATAAATATGTCCACATGTTTAGAGGTAGAGGTGTCGATAAAATAAAATACGGACATGAGGGCATCATGATTATTCTCATAACAGCAACATATATGGATAATGTCATATGAATTCTTATGCTTAAGTAAAAATCTATTCACAATGCAAAGTATGAATCAGAAACTTTATTGAGAACCAACAAACTATAATCTCAGTCATTGAAGCAATTGCAATTTATCATAACATCAAAAAGAGTCTATGTCAGACCTTTCTAGCAAGTCCACATAGTCAACTATCATTTACTCTTTCATAATTGCTAACACTCACGCAATACTTGTGGTTACGGAGTTTTAATCGGACACAGAGAAAGATAGGGGCTTATAGTTTCGCCTCCCAACCTCTTACCTCAAGGGTAATGTCAACAATAATAATTCATGCTAACTTACATCCAATTAGAGATATATATATCAGGATCTTTCCAACATCCTGTGCTTGCCAAAGGATAAAATGTAAAAAGGAAAGGTGAAGATCACCATGACTCTTGCATAAGGTAGAAGATAATAATAAAAGATAGGCCCTTCGCAGAGGGAAGCAGAGGTTGCCATGCGTTTTCAGGGTTGGATGCACAAAATCTTAATGCGAAAGAACGTCACTTTACATTGCCACTTGTGATATAGACCTTTATTATGCAGTCCATCGCTTTTATTTCTTCCACATCACAAGATCGTATAAAGCTTATTTCCTCCACACCAATCAATCATACATATTTAGAGAGCAATTTTTATTGCTTGCACCGATGACAACTTACTTGAAGGATCTTACTCAATCCATAGGTAGATATGGTGGACTCTCATGGCAAAACTGGTTTAATGGTTTTTGGAAGCACAAGTAGTATCTCTAGTTGGTGCAAAGAATTTGGCTAGCATGAGGGGGAAGGGCAAGCTCAACATGTTGGATGATCCATGACAATATACTTTATCTCAGATATAAGAAAACATAACCCATTACGTTGTCTTCCTTGTCCAACATCAACTCTTTAGCATGTCATATTTTAATGAGTGCTCCCAATCATAAAAGATGTCCAAGATAGTATATTTATATGTGAAACCTCTCTTTCTTTATTACTTCCTATTAATTGCAACGATGACCAAAGCTATGTTTGCCAACTCCCAACAATTTTTAATCATCATACTCTTTCTATGTGAAGTCATTACTCTCAATAAGATCAATATGATCTCTTTATTTCTTTTTATTCTTTTCTCTTTTCTTTTATTCACTCAAGATCATAGCAAGATAATCAAGCCCTTGACTCAACACTAATCTTTATTATATAGCTCACGGACTCGATTACATAAAGGGATCATAAAGCAAAACTCAAAACTAGATCATACCAAAACTTTATTATACCAGATCATGATACTACTAAAAGGATCGAACTAAGAAAAACGGTAAAGATAGGAGTGTGATGGTGATACAATATCGGGGCACCTCCCCCAAGCTTGGCAATTGCCAAGGGGAGTGCCCATACCCATGTGATTATGTCTCCTTTGCTGGTGAAGAAGATGGTGGTTTAGTTGATGGCGTAGGCTTCTTCCTTAATTTGCGCTTGAGGACAGAATTTTGATCCCTCAGGTCCTCATTCTCCTGCTCCAAGCTTAATATCTTTTTGCATAGTTCCTGCTTGTTTTCCTGCAAGAGGTGAAAAGGGATAAACTCGATCTTAAGTTTTTTTGCTCTATCGGGGAGGCTTGACTTTTTGAACTCCACATGCATGTCCCCAGGTTGAGGCAATGGGACTTCATCTTCATCTGAGCTCGTTTCCTCCTTTCTCTTGGGTTCATAGTCCTCTTCTTCTTCCGTAGTCCAACCACAATGCTCCACATCCCCATAGACCTTAGGATATGTAAGGTAATCAACCACATAGCTTTCTCATTCCGAATCCTGGGACGACATGTTGCTCTAATCTACAGCAGGACAACTTGAAACGAAAACAGAGGATATTTGCGTGATACAGGAGTCAAAACCTTCGGGAGATTATATAATGAATTTTTACCGACCAAAATATGTATCGTGCAAGAAAACGGAGTCCGGAGAGCGCACGAGGTGCCCACGAGGCAGGGGGCGCGCCCAGGGGGGTAGGGCGTGCCCTCCACCCTCGTGGAGGCCTCGTGTCCTTCCCGGACTGCTTCTTATTTTTCTATTTTTCTAAATATTCCAAAACGGAGAAATATTGCCATTAGGACTGTTTTGGCGTCGGTTTACTTACCGTACCACATACCTATTCCTTTTCGGAGTCTGAAACGTTCCGGAAAGTGTCCCTTATGTATTCCTCCGTGGTTACGGTTTCAATAACATTGGTTTCAACATTTATAGGATTATCTGAGATATAATGTTTAATTCTTTGACCGTTCACCACCTTCGTATTTGTGCCTTCGAAGTTGTTGATTTTTATGGCACCGGAACGATAGACCTCCTCAATAATGTACGGACCTTCCCATTTAGAGAGAAGTTTTCCTGCAAAAAACCTTAAACGAGAGTTGTATAGCAATACATAATCACCTACATTAAACTCACGCTTTTGTATTCTTTTGTCATGCCATCTATTAACTTTCTCTTTAAACAATTTGGCATTCTCATAGGCTTGGGTTCTCCACTCATCAAGTGAGTTAATGTCAAATAACCTCTTCTCACCGGCAAGTTTGAAATCATAATTGAGCTCTTTAATAGCCCAATATGCCTTATGTTCTAGTTCGAGAGGTAAATGACATGCTTTTCCATAAACCATTTTATACGGAGAGATTCCCATAGGATTTTTATATGCAGTTTTATAGGCCCATAATGCATCATCAAGTTTCTTGGACCAATTCTTTCTAGATCTATTAACAGTCTTTTGCAAAATTAATTTGAGCTCTCTATTACTCAATTCTACTTAACCCCTAGACTGTGGGTGATAAGGAGATGCAATTCTATGATTAACATCATACTTAGCAAGCATTTTACGGAAAGCACCATGAATGAAATGTGAACCACCATCAGTCATTAAATATCTAGGGACTCCAAACCTCAGAAAAATAACTTCTTTAAGCATCTTAATAGAGGTGTTATGATCAGCACTACTAGTTGGAATAGCTTCTACCCACTTAGTAACGTAATCAACAGCAACTAAAATATGTGTATATCCATTAGAGGCAGGAAAAGGTCCCATATAATCAAAGCCCCAAATATCAAATGGTTCAATAAAAGTGAATAGTTTATAGGCATTTCTTGACGTCTACTAATATTAGCAATTCTTTGACATTCATCACAAGATAGGACAAACTTACGAGCATCCTTGAAGAGAGTAGTCCAATAAAAACCGGATTGCAATACCTTATGTGCAGTTCTGTCTCCAGCGTGGTGTCCTCCATAAGCTTCGGAGTGACACTTGCGTAGGATCTGTTCCTGTTCATGCTCAGGTACACAACGTCTAATAACACCATCTACTCCTTCTTTATAAAGATGTGGGTCATCCCAGAAGTAATGTCTTAAATCATAGAAAAACTTTTTCTTTTGTTGGTATGTGAAACTAGGTGGTATAAATTTAGCAATAATATAATTAGCATAATCAGCATACCATGGAGCAGCACGAGAAGCATTTATGACATTTAATTTTTCATCAGGAAAGCTATCATCAATAGGTAGTGGGTCATCAAGGACATTCTCTAGCCTAGACAAGTTGTCCGCAACGGGGTTCTCAGCTCCTTTTCTATCAATAATATGCAAATCAAATTCTTGTAGCAAGAGAACCCATCTAATAAGTCTAGGTTTAGCATCTTTCTTTTCCATAAGATATTTAATAGCAGCATGATCCGTGTGAATAGTTACTTTAGAATCAACAATATAAGGTCTGAACTTATCACAAGCAAATACAACTGCTAAGAATTCTTTTTCAGTAGTAGCATAATTTCTCTGAGCATTGTCTAGAGTTTTACTAGCATATTGAATAACATTTAATTTCTTATCAACTATTTGCCCTAGAACAACACCAACAGCATAATCACTAGCATCACACATAATTTCAAAAGGTAAATTCCAATCAGGTGGCTGAACAATAGGTGCAGAGATCAATGCTTTCTTAAGTAATTCAAATGCTTCTACACAATCATCATCGAAGAAAAATGGTATATCTTTTTGTAATAAATTAGTCAGAGGCCGAGAAATTTTTGAGAAGTCCTTAATGAACCTCCTATAAAATCCGGCGTGACCAAGGAAACTTCTTATACCTTTGATGTCCTTGGGACATGGCATCTTCTCAATAGCATCAACTTTAGCTTTATCAACTTCAATACCTCTCTCAGAAATTTTCTGCCCCAAGACAATACCTTCATTGACCATAAAGTGGCACTTTTCCCAATTCAAAACAAGATTAGTTTCTTCACATCTCTGCAAAACTCGATCAAGGTTGCTTAAGCAATCATCAAAAGAGGATCCATAGACGGAGAAGTCGTCCATGAAAACCTCGCATATCTTTTCACAAAAGTTACAGAATATAGCCATCATGCATCTTTGAAAGGTAGCAGGTGCATTACATAAACCAAAAGGCATACGTCTATAAGCAAAAGTACCGAAAGGGCAAGTAAAAGTGGTCTTAGATTGATCATCCGCTGACACAGGTATTTGAGAGAAACCAGAATAACCATCTGAAAGCAAAAATGTGTATCTTTGGATAATCTTTCTAGCATTTGATCAATAAAAGGTAAGGGGTAATGATCCTTTTTAGTATCTTTATTTAATTTGCGGAAATCAATTATCATCCTATAACCTGTAATAATTCTTTACGGAATCAATTCATCTTTATCAATAGGAACGACAGTAATACCTCCCTTCTTAGGGACACAATGGACAGGACTTACCCATTGACTATCAGCAACGGGATAAATAATACCTGCCTCAAGAAGCTTTAGTATTTCCTTTCTTACCACTTCTTTCATCTTAGGATTCAGTCGTCGTTGGTGATCACGAACTGGTTTGGCATCTTTCTCCAAATTTATTTTATGTTGACATAGAGTGGGACTAATGCCCTTAAGATCATCAAGAGTATATCCAATAGCGGCACGGTGCTTCTTCAGAGTTTTCAATAATCTCTCTTCCTCATGCTCTGAAAGGTTAGCACTAATAATGACAGGATATATCTTTTTCTCATCAAGATAAGCATATTTAAGAGTACCAGGCAATGGTTTAAGCTCAAACACAGGATCACCCTTGGGTGGAGGAGGATCCCCTAGGATTTCAACAGGCAAATTGTGTTTCAGGATGGGTTCCTGTTTAAAGAATACTTCATCTGTTTCCCTTCTTTCATTCATAAACATATCATTTTCATGGTCTAGCAAATATTGTTCGAAAGGATCACTAGGAGGTACGGCAATAGAAGCAAGACCAATAATTTCATCCTTACTAGGAAATTCTTCTTCACGGTGTTGTCTACGAAATTTAGAGAAATTAAACTCATGAGACCTATCACCCAAACCAATAGTAACAACATCCTTTTCGCAGTCTATCTTAGCATTAACAGTGTTCAAGAAGGGTCTACCAAATATAATGGGACGAAAGCTATCTTGTGGGGAACCGAGAATGAGAAAATCAGCAGGATATTTAGTTCTCCCACACAAGACTTCAACATCTCTAACAATTCCAATTGGTGATATAGTATCTCTATTAGCAAGTTTAATTGTAACATCAATATCTTCTATCTCAGCAGGTGCAATATCATGCATAATTTCTTTGTATAAGTCGTGAGGTATAGCACTAGCACTAGCACCCATATCACATAAGCCATGATAACAATGATCTCCTATTTTAACAGAAATAACAGGCATGCCTACCACAGGTCTATGTTTATCCTTAGCACAAGGTTTGGCAATTCTAGCAGTCTCTTTACAGAAATGAATAACATGCCCAGCAATATTATCAGCCAAGAGATCTTTAACAATAGCAATATTAGGTTCAACTTTAACTTGCTCAGGAGGTGTATAGGTTCTAATATTGCTTTTACGAACCACAGTTGAAGCTTTAGCATGATCTTTTATCCTAAGAGGGAAAGGTGGTTTTTCAACATAAGCAGTAGGAACAATAGGATCATTATAAGTGATAGTCTTTTCTTCAACTTTAATAGGTGTAGCTACTTTTACTTATATGGGAGGATGAGATTTAAACCACTTCTCCTTAGGGAGATCAACATGAGTAGCGAAAGATTCACAGAAAGAAGCTACTATCTCAGAGTCAAGTCCATATTTAGTGCTAAATTTACGGAAAACATCGGTATCCATAACAGATTTAACACAATCAAACTTAGGTGTCATACCTGACTCCTTACCTTCGTCGAGGTCCCAATCTTTAGAGTTGCGTTTAATTCTTTCCAATAGATCCCATTTGAATTCAATAGTCTTCATCATAAAAGAGCCATCACAAGAAGTATCGAGCATGGTGCGACTGTTATCAAAAAGTCGAGCATAAAATTTTTGAATAATTATTTCTCTTGGAAGCTCATGATTGGGGCATGAATATAACATTGATTTAAGCCTCCCCCAAGCTTGAGCGATGCTTTCTCCTTCGCGAGGCCAAAAATTATATATATAATTGCGATCACGATGAACACGATGCATAGGATAAAACTTCTGATGAAATTCCAATTTCAATCGTTTGTAGTTCCATGATCCCATATCATCACATAGCCTATACTATGTCAATGCATCTCCCTTCAAAGATAAAGGGAAGACCTTCTTCTTAATAACATCACCGGGTACACCTGCAAGCTTAAATAATCCACAAACTTCATCCACATATATTAGGTGCTCATCAGGATGCTTTGTTTCATCTCCTGCAAAAGGATTAGCTAGCAGTTTTTCCAACATACCCGAAGGGATTTCAAAATAGACATTTTCATTTTCAGTAGGTTCAGTAGGTTGAGGAGCAACTCGTTGCTCTACTGGTCGGGGTGAAGATACCCCGAACAAGCCCCTCAGAGGATTACTTTCCATAGTAACAAGTGACAGTAAATTTCAGCACACTATATAAATTTTTCCTTACCAAATTCCACCTACCAAAGGCGCTTCACTCCCCGGCAACGACGCCAGCAAAGAGTCTTGATGACCCTTAAGTATAGGGGATCTATCGTAGTCCTTTCGATAAGTAAGAGTGTCGAACCCAACGAGGAGCAGAAGGAAATGATAAGCGGTTTTCAGCAAGGTATTCTCTGCAAGCACTGAAATAATAGGTAACCGATAGTTTTGTGATAAGATAATTGGTAACGAGCAACAAGTAACAAAAGTAAATAAAGTGCAGCAAGGTGGCCCAATCCTTTTTGTAGCAAAGGACAAGCCTGGACAAACTCTTATATAGAGAAAAGCGCTCCCGAGGACACATGGGAATTATCGTCAAGCTAGGTTCCATCACGTTCATATGATTCGCGTTCGGTACTTTGATAATTTGATATGTGGGTGGACCAGTGCTTGGGTGCTGTCCTTACTTGGACAAGCATCCCACTTATGATTAACCCCTATTGCAAGCATCCGCAACTACAAAAGAAGTATTAAGGTAAACCTAACCATAGCATGAAACAAGTGGATCCAAATCAGCCCCTTACGAAGCAACGCATAAACTAGGGTTTAAGCTTTTGTCACTCTAGCAACCCATCATCTACTTATTACTTCCCAATGCCTTCCTCTAGGCCCAAACAATGGTGAAGTGCCATGTAGTCGACGTTCACATAACACCACTAGAGGAGAGACAACATACATCTCATCAAAATATCGAACGAATACCAAATTCACATGACTACTAATAGCAAGACTTCACCCATGTCCTCAGGAAAAAACGTAACTACTCACAAAGCATATTCATGTTCATAATCAGAGGGGTATTAATATGCATATAGGATCTGAACATATGATCTTCCACCAAATAAACCAACTAGCATCAACTACACGGAGTAATTAACACCACTAGCAACCTACAGGTACCAATCCTAGACTATAAGACAAGAATTGGATACAAGAGATGAACTAGGGTTTGAGAGGAGATGGTGCTGGTGAAGATGTTGATGGAGATTGCCCTCTCCCGATGAGAGGAGCGTTGGTGATGACGATGGCGATGATTTCCCCCTCCCGGAGGGAAGTGTCCCCGGCAGAACAGCTCTGCCGGAGCCCTAGATTGGTTCCGCCAAGGTTCCGCCTCGTGGCGGCGGAGTCTCGTCCCGAAAGCTTGCTTATGATTTTTCTTCGGACGAAAGACTTCATATAGCAGAAGATGGGCATCGGAGGGCCAACAGGGGGCCCACGAGGCAGGGGGGCGCGCCTAGGGGGGTAGGGCGCGCCCCCACCCTCGTGGACAGGTGGAGGCCCCCCCGACATGGATTCTTCTTCCAGTATTTTTTATTATTTCCAAAAATTACTTTCGTGGAGTTTCAGGACTTTTGGAGTTGTGCAGAATAGGTCTCTAATATTTGCTCCTTTTCCAGCCCAGAATTCCAGCTGCCAGCATTCTCCCTCCTTATGTAAACCTTGTAAAATAAGAGAGAATAGGCATAAGTATTGTGACATAGTGTGTAATAACAGCCCATAATGCAATAAATATCGATATAAAAGCATGATGCAAAATGGACGTATCAGCTACCACAGTGGCACACTGGAGGTGGAAAGGCGTACAGTGCTACGAGCTTATCGCCCATATTACAGGACAAGATGCATTTAATGCATCACTTAGGTGTCCCCTTGCTTTATTGGGGCGGGAATGCGGCCCGTCCCGTCCGTCGCCGCTCCTCCCTGCTTCGACACGCGCCCTGGCCAGCGATGCATGCGGCGCCATGTAGGCAGGCAGGCAGCTGAGGTGGCGTGGTGGTAGGGTCTTCACGAAGATCTGCATGCCGCCACGCAGGCGCTTGCTGAGTTGGCCTGGAAGCTGCATGTTGCCACGCAAAGGTGCCTACCCAGCTGGTTGGGCTGGCAGCTGCATGCGAACGGCGGTGGAGACTTGGCTGGCGTGGGCCTGGAAGTGGCCCTGCTGGCGTCCTTGGTGAGGGCCTTGCCGGGTGGCCCGGCAAGGGCCTTGCTGTGGCGTGCTGTCGTCCCCGGCAAGGATCTTGCCGGGGGTCTTGTGGCTCTCCTCGGCAAGGATCTTGCCAAGGATTGTTGTCTTTTAATCCTCATCTGATCTTGAATATTCCTTGTCTTCACAAAGATCTACATGCTACTACGGAGGTGCCTCCCGAGCCCTAGTTCCAACGTGGTTGGTTGAGTTGGAACCCGTGGGCTCAAGGGTGGCTCACTCTGTGGGTGAGGACGAGCCGCCCCGGCAAGGGTCTTGCCGGGGCCGCTGAGGCTGCCCCCGGCAAGGATCTTGCCGGGGGAACCTGCTTCGCCTTTCTGCTTCTTTGTGTCCTTGGCCCTGGCGTTGCCTTGGTTGTCTTGGACTTCGGCTTTTCTCCGGCTTCCCTCCTTTGCCCTGCTACGTATGGCTATGGCGCGCGGCTCTGACTGCCCGTGCACAAGTAAAGGGGTCAAAAGGAGAGCCCCTACTTTTGTACACCGACATCGATAGGCTAGGCCTTCCCCTCTATTCCGGCATTCCGCAGTTCAGTCCACAGATACAACCCTTCCATTTGATACCAATGCATACTTAGTATAGATCTGATGCTTGCGAGTACTTTGGATGAGTACTCACGGTTGCTTTGCTACCCCTTTCCCCCTTCTTTCTTCTTTCCATTTGATGCAACCAGATGGTGGATCCCTGGAGCCAGATGCCACAGCCGATGGATACTACTACATGGAGACCGCCGATGACCAGGAGTAGTTAGGAGGTCCCAGGCAGGAGGCCTTGCCTCTTCGATCGTTGATGTTTGTGCTAGCCTTCTTAAGGAAAAACTTGTTTAACTTATGTATGTACTCAGATATTGTTGCTTCCGCTGACTCTTGTGTATTCGAGCTTCTGTATTCGAGCACTCGAGGCCCTTGGCTTGTAATATGAAGCTTGCATTATTTTAATTTGTGTCTAGAGTTGTGTTGTGATATCTTCCCGTGAGTCCCTGATCTTGATCGTACACATTTGCGTGTATGATTAGTGTACGGTCGAATCGGGGGCGTCACAAGCTGGTATCAGAGACGACTGTCGGTAGGAACCCCCTTTCCAACTCTTTGCCGAAGTTGAGTCTAGTCTTTGAAAAACTGTTTTACTAACATGGCTGTGTGGCTTACGGGCCCACATCGCCAAATGGATGGTATTAGGATCTTTTATTCCTCGTCTATACTCTGGGACTCTGATCTCTCTTCTATTCGGGTGAAATGATTTTGCTAACTCTATCCTAGATCACATCCTCCCGGAGATTTGTATTATGCCTTTCTTGAATCGAGGTCCAAGATCTGCTTCACAATGTTCACTGACCACGGGATCCTCATATCAAGGGCACACTGCGTCGTCACTTGCTAATCCCTCGCTCTAGAGGTTTTCCCCGACGCTGACGTAGCCTTTACTATGTCTCGTTGATATATCCCTCCGTCGCGTGCATGCGTGTCGTCTAGTATGTCTAGGACGTGTCTCTTGTCCGAACTCATACGAACAACGTATGATTTGCTCCGCATATGTATCTGTATGTCTTTAATGACTACTGCCTTGTACATATTGCGCCTTTGCTCACTGTTCAGTTTACATCATGAATGACTCCATACACTTGCACCAACCCTTGCTAAACTACCCCCTGTTGCATTTAAGAAGGATGGTTAGAACCGCTGATCGTGGCCGTGGTGGCAACAATCCACCACCTCCCGAATACATGGCCGGAATGATACAGAAGTTGAGCTGAATCGCCAGTTCATGAAAGGAGTCATGGCTTAGTTTCCATGCCCCAATATGAATCAGCAACCAACCCCAGTGACACTGCATGACTTTGCACGTCTCATCTCTGTCATCTACTGCAAGTCACCTTAACCCCTTGATGCTGATGACTGGCTCCGTGACATCACTTTCGAATTGGAATCTGCTGATGTAGCCCCTTCCAACTATGTCACCTTCGTGACTTATTACCTGAAAGGTCCCTCTGCTCAATGGTGGGGCAACCACAAGCGTTCCTTACCTCTTGGAACCGCCATCACTTGGCCGGAATTTCAAGCTGCATTTCGTGGGACAATGTCGAACCGCCATGGTGAGTCACAACGTCCACGTTGAACTTGAACGGTTGGAATTCCATGCTCCCCCATTGTTTTGAAGTCTTCCAATATTGACCTCATTCTGGGAATGGAAGGGTTGAAACCACATACCGCTTCTATTATCTGTGCCACTAAAACCGTCCATCTACTACATGTTGGGGAACGCAGTAATTTCAAAAAAATTCCTACGCACACGCAAGATCCGTCTAGGCGATGCATAGCAACGAGACGGGAGAGTGTTGTCCACGTACCCTCGTAGACCGAAAGCGGAAGCATTATGACAACGCGGTTGATGTAGTCGTACGTCTTCACGATCCGACCTATCCTAGTACCAAAAGTACGGCACCTCCACGATCTGCACACGTTCAGCTCGGTGACGTCCCACGAACTCTAGATCCACTCAAGTGTCGGGGAGAGCTTCGTCAGCACGACGGCGTGATGACGGTGATGATGAAGCTACCGACGCAGGGCTTCGCCTAAGCACTACAACGATATGACCGAGGTGGAAATCTATGGAGGGGGGCACCGCACACAGCTAAACAATCAACTTGTGTGTCTATGGGGTGCCCCCTCCCCCGTATATAAAGGAGTGGAGGAGGGGAGGGGCCGACCCTCTCTATGGCGCGCCCTAGGGGAGTCAAACTCCCATCGGGAGTAGGATTCCCCCCGTCCCTAGTTGGAGTAGGAGAGGAAGGAAGGAGGAGAGAGGGAGGAAGGAAAGGGGGGCCGGCCCCCCACCAATTCGGATTGGGTTTGGGGGGGCGCCCCCTCCTTGGCCGCCTCCTCCTCTCTCCCACTAAGGCCCAATAAGGCCCATATACTCCCCGGGGGGTTCCGGTAACCTCCCGGTACTCCAGTAAATGCCCGAACTCACCCGGAACCATTCCGATGTCCAAACATAGCCATCCAATATATCAATCTTTATGTCTCGACCATTTCGAGACTCCTCGTCATGTCCGTGATCACATCCGGGACTCTGAACTACCTTCGGTACATCAAAACACATAAACTCATAATACCGATCGTCACCGAATGTTAAGTGTGCGGACCCTACGGGTTCGAGAACTATGTAGACATGACCGAGACTCATCTCTGGTCAATAACCAATAGTGGAACCTGGATGCTCATATTTGTTCCTACATATTCTACGAAGCTCTTTATCGGTCAAACCGCATAACAACATACGTTGTTCCCTTTGTCATCGGTATGTTATTAGCTCGAGATTCGATCGTCGGTATCTCAATACCTAGTTCAATCTCGTTACCGACAAGTCTCTTTACTCGTTCCGTAATGCATCATCCCGCAACTAACTCATTAGTCACACTGCTTGCAAGGCTTATTCACACATGTACTAAGTTTCCGGTTAATACAATTCTAGCATGAATAATAACATTTATCATGATATAAGGAAATATAAATAACAACTTTATTATTGCCTCTAGGGCATATTTCCTTCAGTCTCCCAATTGCACTAGAGTCAATAATCTAGATTACACGGTAATGATTCTAACACCCATGGAGTCTTGGTGCTGATCATGTTTTGCTCGTGAGAGAGGCTTAGTCAACGGGTCTGCAACATTCAGATCCGTATGTATATTGCAAATCTCTATGTCTCCCTCCTTGACTTGATCGTGGATGGAATTGAAGCATCTCTTGATGTGCTTGGTTCTCTTGCGAAATCTGGATTCCTTTGCCGAGGCAATTGCACCAGTATTGTCACAAAAGATTTTCATTGGACCCGATGCACTAGGTATGACACCTAGATCGGATATGAACTCCTTCACCCAGACTCCTTCATTTGCTGCTTTCGAAGCAGCTATGTACCCCGCTTCACCCGTAGATCCCGCCACAACGCTTTGCTTTGAACTGCACCAACTTACAGCTCCACCGTTCAATATAAATAGGTATCCGGTTTGTGACTTAGAGTCATCCGGATCAGTGTCAAAGCTTACATCGACGTAACCATTTACGACGAGCTCTTTGTCACCTCCGTAAACGAGAAACCTATCCTTAGTCCTTTTCAGGTATTTCAGGATGTTCTTGACCGTTGTCCAGTGATCCACTCCTGGATTACTTTGGTACCTCCCTGCTAAACTAATAGCAAGGGACACATCAGGTCTGGTACACAGCATTGCATACATGATAGAACCTATGGCTGAAGCACAGGGAATAACTTTCATTTTCTCTCTATCTTCTGCAGTGGTCGGGCATTGAGTCTGACTCAACTTCACACCTTGTAAGACAGGCAAGAACCCTTTCTTTGCCTGATCCATTTTGAACTTCTTCAAAACTTTATCAAGGTATGTGCTTTGTGAAAGTCCAATTAAGCGTCTTGATCTATCTCTATAGATCTTGATGCCCAATATATAAGCAGCTTCACAGAGGTCTTTCATTGAAAAACTCTTATTCAAGTATCCTTTTATGCTATCCAGAAATTCTATATCATTTCCAATCAACAATATGTCATGCACATATAATATTAGAAATGCTACAGAGCTCCCACTCACTTTCTTGTAAATACAGGCTTCTCCAAAAGTCTGTATAAAACCATATGCTTTGATCACACTATCAAAACGTTTATTCCAACTCCGAGATGCTTGCACCAGTCAATAAATGGATCGCTGGAGCTTGCACACTTTGTTATCATCCTTTGGATTGATAAAACCTTCGGGTTGCATCATATACAACTCTTCTTCCAGAAATCCATTCAGGAATGCAGTCTTTACATCCATTTGCCAAATTTCATAATCATAAAATGCAGCAATTGCTAACATGATTTGGACGGACTTAAGCATCGCTACGGGTGAGAAGATCTCATCGTAGTCAACTCCTTGAACTTGTAGAAAACCTTTCGCAACAAGTCGAGCTTTGTAGACTGTAACATTACCGTCAGCGTCAGTCTTCTTCTTGGAGATCCATTTATTCTCGATGGCTTGCCGATCTTCGGGCAAGTAGACCAAAGTCCACACTTTGTTCTCATACATGGATCCCATTTCAGATTTCATGGCCTCAAGCCATTTCGCGGAATCTGGGCTCATCATCGCTTCCTCATAGTTCGTAGGTTCGTCGTGGTCAAGTAACATGACCTCCAGAACAGGATTACCGTACCACTCTGGTGTGGATCTTGCTCTGGTTGACCTACGAGGTTCAGTAGTAACTTGATGTGAAGTTACATGATCATCATCATTAGCTTCCTCACTAATTGGTGTAGGAGTCATAGGAACTGATTTCTATGATGAACTACTTTCCAATAAGGGAGCAGGTACAGTTACCTCATCAAGTTCCACTTTCCTCCCACTCACTTCTTTCGAGAGAAACTTCTTCTCTAGAAAGGATCCATTCTAAGCAACGAATGTCTTGCCTTCGGATCTGATAGAAGGTGTACCCAAACTATCTCCTTTGGGTATCCTATGAAGACACATTTCTCCGATTTGGGTTCGAGCTTATCGGGTTGAAGCTTTTTCACATAAGCATCGCAACCCTAAACTTTAAGAAATGACAACTTGGGTTACTTGCCAAACCACAGTTCATATGGTGTCGTCTCAACGGATTTAGATGGTGCCCTATTTAACATGAATGCAGCTGTCTCTAAAGCATAACCCCAAAACGATAGCGGTAAATCAGTAAGACACATCATATATCGCACCATATCTAGTAAAGTACGATTACGACGTTCGGACACACCATTACACTATGGTGTTCCGGTTGGCGTGAGTTGCGAAACTATTCCGCATTGTTTCAAATGAAGACCAAACTCATAACTCAAATATTCTCCTCCATGATCAGATCACAGAAACTTTTCAAATGTTTTAGACTTATGTTTCATCAAGTAGATATACCCATATCTGCTCAAATCATCTGTGAAGGTCAGAAAATAACGATACTCGCCGCGAGCCTCAATGTTCATTGGACCACATACATCAGTATGTATGATTTCCAATAAATCTGTTGCTCGCTCCATTGTTCCGGAGAACGGAGTTTTAGTCATCTTGTCCATGAGGCATGGTTCACAAGTACCAAGTGATTCATAATCAAGTGATTCCAAAAGTCCATCAGAATGGAGTTTCTTCATGCGCTTTACACCAATATGACCTAAACGGCAGTGCCATAAATAAGTTGCACTATCATTATCAACTCTGCATCTTTTGGCTTCAATATTATGAATATGTGTGTCACTACTATCGAGATTCAACAAAAATAGACCACTCTTCAAGGGTGCATGACCATAAAAGATATTACTCATATAAATATAACAACCATTATTCTCGGATTTAAATGAATAACCGTCTCGCATCAAACAAGATCCAGATATAATGTTCATGCTTAACGCTGGCACCAAATAACATTCATTTAGGTCTAAAACTAATCCCGAAGGTAGATGTAGAGGTAGCGTGCCGACGGCGATCACATCGACTTTGGAACCATTTCCCACGCACATCGTCACCTCATCCTTAGCCAATTGTAATATCCCAAATTTCTAATTTGGAATGTTATACATAGGTCATTCATGCATATCATATTTTATTGCATTTCGTTTTTGCGATCCTCGAAATTCTAAGCAACTCAAGGACCCATGGACAGAGTTGGGGATTTCACCGTTTTCATATTTGAATTTTTATCAAATATCGAAACAAGGATCACTTTGGTTTTAATTATTTTTCTCTCTGAAAATATTTCATATTAAAAATATATGAGAGGAGATAATATGACTTCTCCAAAATAAATGAAATATTGGAGGAAAAATACCAATATCAAATAATGTATTTTATTGCTCTTTTATTTGAATTAAAAAATATATGCATTTTTTTTCAAAATTGCATTTTAGGCCAAGAAAATGTTCACCCTGTTCTAAATATTTTATTTAGACGGTGAAAATTTGTTTTGGTATTTTTAGATTTTTATTTATTTTTCTAGGATTTATTTTCGGTGGAATAAGTTTTAAAAAAATTTCCTCGCCGGACCGAATTGGGCCGAGGCCGAGTTGGCCCAGCCGCCCCGCGCCGCCGTCTCCCTCGTGGAGACCGCGAGTCGCACGTCGCCGCCCGCCGTGGCCGACTTGGCCACGCCTTCCCCGCCCCCCTGCCGCAAGCCGCCTCCCCTCCCCTCCTTAAAAGCCGACCCGGGCCCCCCTGGAGCCCCAAGTCGCCAGCCGCCGCCGCCCGCAAGCCGCCGCCCCGCCGCCTTGCGCCGCTGCTGCCGCCGCCGCACGTCGCCGCCACCTGCTGCAGTACCGCTGCCGCGCCGCCCCGCGTCGCCCTCCGCCACCCCGCGCCGCCGCAGAAGCCGCCGAAGCCGCCGCCGCCGATCCGATCCGGAGCTGTTCGTTTTTTTGTTTTTAGGTAAAATCCTGGTTTTTAAAAAAAACCTAGTTTTGTTTTTCTAGATCGGTTCGTTCGGTTTTTCTCGGTTCGATTAAATAGCGGCGTTTCGTCAGTACGTTCGTTTTAACGAACGCTGTTCGTCCGTTAGCCGCAGGCAGCGAACGTTCGTTCGTTAGCCTGTTCGTCAGTTTTTCTTTTTCCCAGGGTTTTTCCGCGATTATTTTTGATCGCGATTCCAGCCCTAATCTTCGATTTGGTATATCTTTTCGCTCGTTTATCCAAATCAGGTGAAACAAGCGTCTAGATCTTCGTCTCGAAGCCCTCTTTCTGTTTAACCAACTTGAGCAAGATTTTGGTACTGTAAAATTTGACTTTAGTCCAGATTGGTAAACGGATCTTGTTTCTTTCGTAGTTTGAGTTTCGTTGCTCCGTTTGTTTTGATTCTTTTTGCAGATCGAATCTCTTCAGTTGTGTTTTTAGGATTCGATCTTCTTATTTGAGTTATAACTGTGCATCTATGATTGATTGCTTATGTATGCTATTGTTTGTTCGCGATAGAATTCCCGGAGTGCGAAGCGTGCTACTACGAGTCTCTAGGTTTTGCAGATCGTCAGCAAGGCAAGTAACACATTGATCGTACTCTTTTCATACCTAGTTTTTATGCATTAGTATCAATCCTAAAACATTGCATGATTAGGATGTGGTTAACTTGTGGGTATTGGGAAGTAGTTGTTGAGGTAGAACCTATTGCCCTGTTTCAAACCCTTGGGAGTTACTTCTACGTTATGCTTATATTGCTATGCTATGCTCGTAGACGTGGTTTGGGTGAGTGAATCCATGACAGATGTGAGATTGTTAATTAATGGTTAACTTAAGGTGGCAACTTTAATAGACATCTGGTTGGATTGCTTGTGGGCACCTAGAAAATCCAGTGTTGTCCTAGGATATCCCGGAGTACCCGTGTGATCATCCTACGGTCCACCACCCAGGCTCAAAGGGATCATAAGGTTATTCATGCTAGAAACTTCCGTGTGCAGCCACAAGCTATTATGGGCTCTAGCATAGTTGAGTATGTTGCATGACCTCTTCCAGTGGTAGGCTAGCAGATGTAGGGGATGTAGGTTGGTACTGTCTACTCGGGGTTAGAGTAATGCTTCTGAAAGACTGTGTCTCGGTCATCCGTTTCTCAAACACCATGTAGTGCGAGAAATCCAACGGAGGAGATCGAGTCTTGTGGGAAAAGTGCGCTAACCTTTGCAGAGTGTATAAACTAATCATGGTTAGCCGTGTCCCCGGTTATGGACATCTTGAGTATTTGGTTCTTGGATTATCATATGGATCTCATCACTCTAAATATAATTTTGTTGGGTTGATAATTACTTTTAATTGGGATTTGAGTTGGAGGAACCTTCTCAATGTTGTTCAACTACCATGATAGTTAAATAAAATATATTCCTTTGTTGTAGGAAAAAATTGGCTTTTCGCAAAAACATATTAACCATACAGCCTCCACCAGCCATATATGCATGTAGTGATAGCAATTGTCTGTACATTACTTTACTGTGTTACTATGCTAGCATATTCCATGTGCTGACCCATTTTCGGGCTGCAACGTATCATGTTGCAGACTTTTCAGATGAAGAGTAAGGTTCGCTAGGCCGTTGTCGTGCACTCAGCTATGCCGTTGGAGTTGATGGACTCACTTTATCTTCCAAGCCTTCCGCTGTTATCTTATTTAGATGGCCTTAAGTCATATTATTGTAACAAGTTCTCTTTGGAGACTATCGATGTAATAAGTGTGTGATTGCTACTCTGTTATAAATCCTTTGAGTACTGTGTGTGTCAGCATTACCGATCCAGGGATGACACTTATGCACAGAGACTTGACCGTCTGAGGTCGGGTCGCTACACCAATCTTCGCTTAATCCATAGCCCCTGTTTCGAGTTGCAAATATTAGCAACAGAACCAGTATCAAATACCCAGGCACTACAGCGAGCATTAGTAAGGTACACATCAATAACATGTATATCACATATACCTTTGTTCACCTTGCCATCCTTCTTATCCGCCAAATACTTGGGGCAGTTCCGCTTCCAGTGATCAGTCCCTTTGTAGTAGAAGCACTCAGTCTCAGGCTTAGGTCCAGACTTGGGCTTCTTCACTTGAGCAGCAACTTGCTTGCCGTTCTTCTTGAAGTTCCCCTTCTTCCCTTTACACTTTTTCATGAAACTGGTGGTCTTGTTGACCATCAACACTTGATGCTCCTTCTTGATTTCTACCTCCACAACCTTTAGCATCGCGAAGAGCTCGGGAATTTTCTTATCCATCCCTTGCATATTATAGTTCATCACGAAGCTCTTGTAGCTTGGTGGCAGTGATTGAAGAACTCTGTCAATGACACTATCATCAGGAAGATTAACTCCCAGCTGAGTCAAGTGGTTGTGTTACCCAGACATTATGAGTATATGTTCACTGACAGAACTATTCTCCTCCATTTTACAGCTGTAGAACTTATTGGAGACTTCATATCTCTCAATCCGGGCATTTGCTTGAAATATTAACTTCAACTCCTGGAACATCTCATATGCTCCATGACGTTCAAAACTTCCTTGAAGTCCTGGTTCTAAGCCGTAAAGCATGTCACACTGAACTATCGAGTAGTCATCAGCTTTACTCTGCCAGACGTTCTTAACGTCATCAGCAGCATCTGCAGCAGGCCTGGCACCTAGCGGTGCTTCCAGGACATAATTCTTCTATGCAGCAATGAGGATAATCCTCAAGTTACGGACCCAGTGTGTGTAGTTGCTACCATCATCTTTCAACTTAGCTTTCTCTAGGAACGCATTAAAATTCAAAGGAACAGTAGCACGGGCCATTGATCTACAACAACATAGACATGCAAAATACTATCAGGTACTAAGTTCATGATAAATTAAAGTTCAATTAATCATATTACTTAAGAACTCCCACTTAGATAGACATCCCTCTAATCATCTAAGTGATCACCTGATCCATATCAACTAAACCATGTCCGATCATCACGTGAGATGGAGTAGTTTTCAATGGTGAACATCACTATGTTGATCATATCTACTATATGATTCACGCTCGACCTTTCGGTCTCAGTGTTCCGAGGCCATATCTGCATATGCTAGGCTCGTCAAGTTTAACCCGAGTACTCTGCGTGTGCAAAACTGGCTTGCACCCGTTGTATGTGAACGTAGAGCTTATCACACCCGATCATCAGGTGGTGTCTCGGCATGACGAACTTTCGCAACGGTGATACTCAGGGAGAACACTTGTACCTTGAAATTTAGTGAGAGATCATCTTATAATGCTACCGCCGAACTAAGCAAAATAAGATGCATAAAGGATAAACATCACATGCAATCAATATAAGTGATATGATATGGCCATCATCATCTTGTGCCTTTGATCTCCATCTCCAAAGCACCGTCATGATCACCATCGTCACCGGCGCGACACCTTGATCTCCATCGTAGCATCGTTGTCGTCTTGCCAACTGTTGCTTCTACGACTATCGCTACCGCTTAGTGATAAAGTAAAAACAATTACAAGGCGATTGCATTGCATACAATAAAGTGACAACCATATGGATCCTGCCAGTTGCCGATAACTCTGTTACAAAACATGATCATCTCATACAATAAAATTTAGCATCATGTTTTGACCATATCACATCACATCATGCCCTGCAAAAACAAGGTAGACGTCCTCTACTTTGTTGTTGCAAGTTTTACGTGGCTGCTACGGGCTGAGCAAGAACCGTTCTTACCTACGCATCAAAACCACAACGATTTTTCATCAAGTGTGTTGTTTTAACCTTCAACAAGGACCGGGCGTAGGCACACTCGATTCAACTAAAGTTGGAGAAACTGACACCCGCCAGCCACCTGTGTGCAAAGCACGTCCGTAGAACCAGTCTCGCGTAAGCGTACGCGTAATGTCGGTCCGGGCCACTTCATCCAACAATACCGCCAAATCAAAGTATGACATGCTGGTAAGCAGTATGACTATTATCGCCCACAACTCTTTGTGTTCTACTCGTGCATACAACATCTATGCATAGACCTGGCTCGGATGCCACTGTTGGGGAATGCAGTAATTTCAAAAAAATTCCTACGCACATGCAAGATCCATCTAGGTGATGCATAGCAACGAGAGGGGAGAGTGTTGTCCACGTACCCTCGTAGACCGAAAGCGGAAGCGTTATGACAACGTGGTTGATGTAGCCGTATGTCTTCACGATCCGACCGATCCTGGTACCGGAAGTACGACACCTCCGTGATCTGCACATGTTCAGCTCGGTGACGTCCCACGAACTTTAGATCCAGTTGAGTGTCGGGGGAGAGCTTCTTCAGCACGACAGCGTGATGATGGTGATGATGAAACTACCGACGCAGGGCTTCGCCTAATCACTACAATGATATGACCGAGGTGGAAATCTGTGGAGGGGGGCACCGCACACGGCTAAACAATCAACTTGTGTGTCTATGGGGTGCCCCTCCTCCATATATAAAGCAGTGGAGGAGGGGAGGGGCCGGCCCTCTCTATGGCGCGCCCTAGGGGAGTCCTACTCCCACCAGGAGTAGGATTCCCCCCTTCCCTAGTTGGAGTAGGAAAGGAAGGAAGGAGGAGACAGGGAGGAAGGAAAGGGGCCGGCCCCCCACCCAATTCGGATTGGGCTTGGGGGGGGGCGCCTCCTCCTTGGCCGCCTTCTCCACTCTCCCACTAAGGCCCAATAAGGCCCATATACTCCCCGTGGGGTTCCGGTAACCTCCCGGTACTCCGGTAAATGCCCGAACTCACCCGGAACCATTCCGATGTGCAAACATAGCCATCCAATATATCGATCTTTATGTCTCGACCATTTTGGGACTCCTCGTCAGGTCCGTGATCACATCCGGGACTCTGAACTACCTTCGGTACATCAAAACACATAAACTCATCATACCGATCGTCACCAAAGTTAAGCGTGCGGACCCTACGGGTTCGAGAACTATGTAGACATGACCGAGACTCATCTCCGGTCAATAACCAATAGCGGAACCTGGATTCTCATATTGGTTCCTACATATTCTACGAAGATCTTTATCGGTGAAACCGCATAACAACATATGTTGTTCCCTTTGTCATCGGTATGTTACTTGCCCGAGATTCGACCGTTGGTATCTAATTACCTAGTTCAATCTTGTTACCGGCAAGTCTCTTTACTCGTTCCGTAATGCATCATCCCGCAACTAACTCATTAGTCACACTACTTGCAAGGCTTATAGTGATGTGCATTACCGAGAGGGCCCAGAGATATCTCTTCGATACTCTGAGTGACAAATCCTAATCTCGATCTATGCCAACTCAACAAACACCATCGGAGACACCTGTAGAGCATCTTTATAATCACCCAGTTACGTTGTGACGTTTGATAGCACACTAAGTGTTCCTCCGGTATTCGGGAGTTGCATAATCTCATAGTCATAGGAACATGTATACGTCATGAAGAAAGCAATGGCAACAAACTAAACATCAAGTGCTAAGCTAACGGAATGGGTCAAGTGAATCACATCATTCTCTAATGATGTGATCCCGTTAATCAAATGACAACCCATGTCTATGGCTAGGAAACTTAACCATCTTTTATTCAACGAGCTAGTCAAGTAGAGGCATACTAGTGACACTCTGTTTGTCTATGTATTCACACATGTACTAAGTTTCCGGTTAATACAATTCTAGCATGAATAATAAACATTTATCATGATATAAGGAAATATAAATAAAAACTTTATTATTGCCTCTAGGGCATATTTCCTTCACTACACCCTTCAAGTGAGATAGTAAGCTACTATGCTCACTTGTTCGAAATGCCGAAGCACGGATTTATTCCTTAAATGCGTAAACGCTTCTCTTGTGAGAATTGAAAACGTTCGAGTCATTTGTGAATTGCAGGATGTATTTCCAAAAGAACTACCTAGTTCATGACCTTGAACTTGCTGCAGTTAAGTTTGCACTAAAGTTGTGGCGACATTTCCTTTTTGGTACTCGTTGCGAGATCTTCACCGATCATCAAAGTCTAAAGTATCTATTACTCAGCTGGATCTGGATCCTCGTCAGCAGCAATGTGTGGAAACAATTACAGACTATGACTATGGTATTTCTTATACCCTTGGCAAGGATAATGTAATGGCCGATGCCCTGAGTCGCAAGTCTTATTGCAACAACCCCATGGCTTATAAATCTCAACCCATGCCAAATGATCTCACTTACAGAGAACATCCGATCTGTGTTCTCGTTCAAGCTGAATGTTGCACCCGTCAGAGGACTATCTAATTCTCTGAAAGTCTAGTGGTCAAATCATTCTGAAGATGAAGCCACTTGGGAACGTGAGGATCGTCTTCGTGACGAATACCCCACTTTTGTTTCCTTCTACATCCTAAAATCTCGGGACGAGATTTCTTGTAGTGGAGGAGAATTGTGACGTCTGGATAATTAAGCTACAGTAATCCCGTGATAATGATGCCATGTCATCATTTTCACTGTGGCTAAATCCCCCTTTGATTCCATCCGGTTCAAATTCAAATTTAAATTAAAGCCAAAAAACAAAAGTTTTCATAGGTCAAAACTAAAATGTTCAAAGTGTGGCAAATATACCATAACTAATTATGGTGGTGAACCAACATTTTTATAAAGTGGTTTAATGCCCTAAACTAATTAAAATAGTGCTAGAACAACATATTTAAATGCCTTCCCATTTATGAAAAATTCAAACAAACTCAAAAGCCTCCCTAACTTTTTGTGGTAGTGCTAGTTAATGCAAAGTATTTATGTGGGAAGTCCCACATATTACAAAATAGATTGTCTGGCTAAAAGAAATTACATAAAGAAAATGAAAACGAAACATAGATTATAAATAAAAGAGACCCCCCCCCCACCGCCCCCTCGGCCTTAGAGGCCCAGCAACTCCACCTAAACCCCCACCGGTCGCACCTTCCTGTTCCTCTGCTCGTGTCGCTACAGGGCGAGGTCGACCCCGACCACCTCGTCGACGCCGCCGGGGAGGGGATAAGGATCCCCCCCGACGCCTCGGTTCCCTCCTCCTTTGCCACTCCACCCACTCCCCACTCCTCTCTCCCTCTTGCTCCGCGTCCCTCTCGAGATCCCCCTCCTCCAGAGCTCGGCTGTCACCGCACCGCCGTCGTCCTCGCGGCGACCGGCTTCCCCACGCTTCGCCTCCGTGTCCCAGGGCTTCGGCGTCGTCGTCTTCCTCATCCTCACCCATGAGATCAAGCCGAGAACCCTCCATCACCGGGTCGATCTCCTTCGTCTTCCTCGGCCCTCGCCACGGGATTCGTCGCCGTCGACCGTCGCCGAGCCCACTACCCTTTCCCTACAGGATCACTGTGAGGCTCCGCTTCCCCTCGCCCCCCTTTTCCCTTCCGTTTTCCCCGCCGTAGTCGCCGCCCGCATATTACCGTGGCCGCGCCCGACCGCGCCGGGCCTAAACCCTCCGCCACTGCTGCCGTGTGTTGCTGCTGCTCCCCTGCATCGCATTGCCTCGCTCCTCTGCGCCCTTAGCCTCCCGCCGCGGCTGCCGCCTATGAACTGCTGCTGCTGCTGCTCTACCAACGCCGTCGATGCCGCTGAATCGCGCCGGCCGCCCCCTACCCCGCGTCCGCTCCTCCCTCCGTGCTAGCTGCCATCCGCGTCCATGCTCCCCCGCGCGCCCAGGATTGTGCCCCGCTGATGTTGCTCGCAGCTGCTGCTGTCTGCTGTGGCTCCGCACCCATGCAGTCCGCTCGCCGGTGCGTCCCGGCCGCGCAGCTCATCCCGTCCCCTGCCGCTGCTGCAGCCAGCCACCTCGCCCCGCTCCGGCCACCATCGCGCGTGCCACGCGCCTGTCCTCGCCGGTCTTGCCCGCCGCATCGCCCCCCTCCGCTCACGGCAGCCTCGCCGCCGGCCACGCTCCCGGCGAGCCCGCGCCCAGCTGCCGCACCTCGCCTTTGGCCCTCTCTCCGCCACGCCCCGCGACCGCGCCCGCCCTTGCCGCCACGCGACCGCTCCACCGCTCGCTGGTTCTACCCGCTGCCCTTTGCCCCCTGCTGCATTGCTGTTGCTACCACGGCCGGCCACCACTAGCTGCCCCGCACTCGCATGCGGGTGCTCTACCGCCCGCGCGCTGGGGCGCGCCCGTTAACCCGCCCCGCTGGGCTGGCCTAGTGCCACTGCCAGCGGGCCCCCCACCCCTGTCTAAAAAATGATCTAAAATAATAATAATATATAAAACATAATTTAATTTATTAATTAATTTACTTAATTTAATTGGGTTAATTAAACTAATTACTTAGTTAGCCTAATTAATCTGCTAATTAGCTATTGTGTGTATGATAGAGGGACCCCACCCCTGTTGACCAGTCAACGTTGGCTAGTCAACTGGGTCCCCCTGGCCCACATGTCACCCTCTGGTACACCTCTGGGTACACAGATCTGGGTGCACATAGCATTTTAGCTATTTAATTTCGAATTAATAATAAATTCAGAATATTGTTTAAATTGTTGAAAAATCGTAGAAAATAATCCGTAGCTCGGATGAAAAGGTTTTATACATGAAAGTTGCTCAGGACGACGAGATGAATTGGAATACGCTCTCCGTTCATCTGTCACATGCCCCTAGCATAGCGAACATCGAACTTTTCCCATTCGGTTCGTCTGTCCAAAAATGCCTAACTCCGGGAAAACTTTCCGGATGTTATCCCCCTTCGCCGGTACCGTGCAGCACCACGTTAGAACACCCCTAGCCATGCGTGTTACCCCCGTCATGCATCTATGTTGCATTTGTTTGCATTATATTTACTGTTTCTTCCCCCTCTTCTCTCCGGTAGACCCCGAGACCGTTGCTGATGCCATTGTGATCGACTACGTCGATGACGACCCTTCTTCCCTTTCAGCGGAGCTTCCAGGCAAGCCTCCCCTTTGATCATCCTGATATCGCCCATTCCATTCTCTCATGCTTGCATTAGACTGTAATTGATTGCTCCTATTCTGATGCATAGCCTGCTTTTGTACCTGTTGTTGTACCTTACCTGCTTACCCTAAACTACTTAGTATAGGTTGGTTAGTGATCCATCAGTGACCCCCACCTTGTCCTTGTTGCCCCTGCTTCATCATAGACGACTCGATCAACGTGATCGATGATTAGAGACCGACACAACACCTCACTCCCTTTAGTTGTACGACTCTGCATAGTTACTATCGAGTGCCGAGGGTGATACCTTGCAACACACTCTTGATGATAACTCTGTAGTGTAGCTATTCGGTCATGGTCAACGAGGGTGGTTCCTCCTTCACCATTCCCGATATAGCTCTGTCGTGCAACACCTCAAGTGTGAACCTCGAGGGTGGCTCCTCTTACATTCACCTTGATGATTACATCGAGTGGAATCCACCAAGGGTGATTCCTCGGTTTTTCCCCTTGATTTTTGGACACACGGTTACCTTGACTTTACTTGAGACATTGGTGAAAGTCGGGCGGGCCCAGAGAGCACACGAGGAGTTACGGTGGCAGCTGGCTGTTTAGCGGTATCACCCAGGAGGGGGTGATAGCTCCGGACTTGTCCCGACAGCCGTCACTTCTTTTAATAATGCACTAACAGGTTTGGGTATTTGTTCTGATTTGTCCTTTGGCCTTTACGCACTAACCACCACGCGAGAATAGTTATGGGCCCCGACATCACAGTATCAGCCGAAGCTTTGTCAGACGTCCAGTTCAGCATTGCGGCACGGCCTGGTCGGCGCCCCATTGGAGGTGGCCTGTATCACCTTGCATGCAATGACCCGGAGGGCAACGGGCGATGGGCCCAGACCTCAGAGTGCTTAGGATGTAGACCGGCGAGGACCTCTCTGCTGAGCCTAGGTAGGGCTACGACGTGTTGATCTTCCGAGCCGGGGCATTGACCCAGAAAAGTGTGTCCGGCCAGAGTAATCAAGCGTGTTGGAAAATCTGGTGCACCCCCGCAGAGAACATTATCCATTAATAGCCGTGTCCACGGTAATGGACGTTCAGACTTATATCCTGATCTTTTACGACTAGAAATGGATACTTGAGATATGTTGGCTCCGAGATTGCTTTCTCGCAGGGAGTCGAGGAAGGATCTCTGGGCGTTAATGCTACAACATGCTTGTTAATTATAAACTGCTATTCTTTACTCTTCTGGATGCTGCAAGATGCTTGGAGCTGCTTGAAGATGCTAGTCTTTGATAGGCTAGGCCTTCCCCTCTATTCTGGCATTCTGCAGTTCAGTCCACAAATACAACCCTTCCATTTGATACCAATGCATACTTAGTACAGATCTGATGCTTGCGAGTACTTATGATGAGTACTCACGGTTGCTTTGCTACCCCTTTCCCCCTTATTTCTTATTTCCGGTTGATGCAACCATATGGTGGATCCCTGCAGCCAGATGCCACCGCCGACGGATACTACTACATGGAGACCGCCGACGACCAGGAGTAGTTAGGAGGTCCCAGGCAGGAGGCCTTGCCTCTTCAATCGTTGATGTTTGTGCTAGCCTTCTTAAGGCAAAACTTGTTTAACTTATGTCTGTACTCAAATATTGTTGCTTCCGCTGACTCTTATGTATTCGAGCTCTCGAGGCCCCTGGTATGGAGCTTGTATTATTTTAATTTGTGTCTAGAGTTGTGTTGTGATATCTTCCCGTGAGTCCCTGATCTTGATCATACACATTTGCGTGTATGATTAGTGTACGGTCGAATCGGGGGCGTCACATCTTGGTGGTGTACACCAACGACCCAGTCTGGGTGGAGCACTCCATCCACATCATGGAGTTGTTGCTTGCCGAGGAGAAGTACAAGGTGGTCGTGTTCGACCTCGAGTACACCCACGCTCGTGCCGGGTCTCGTCCCAAGGTTGTCGTCGCCCAGATGTGCGTGCGCCACCACGTCCTCGTCTACCACTACTGCCTGGCCAAGGGGCCTTGCGAGCATTTTGCCAGGTTTGTCAACAGCCCCCACTACATGTTCGCTACGGCGGATATCACCAACGATGTAAAGGCACGAAAGAATTCGGGCATCGCCTGCCAGAATCTTGTCGACATCCAGCGCCAGTACAAGATCTGGGGCAGCAAGGAGCATGAGAATGACTCACCGGTTCACCTC
Source organism: Aegilops tauschii subsp. strangulata (assembly GCF_002575655.3). Lineage (NCBI taxonomy): Eukaryota > Viridiplantae > Streptophyta > Magnoliopsida > Poales > Poaceae > Aegilops > Aegilops tauschii. The sequence goes on along the minus strand of NC_053038.3, from coordinate 120,074,659 downwards.
GCCGAAGCCATCATCGATCCTACTACAGAGACATGAAGGATTCGTGCAACAAGGACAAGCGTGCCTGGCACTCGGCCTGGATGGAGAAACTCGACAAAGCTCACATCGTCTACGCGGCCAAGGAGGCGTACACGAGCTACGATATGTACAGGCGGATCGTTGACATGAGGAACTGCCTCCTTCCCCAAAACGGCCAGGGATCCAGCCGGAAGCAGAGCAATGGCAATCACCGTTGCAACAATAAGTAGATGATTAGATCCTCGTTTCTCCTAGTTTAGTATGCATGTTTGGTGTGTGGAAATGTTATGTGTGTAGTCACTTGTGTAATTGTATGCTTAATTTGGTTATGCAATGTTGTCTTTTTAAGTATATATGTTGATGCTCTGTAGACATAGCGTAGATGTTGTGCGGACAAAGAAAATCACATCACACACGGACTAAACAATGGAACCCGTCGGTGATGTTTTCACCAATCACTCACAATTGTATACCAGCAATCGTTTGCTCACAACACACACAACTTGCTAGCAGCAATTGTCGGTGTTGTTATCGGTCTTCACACACGTTTCCGATTACAGAAATGTTTGCCGCGTATCACACACATCTTGTTAAGTTGAAACGTTTCTGTTCTCTTGTCTCAACGCAAACAGTTCATCCTAGTGAACCGCATGCCGTATATCGCACACACCTTGATCTGGCTGACCATTTCTTTTGTGTTGCCTAACCACAAACAGTTCATCCGAGTGAACCGTATGCTGTATATCGCACACACCTTCATCTGGTTGCCCGTTTCTTCTGTTCCTCCTCATCACAAACAGTTAATTGAACTGAACCGTAGCCCTGCATCGCATGCGCAACTAAAATCTGAATCGTGTTTGATGCATCCTCCATCGCAAATGTTTTGCACCTTTTTGACGGTTTTTTTACACCACCGTTTGCGATTATTGCATCGCACACACTTTCGTCGAAGGGTCTCTGATCGTAGTGTCGCGTTAGCAGCATCCTGCAGTAGTGCGTGCATCGCACAAGGTATCCATTGTAAGACATACTGAAATCAATCAATCTCAAGGTGTGTTCTTCAATGTTTTCTTCCCGCGATCTGATCTCCATGTGTGAGTAGTTCGATAAGCTATGGGTTGAGGCATGAGCCTTACAACCCAAGGCATTTGTTGAGGGGATCAATGGAAGACTTTGACATAACGTCCCTTATGTGCGAAATAAAATTGTTCTGTGAAGATTTCTCTTGTCTTGTCCACGATCTTCATCCCTATAGGTACCCAGAATTATGGAGATCAAGCACCCGCGAGGCTAGGAGCAAGGAGACCGTGAAGTGTTATACCGAACACCGGTGATAGTAAGGTTCAGTAGGGTAACATGGATCATATCCATGGGGATAAATGAGGTGTGGTCATTAAATGCCCAAAGCTCTTGTCTGATTTCATTATCCTAATTATCGAGGCAACCCCGCGCGATGGATAGGGCCTGCAGTAGACAACTGATTGTTGATGCACGACTCGTGCCGGTCAAGATGTTATTTGGACACATCCCGCACTTCGCTCCGTAACATGCACATCTTATGGGTGACTTCCAACACATAAATTAATATCCTATTTGATCCCTCTGCAGGGGCATTAGTCCTCAACTTTGTCTCCTTTTGGTCATTTGATGACAAAGGGGGAGAAGTCTGAGTTAGTCTTTAAGCGGGTCGATATATGGGTTGTTTTTTGCTAAGTTGCAACTCTAGGACTTTATTTGATTCGCTCTTTGATTAGTTGTAACTTAATAATTGTTGGTCGTCTAACTCTTTTGCTACACTTAATACACATGCTCTGATCTGAAATATATCTGCTCATGCATGCACAATTTCATCAGACACCAATTTTCATCATGCATTCATATTCTTCAAATATCTTATGATCACGCATGATTGGATTCCAAGATATAGGGGTAGATCTCCACAATTTCAACCTGCCATGTGCATTTGCAATCTAAAGAAAATTCTTCATATGCACATCTTCGGGGGGGGGGGGGGTCCTCAATATCTTGTAACAAATTTCTTCATACTCTGTTGTTACACATCAATTATTTTACTCCCGTCGAGAGCCTAACCAATTTGTCATCAATCACCAAAAAAGGGGAGATTTTAAGTGCATCAAGTGCCCCCTTAGTATCTTTGGAGTATTGAAGAAAAATAGGTTGAGGAACTAATGTGTTTGTGAGTGTACACATGAAATATAGTCTCTGAAGATTTGGTTTAACACATGAAACACAACCCCTAAAAATGGATTTCTTCAAGTGAAGAATTTGGTGATGAATTGGTACGGCCTTTGAAGAAATTGATGTGAAGACTAGAAGCTTGAAGACTTTTGTTTTCGTGCTTTGTTTCTTCTTATTTGAGTCATGGAAAAAATGTACTGTTAAAGGGGGTATAGGTGAATCATATTTCACATTTCCAAAGTGATGCTCAAACCTATACATACACAAGCCACTTTGAGTGAAGCCTTAGGAGATCTCCAGAACAGGTGAAGCATTTGCTAGCGGTAGTGAGAAAGTTCATCTGGTCGCTGATGAATTTGGTCATGTCGAAGAGTTAGGAGTTCGTCAATGCGATCTACTAAATGTGAGGAAAATGAGTGCCCCGACGAATTTGAGAGTTCTATTCTGACCGTTGCTACGCCGTGGACCAGCTGTCGAGTGGATCCTTATCCTGATGGTCGAATCAGTGAAGGGCATTTATGACAATTCATGCCGGGTTGCCCCCTGATACCACTACAAAAAAAAGACACATCCGTGACATTTTGGGCCGAACGAATTTTTTTTCTGTCATACATATGACACTTCTATGACGATAATTGTGACAAAACCCGGTATCATCATAGATGTGGTGGGCTCCTACTTCTATGACAAAAAATCATGACAGAAAATGGGCTTTTCGTCCTGGGCGGGCCGGAGACGCAGCTGCATGACATTCTTTGGGCCGTCCATGAAGGAAAAAACCGTGGTAGAAGCGAGGGGGAGGAAAATTTCGGGGAGTTCCCGGTTACAGTGGGAGGTCGGGGGCCGAGCGATGCGCGTTTCTCTCGTACACGTACGTGCGTGTGTGCGAGGCGTTGGCTCTAACTGAACCCGAGCGAGGCGTTGGGCTCTAACTGAACCCGAGCAATTGCACTGCAGGCTACGCGTTACTGAACCCGAGCGATCGATCGATGGCTGTTAACTGAACCCGATCGAGCGATTCCTTCGCTACTGCTGCTAACTGAAGCCGATAGATTGGATGAACAGTGAGCGTTGCCGGGGGGGTGCCCGTGGAGGGGTGGTTGAACAGGACCCCGTGGTGTCGAGGGCTGGATGAATAGTAGACGGTGGAGGGGTGCCCGTGGAAGGGTGGTTGAACAGTAGCCGGTGGAGTAGCGCGCGGTGGAGGCTGGAGGAGGTCGACGGTGGAGATGAACAATATCCCGTGGAGTCCCGTTTTGCGGTATGCCACACCCCTCCCGATGAACAGGACCCCCGTTTTGACCGTAGGAGGTCCGTTTCGTCCGTTTTGCGGTACGCCACACCCCTCCCGATCAACAGGACCCCCGTTTCGACCGTAGGAGGTCCGTTTCGTCCGTTTTGCGGTACGCCACACCCCTCCCGATCAACAGAACCCCCGTTTCGATCGTAGGAGGTCCGTTTCCTCCGTTTTGCGGTACGCCACACACCTCCCGATCAACAGGACCCCCGTTTCGACCGTAGGAGGTCCGTTTCCTCCGTTTTGCGGTACGCCACACCCCTCTCGATCAACAGGACCCCGTTCCGAACGTAGGAGGTCTGTTTCCTCCGTTTTGCGGTACGCCAGGCCTCGTTTCCATCGCCTGTTCCATCCAAGCCTTCCCGATGAACACGACCATGCATTCCGTTCCGACCCAGCCGGTTGGCTCCCACGCGTTCCGTTGCCTCCCGATGAACACGATGCATTCCGTTGCCTCCCGATGAACATGACGCAATCCGTTGCCTCCCCATGAACACGACGCATTCCGTTGCCTCCCCGTGAACACGACGACGATGTTGTTTCTCCGTTCTGACCCAGCCATGTACACGAGCCCTGGCCGTACGTATGCGCGAGTAGGCGTTCGAGACCCCGCCCGTATGTACACATACGTGGCCGTATTTTCTTTCTTGCACCCTGGCCGCTGCACGTACGCGTACATGCTACGTGCGTGCCTCTACTACGACACGTATGCGCCTCTACTACGACACGTGCGCGCCTCTACATCCACCAGTATATATGTATGTACACGTTCGTGACCAGAATGACAACGCTACGTACGCTTCGACCAGGTGGGTCCCGACTGTCAGGCACTTCCCTGCGTGCGAAGATGTAGCTGGTGGGTCCCAGCAGTCAGGGGGGCGAATCGTTTTTTTTTTGCCCGGACGCACTTCCTTGCGTGCGAAGATGTAGCTGGTGGGTCCCAGCAGTCAGGGGGGCGAATCATTTTTTTTTGCCCGGACGCACTTCCTTGCGTGCGAAGATGTAGCTGGTGGGTCCCAGCAGTCAGGGGGAAACGTTTTTTTTCGTGAAATACGGTGGCCCGTCCGGTGGATCCCCGCTGTCAGGTGGAGGAATCATTATTTTGCACATAATAAGGAGGCACTTCCTTGCTGCGGCCGTGGACCCAGCTGTCAGCCTCTCCACGTACAGTCCACGTCCGATGGAAGTCGTTCCTTGACCACGTTGACCACGCCGCGCCGAGAGCACCACGGCGGTGGACGACGGCGAGGACTAGGAAGGGGACGACTCAGAGCCGGGGAAGACGCAACAGTGGATGCCCACGCGAAGAGGAGTACGAGGGTTCACTGGTTCGGCTGCGGTGTGAGGCTGCTGTCGCCGCACAATAACAGGGGGTGTGGGTGAGTAGAGGGATGGCCTGGCCAGCGGTGGGAGTAGTAGGGCGCGGTGAGGCCTCCGCGGCACACAGCCGGCCACGGGAGGCAGGAGCACGCGGCACGACCGGCGCTGGTTTGGGCGGCTGGAGCAAGAAGACCAGAGGTTGAAGAAGCACTACGGCCGTTGGATGAACATCATACGGTAACAGGAGCTAGAATCGTTCATATTGACTAAGTTGACAAAGCCCTCCGTCCCCGTTAACTTGGTAGGCCCACAAGTCAGCCTCCCACTATGCTGGGTTCCAGCTGGCAGGGGGAGTATTCATTTTTTTTGTGCGTAATAAGGAGGCACTTCCTTGCGTGCGAAGATAGCTGGTGGGTCCGACATGTCAGCGGGGGCACGTTATTTTCGCGAAATACAGAGGCCCTTCCGGTGGGTCCCAGATGTCAGGTGGAGGAATCATTATTTTGCGCGTAATAAGGAGGCATTTCCTTGTGTGCGGCCGTGGACCCAGCTGTCAGCCTCTCCACGCACAGTCTACTTCCGATGGTGTCGTTCATTGACCACATTGACCATGCCGCACCGAGCGCATCCAAGGTGGTGGACGACGGCGAGGCCCCGGACAGCAACGAGCCGGAGATGGGAAGACGCGTGAGTAGAGTCGTAGACGGGAGAGGTGTACGAGGGTTAACTGGTTCTAGTGCGGTGTGGTTCGGCAGTCGGTGGAGAAGAACAGGAGGTGTGGAGGGGTGGAGGGATGGCCTGGCCAATGATGGAGTAGCGCTTCATAGCGAAGCGTGCTAAGCAGAGCTGCTAGCAGCAGGAGGCGGGAGGTGGTCCCGGCGGCGCTGGAGGAAGAAGACGAGAGATTGAAGATGGATGCCGGTTGTTGGATGTAAATCCAACGGCTAACATGTCAGAATGATTTGTTGACTAAATTGACAACGACTTGCGTTGGCTTCGACCTATTGGCCCACATTTCAGCCTCTAAAAATGTGGCACGTATTCAACCCATTATTTCAAAATTTACAGTCTTTTTTTTTGCGCGGTAGAATTTACAGTCAATTTGATCTTTTTTTTGAATTACAGCCATTAGCTGGGCTAGGTGAACAAATAATGTAGCGTCCATGCGGCCCATTTATTTTATTTCCTAAAAAATTACAGGCCATTTGCACTTTCTCGAAATACACGATTTTGCTGGGCTGATTCTAATTATAATGTTGGGTTGGGCCAGCAATGTTATCAAAAAAATAAAAAGGGGCTGAGCATTTTGTTATAAATATATTTAAATAATAAGTGATATTATTACATTAGTCCTTAAATCTTACCAAGCTTTTGTACACAATCACTAGGATTTTCGTGCCAAAACAATCCAGGATTTTATTTGTTAAGAAATTATTTATATAAGTTAATAAGATGTGGGATATTGTTTTCTTACATAGGTAAGTATCTGTTAAATATATGATGACAATAAAAATAATATGTAATAACATATAAAATAATTTAAATATATATAATATAGTTAGAAGGGAAACATAAGTTGGACCTGGCGTTCCTATTCTTATATAGAAAATAGAACAGACCTCTGCGTTTTCTTCAAAAAAATACATAACTTGGGCTGCCAAAAATAAAACCTCGGATGGGAGGTCCATAGGCCGGTCGATACATGACGGCCCTAAGAAAATACAAACAGGCCTATGGACCTCCCATCCGAGGTCGTGGGCTGCGCATGTTAAAAATAAAAGCCTAGACGGGGCAGCCCAAAACCACGTCCAACACTTGCCAAAACTTCGTCCCTCGTTTTCTCTGTGTTTCGCACACTCGACATTGTGTGGGCATTTTGACTGTGCATCATATGATGATGTGCTATGCATGAATGTTGATCAGCATGATGTTAACTGGCTGGTAGTTCCATTTTCGACCATGAATAAAACTTCCAACATGATGTTAACCCTGTTTGAAAAGGCCGTGTTAATATAAATGCTCTGCCTCTGAAAGTTGCAGTTTCTTATCTGAAACTGAAACTTGCAGTTTCTTCTCTGAGAATCACATTGTCTGCACTTTTATACTCCTATGAAACTACATTTTTAAGTGCTAAAAATAGATCTCTAGAATTCATAAAATACTTCATATGCTCAATACTGCAAATCTGAAATTCAAAAGACATTCATATCTGAAAGTACTCTCAAAATACACAACACAAAACACAATTCACAACCTGCAAATACTGACAACCCTAAGCTCCTCCTGACAATTCACAACCTGCCCGACTATTGGGCTGGGGGGGCAGCCCCCTCCTATTCCTCGGCGGCAGACAACCGCCCCGTGAGACGATGTGAACGGCGAGGGAGACGATGGCGGGGAAGCGTCGTCGGGCCAACTGCTTTTCTCCTCTTGCAGTTGGGTTCGGTCGACGAAGACTCCACCGGCTCGCTCTGGCAGGACACCCTCACAAACGGCACCCTGTAGATGCTTGATCCTTCAATCTCTGGTGGATGCTCCATCTGGGATCGATACTCCCACCACCGCTCCCTCATGATCGGATTCGGTGAATCTGTTTGCTCCATGGCCCAGAGGATCAGCTCTATGTACTCCGGCGCGACTCCCTCCGGGAGTATCGCCGCCTTTTCACTCTGTTGCAGATATTTGGCCATGGATGTCGCCGTCGCCGCTAGTTGGTCCTTGTTGTCAAACCAAGACTGTATCTCCAACATCCTAGCTAGCTTCACAGGGTCGCCGTCTGCGATCCTCAAGTATCGGTTGTACTCCTCCATCGATCTACTTCTCCACAGCACCTTCACTCGCCGGCGGTGGTTTTTGAATGGAAGAGGAGAGGAGCAGCGCTGGTTTTGGATTAGAACGGGAGAGGAGCGATGCTGGTTTTGGACTAGAACAGGAGAGGAGGGGCGGTGGTTTTGAAATGGAAGAGGAGAGGAGCGGCGCTGCATTTAGATTGGAACAGGAGAGGAGCGGCAGTGGTTTAAGAGGAGAAGAGCGGAAGAGCGGCGCTGGTCTTGGAAGTATTTTTTTTGTTGTTTTGCGTATTTTGGGTCAAAGTTTGACCACGTACTGTATTTGACAAGCAAAATGTGAATGCATGCCACCAAAAATTGTATCGTTTGGTTCGTATCTGAATTTACTTTCAAATTATATTATTTTTGCAACGTATAACATATATTTTATGTGCGAAAATCATGGTCAATTATGACCCAGAATAAAAGGGAGACTAGTTAATGTGGGGTCGCTTTCTTAATTGAAGGGTAAATTGATTTTGATTTTGATCCAGTCACAGCGCGCCGGCCCTCTCGTCCAATCCTAAATCGCTGACGCACGCTCCTCTCCCTCTTCTCCATTGCAAAATCACCTCCTCTCCTCTCCATCATCTCCATTCCAAAACCACCGTCTCGCCTCTCCCTCTTCTGATCTTCTCCATTGCAAAACCACCTCCTCTCCTCTCCATCATCTCCATTCCAAAACAACCGTCCCGCCTCTCCCTCTTCTAATCTTCTCCATTGCAAAACCACCTCCTCTCCTCTCCATCATCTCCATTCCAAAACCACCGTCTCGCCTCTCCCTCTTCTCTATTGCAAGACCACCGTCTCTCCTCCCATCTTCCAAAGCTAGCACCGGACCACTCAGAAGGACATCTATGGAGAGGATGCAACAGCGAATCAGGCAGATCGCCGGTGGCGACCAGGCAAAGTTAGCCAGGTTGAAGGAGATCCTTAGTTGGTTTGACAATGAGTGGGAGATTTCGAGGACGGTGCGGGCCATGTGGCAATGTATGCGAAAGAGCGAGACGACGGCGATGAGGGTGGCGATGTACATGTACTCCTCGGCGGTAGTCACGCCGCAGTCCTCCGAGTTCATCGAGTATCTCCTCTGGGCGATGGAGCAGACAGATTCGCCCGAGGCGACAGTCAGGCGGAGGTGGTGGGTGTACAGGTCGAAGGTCATGCACCCAGAGGATAACGAATCGATCGAGTATGGTGTGCCGTTCGTGAGGGTGCAGAGCCAGCCGGAGCCACAGGAGTATTCGTTCTCCCACCGCAAGAGGAGGCCGGATGGCGCGACGTCGCTTCCCCGCCGTTCTCCACGGTTCCCTCGAAGCTCGCCTCGTTTCAACGGCGGCGGTAGGGTTTAAGGTAAGCTTCGCACTAACCTAATCTTCCACCTGCTCATGCTTACAATCAGTGTGACAGCTAATGAAAATCATGCTTACAATCAGTCTTCGAGTACTACGCCAATCACCCTAAAATAGCTCTGGACCATTGGGTCAAAGTTGTGACACAGTGTACAAATAAAGAAAAATAGATTGGTGCTTCTTTCAGAAAAGAGTACTCCCTAGAAAACTGCCAATATAAGCTACTAGTATTTGGTTAGATGATTTGCTGTCGAGAAAGATCCGTCCACAGAGAGCACCACACATCCCACTGGTGGTGGTGGACGCCAATGCGTGCATGCAGCATGGTTGGTGTCGGTAATTTTTACTTGGCACACCTCGCACTGTGCATATATGCCGGTTCCATACGTACATTTGTGCAGTTCCACCAAAATGCAGCTGAATAACCCTGTTTGCACAGATAATGAAAAAGCGTGATTACATTATAGTGGCACTAGTTGATGAAACACACAAAATAAATAGAAGAAAATATTGCGATAGTATCATAGTATGCCATGCTGCGAGGGCGAGACGGGCCCTGCGATGCCTCATACGGTACGCCTCATACTGGACATCGTCCCAAGTCTCGCAGATACACCTTCTGCCAGTGATGAACATCAGTGTACAGCGGTAGTACAAGGAGGCGCCTTGAGACATTCAAATCTCTATTTTTGTACATATCAAATAAAATTAAGCACCCCGGTTTGCAGAAACGCTTAAACATTAACAATGGGACTAGTTGATGAAACATACATTAACAAAGAGAAGCACTTTCTTTATCTACATTGGAAATGAAATGATAGAGATGACACTTGCTCTATTTTAACTGTATTATTACTTCATTTTATCAGTGACACTAGGGTCGAGCAGGTGGCAAACGAGGTATACCGTGCGTCGCAAGGATGGAGGCCGGGGGTGCTTAGACTGGGATGCTGAAGCTGGCTCTTTCAGTCACCAACATGGATGATTCAATTCATGGGACCTTTTGGTGCAGTTCACCTAAAATGAAGCAATGTCCCGTGAGCTAGCAGCTTCTTCTGCAAATTTTTTTTAAGAAAAGGGCTCCAGCCCCGGTTCCATTTCCATCAGAAAACGAAACCCACAGAGCTTCTTCTTCATTAGTTGCAATAAAATTGAGCAACATCAAGGTTGGTTGTGAAGCTCCTGGAATGCTCAACTATAATTTGGATATCATTTGTGCAGTTCAACTAAGATCGAGCGTGAAATGTGTATCTCTGTTTGCACAAAAAAGGTGGAAAGGAGGGTGACTAACAAGTGATGAAACATGCATCAAATGAAAAGAAGCATGTTCCTTATCTGAATGGCAATCCTACAAGGTCAGTAGCAATTTCTAAAGCACTGGCATTGCTAGATATTAGTGTGGGCATTAGGATTAACTATGACAACCGTTAAATACGACATTACTTTGGGCACGGGAGAGTAGGCGGACCAGGACAGTTGCATTTCTAACGAAAAGAACCAACTTATCTTAATGGGAAATTTTAGCAGGACATGTAAATAAGTGCCATTGATTCATATTACTGGAGGCATTACATTGAAAACAACATTGGTTTAATGTGTCCTTACTTTTAACAGTGCGACTACTACATTTTACCAGTGGCATTACATAAGAGTGGCTCGGGGCAACAAACATCAGAACAGGATATCTGGGTTGGTCCCATTTTTGTTCGGTATAGCCACCTTATATTGTGTGAGGCTAGCAAATCTAGTGCTGGACTTACTCTGTTGACTTGTCCCCCAGTCCCCACTTTCTTTCCTTTTTCAACCAATAGATCGGGTTTATATTGAGTTTTACTGTGTTTCCCTTTATTCCCCTATTAGACCTAGAGACCAGTTGGATAGCCAGTCTCTGCTACTTTTCGCCCCCATTATTTCCTCTTTCGACCAAATCCTAGATTCAGGTAACAAATCCTCCCCCACCCCCACCCCCACCCCCTTTCTTCCTTGTGTTGAACCAAGTAGTACTAGATTCGAGTGCATGAACTAGTTTTACCTCTTAAACGTAAAAAAATTAGGTGGTTTTGGAACAGCCGATCGATCCTATCTACGAGGGGGCCTGAGAAATAGTAAAAGATACAAATGCAGCGACGTCAGGAGCTCGGGAAGTAGAGCAAGGCCGGTTTCGAAGGAAGTTATACCTGATGGTCGTGGGATGTCGCTAGGTGGGCGGCGGGAGGCCGGATCTGCCCACACTACGGCAGCGAGGAAGAAGGGGTCGGAGGCCCTCCCTTGCCAGCGGTGCTTGGGAGAGAACGGCAAGGCAGGCTGATCGAGACGCGCCCAGCAGTGGGTAAGTGCCGTTGCCGAGGACGACCGCGTGAACGTTGCACCTTCTCACCTTCCCCGGCGGAGAGGATCCGGCTGGATCTGTGACCAGCGGTGAGCAGAGAGAGAGAGTGTGGCCACCGCTGTCGTGTTTAGATCTAGAGAGGTCGAGACAGTGTGAAGAGAGCAACACTGGCAAGCAAGCGCGGAGGCTCCTGCCTATATAGTGGAGTAGTACTAGTTTTCTTTTGTCTACCGGAGCCGGCTTGACGTCGTCAATGACTGTCGAGAAGTCTTCATGCACGTGGCCCGGAGGCACAGTTGTCGTCATTTTGATCTGAAGCGCCGGATTATAACATATAACACAAAAAAATGCCACATGACAAGAAATCATAACCTCACTGCCCAAAAGAAAACAACATGAATCCCGACGGACAAACTAGACGAGGAACAAAGCTCAAATTAAAGATAAACTCGTAGAAAAGGGGCCGTCGATAGATGTCCTAATTAACATAGCCGGCTTGACCTAGATGGCAGCCGAGCAGTCACTATTCGTGCATGTGCCCCCAATGACTAGCCTAACTCAGTTGTCGTTGTTTAACCCTCGCAGTGTCCGAAGCACATGACACCTAATTTTGCCAGATGACAAGAAACCTTTTTTTAGATTTCTCACCACAACTACAGCCATGTACAACACAGCCTGCACGATATGTAGACGATAGCCAATCCAGGCGTGTCTGCTGGAGTCTGGTCACATGCATGGACGAACTAATCTTCCGTGTCTTGCAGGGATCGTCCAGGCACCACTGTAGTACAACACTTCTCTAGTACTATCGCTCGTCTCCCTCTTCTATCAAGTCACCCTAACTTGTGGCGCCGGGGAGTGTGCCTATGGTCGGTTCTCAATTGCCGTCCCACATGTGTGTGCAAACGCAATATGACGCGCGTTCCATCCGGAGAGCAGCGTGCCAGACCGACTGACCGTCTGGGGTGCGACGCGAACGCGACGGGCGTGCTGTATACTCCGTACATGTGTGCCGCCGTTTTCTAGACGCTTTGCTCCATGGCGCGGGCGCAATCCATGGATACAAAATTAGTATACTATATACTATTTAAAAGTCGAGGGCGGGGCTTTTCCTGCACGGTAGGCGGCGGGGCAGTTCCGCCTAGTCGGTTCGACAGAGACGCAAGAAGACGAGGGAGTAGGCTGTTGCAAACGTAGGGCTGTGTGATTTGACAGCGAGTTACTGCTGGATAGGTGGGGCCCCGTGATTTGACTTGCCATTATCATTTTAACTACGGCGCTACGACCGGCGTGAGTCTCCCGATTCCTGACCACCTCCATACAGGTGCCTCTCCCAATGCTCCACCATGTAGTAGAGGCTGGCTCTTGCATGAGCCCACTTATCCACTTTTTCCTTGCCTCTCTTTCCTCCACATATGCAAAAATGACATGTAAAGCGCACTATTGCACTTACTTTTACTTGCTCCTACAGGTGCTTAAGCTTGCCACATAGGCATAAAGTCTGATGTGGCAAGTTAATCAAGAAGAGAGAGACTAGTTTGGTGACCCAAGGAAGAAACGGTGCTAAGCGTGTGTACCTAGGTGAAAAGACAATTTTGAGTCTATAGCTAATTAAATGAAGCAAACTTAGCAACACCATTTCATTGGAAGAGGTCACTCCTTGGCAAATGCAATAAATACTAGTACTCCCTGTGTCCCATAATATAAGAACGTTTTTGGCACTACACTAGTGTCAAAAACATTCTTATATTATGGGACGGAGGGAGTACGAAGAAAGAGATAGAGAGGAGTAAAAAAATACACTTATAGCCAACCTTATAGCCAACCTTGTTGTAGTATGAGTTACTAAGTGATGACTATGTATGACATGCCAACATCAGATAGCCTAACGCACCGTGTTAAATCTCCAAGAGCGCGACCGCGCGAGCGACGCGACGGTCGTGGTAGGCGCGACCATGATACGGGCTGCTGGCAGCCCTTGGATCTGAGATCAAACGGTCGCATGCTAAGTTGCTGAAAATTTGCAGAATAACCCTCCAGGATAGGATATTCACCCATAGGTCTAGAATCACGCCATGCAACCGTTCGATCTCAGATCCAAGGGCTCTCGGAAGCCCGTATCATGGGAGAATGGAAAGCCACTACCCTGCCGTTCGCACGCTGGCAGTTCGCTCCTACTCGTCCCCACACGTCCTTCAATACTACGGCGGTTCGCTCCTAGTCGTCCCGTCCATTCACATTACGGCAGTTCCACTAATCCTAACCCTCCTCCCAAATCCATGGCGTCCCAAATCTCCATGATCGGCGGTGAGTACAAGGTTAGAACCATCACCGGCGATGAGTTCGACGTCATCTACACCCGTTCTTCCGCGACGGTGAAAGGATGCCTTTCTCGCTTCAGACGCATGTTCGAAGACTCAGATGATGAGTGGGTCGCTAAGCTAGATGTTGAGTACACCACAGTCCTGGGACGAGAGAAGGATCTAAAGGACGAAGAGAGGAAGAAGCCCGCCGTGATCCAGGTTTGCGTGCATGACTTATGCTTGGTCTACCACATATGCCATGCCGATGTTGAGTGCCAGGATTTTAAGGACTTCCTCGAGAGCAACCTAGTCAAATTCGTTACTGTAGACTTTGGTAACGACAAAGAAGTCCTGCGTCGGATAGGCCTCGTTGTAGGCAACACCTTCGACCTCCAGAAGAATCGGCTGGTGTCCTCTCGTCAGCCTTCAATGCTGACCCTGGCAGGAGCCATGGTTCATCCTTCGTACGGTAAACTGGAGAAACCTCCATACACGTTTCATCGTCATGCATGCCAGCGGAATGTACTAGATATAGACCACATCCACTATGCTGCAATGGATGGCTACCTTTGCTTCAATATCTACAAGGGTTGGATGAAGAGCAACAGCCAAGTGTGCGATTCAAGCAAAGAAGTATTGGTCAAGAGGAAGAGGGACAAGGACGAAGTCGAGGACGTGGACGAGGACTCCGAGTAAGGTGGCAGTGTCGTTGCTCATGGTGGTTCTAATGCAGTGTCTACCGGAATAGTTGCAAAGTTTAATTTCAGGTGTGCTTAATTTAATTTGAGGGGTGTGTTGTGCTGAGCCCCCAGCAGAACTATGTTATCTTTCTTCTCGTTACTTTAACTCTTCAGTACGTACATACTAGCATTTCTTACATTTCATCTTTTAGTTGGTATAGTACTACCACTCGTTTCTTCAAATTATATACGTACAATATATATGGCCAACATCATATAGCCAGCAGTTTAGTTGTCAAAGAATTTCAGGGTGCTTAGTTTTGTCAAAGAATTCCAGGATGCTTAGAGGGTGCTTGGATCCAAGGGACTTATTTTAGTCTGACTAAAAATAGTCTCTTTAAGAGGCTAAAGTTCCAAGCACCCCTGAATAAAGAGGGGCTAAAACTAGTCTTGAGACTAAAAAATTTTAGTCAGGGGTACCCCTACTAAAATGTGGATTAGTCCTCTCTCTACTCATTTAACTCCTCTCCTTTAACATAGGCGAGTTCTGGATTGGAGGGTTTGGAGGATAATAAATGCTCATTAACTTGATTTTAGCCTTTTTAGTATTTGGATCCAAGCATGGGTGAGGCTAGCATGTTTTAGTCCCACTACTTTTAGTCATGGGACTAAAACGTATCCAAGCACCCTCTTAGTTTTATTTGAGGGGTGGGTTGTGTTGGACACCATTATTGTGACTAGCCTTTTTAATAGTACTATATGCATAATTTGGCGACGAACGCTCTCTATATGTACCACCTTTTTTTTAATTCCAAGTTTTGCTCCATGGCGCAATCCATCGATACTACTGCTGTACAAAAGTATACATTTTTTAAAGGCTAGAGGGCGGGGCAGTCTAGCTTGGTCGGTTTCAAGAGAGGCAAGGGCCTTTGTGATTTGACGGCTCATTACTGCTAGAAGGCGGGGCCTTGTGATTTGACTACTCGTATAAATGCGCAGACGACCTGATCGAGGAGGAGCAAAGAACCGTGCGGTATACTCAAGTTTTCCACTGGAGTAGTACTGCGACGGAGGAGCACGAAACACGGCAGCCCAGTGCCATATGGCGATAAAAATGATCTAATTTTCTAGTCATCTCATTGTTAGCATTGTTATTCATTCCCTCAAAAAAAACATTGTTCTATTCATGCCTCGCAGAGAACGTGACACGTGCGGCGAAACACCCGAAGCAAAAAATGAAACACAGGAGCAAAAGAAGAAGGAAGATTATCACCCCAAATGATCTAATTCGTCGCGGAGTCGTAACTGCTTCTTCACCGCCTCCATGACCTCCATCTCCTTGCGCGTCTCCTCCGCCATCTTCTTCATTCTGTCCATGACGCGGGATTTCTCGACGCGAGCCTTCATCATCTGTTCCACGGCCGCATTACGTACCTTGACAGCAGCCGGGTGCTCGATGCGGAGCTTCGCCAACTCCTCCTTCTGTTCCATGACGAGGGCCTGCAGCATCTTCATCGAGGAACTACTATTCTCATGCAGCTTCTTCCAGCCGGCGTTCTTCTCCTTCAACAGGTCGATCTCGTGGCAGAGCTTCGCCTTGTCCTCTTGAAGTCGCAGGATTTCGCCGGCCGCCTTCTTCTCCGAGGCAATGCTCTTCTTCAGCAGCATCACCAAGCCGGCAGTCAACTCCCCCTGCTGATTGAGCTCAGCGGGCATGTTGTCGAGGCTCTCCTTCAGCAACTCCATCAAGCCTTGGATGAACTCCTTCTGCTTATTGAGCTGGTCGGGCATGCCGTCGAGGGATAACGACTCCAGCTCCGCCGGCTCGGCATGTTCGCCTCCTCGGCTAGGGCGCTCCTGGGAGCCATTGCCTGCCCGTGAGAGATCTTTCGAGGTCTCTGCGTGGCGGCGAGCCCTCTCTTTTTTTTGCAGCCTTGGTTGCCGCTCCCTTGTTATGAGTAGTTCTCGACCTAGAGCTTTGCTCACCGGCCATGGCAATGACGGACGAAGAAGAAGCACTTATGAGGAGGAAAGGTAGAGTAATTTCCCGTTAGGTAGTTCCCCTTTTTATAACCTAAGTACTAGCACTAGTACTAATACCTGCATAGTGGGAACACGTTCAGGTTTGGTACGTACTAGTAGGTGTGAGAAGGCTTTCGAATGTGATGGAAACAAGGTAAAGATTAATTGATGGTTTTGGTTTCGAGGCCCGAAACGGCTCCCGATGAGTTTAGCGGAACATAAATTTCAAGTACTACACTGCTCAAATGCGTAAATATTATGTTACTGTCAAAAATTGTTACAAAATACGAAGGAGACCAATGGAAGTACTACTAGCAACCCACGACTTAACTACTCGCATGCGCGCAGTAGAGTAATAATGTCTTTCTTCCGCCCTCACGTCCACTCAATTTGCATGTGCTGTATTAATTGACCATCAATGAAGTGAACGACTTTACACGCGTCAAATTATCACATGGGGTGGATCTTGGTACAAAATTGCGTCCGCCCGTGTACCCTCGTGTGCGTGCGAGGGAATGAGTGCGTGTGTGGCGTGCGTGCACATCTTTGTTTCGTGCATGTACCACCAGTATGGCTCAGGGAGGACGAGTACATTCTTCTGGAACCAGCGGCACATCACTGTGATCAATCCACGCAAGGAGGTCACGACAACGCCTCCACATGTGCCACGTGGCTTCATGAACTGTAAGAGAGACACTGTGTAGCGTGCCATTGGTATTCTAATTTACGTGTTTTGCACATACACGAAGTACTAGTAAGGTACACGTGCATTGCACGCATCAGATTTTGCAACCAAATTATGAATAAATACCACACTATAGCATGTAAGCTCTGAGTCATATATGCCTGATGTAGCCCTTCGTTTAATTCCTATAGTTCATCTCATTCAAAATCAATTAGTTTTTATAAAAGAGCTAAGAATGCGGGAATAGGAAAAACATGGGATTATAGTGGAATGTCGTCGTGAATCCTACAGGATTGTACGAGTGTTTGATTGTGCATAGAAAAAACGCAGAATTCTTTCAAAGAGGTTTGAGTGGATGGGATGTTTCCTATGAAATCTAGTGCAAATGAATCATATGGAAAAATTCCTATGGTTTAAAATCCTACGAATCAAACAACCAAGATAGGAATAATTCCTAATGATTAGAATCCTCCAAAATTCCTTTGAGAATCCTTTGAATCAAGGAAGCCCTTAATCTATTTTATGATTCATGGAATTGTGCGTTGTAAAGCATAAAGTAAAAACAAATAATGGCAATTCAACTAGAAAAAAGTTTGGGCAGTTATAATACGGAAGATTCTAGAACAAAAGAGAACCACTGTTGTTTTGAGGTTTGTGCATTATGCTTAAGTTCAACCATGGAGTCTGCTAGATTGTACATGTGGCAAAATCTAGTGGGGGCTAGAAGATGGTGCGAGGGGCCGAGTGGAGGGAGACTATGAAGGAATGCACAAGTGCGAGATCGATATTTAGAGAGAGGGGGCGAACACGTGCACTGTTGCGCGCAGTGGCGGAGCCATGAAAAATAAATGAGCTAGGGGGCCAAGCATTGCTAATCCTTTACGAGGAGGGTCAATTCATGAACTTAAACCATTTTTAGCAGCAATTGTCTAATGATCACATTCATATTAGCCTTGATATATAGTGATGTTAGGGGGGAGGGGGCAGGGCCCTTACTGCCCCCTGTCTTCGCCATTGTGCACGCGTCTGAGAGATGAAGCGGAAGGCATGGATGATGAGAGGGGGACGTTGGATATATAATTAATGTGGGTGTATTAGCTATATATGTTAATCCTATATAGAGAGGTACAAATTGATCGATGTGGACGTGGGAAAGAGGGTGAGACCTCACTGGATATATCGATTGATCGGTTTGTGTGGAAAACTATGAAAGACCTAGCTATATACACACATACATTGAGGAACATCGATCGTTGCGCATGCACGCATGAGAGATAAAGTATGCCCGATATGATGGAGAGGGGGATGTGTGCGGGTGTGTGCCTTCATGGGAGACCGACCTGAAGAAAAATATTGCATGCGTGCGATGGATAATGCCGACTGGTAGTGTGTGTGCATGCATGCACGAGAGAAAGTTAGTGGTACAATTATAAAGAGAAGACTACTGTGTGGGTGTAAAAGAATAGGTGAGGTCATAATCAATGTAAAGTTGAATTCAAATATTTGAATAAGAGATCCTGATGTTTGAAACCCATGCATGCATGAATATAACGGAGATCTGCGCGGTGTGGTTTCGAAACGAGCATGTTGTAATGTATACACATTGAACAAGGTCAGACTGATTTGAATTTGAGATACCGATGGCAGACATCATTTGGCCGCGTCGCATCCGTGCATGGACACACTATTCTAATTGGAGATGATGGGCGGCTTTCGCATCACATATCTATATCTATACCCCTATATATATATTATATTATATTTTTTATATTGTGTGCGGGTAACTTTAACTTTGAAAGATGGTCGTTGGATGAGGCGAATCCGATGGTCCAAAGATGGCAAATTTGAGCACTACTGGCCGTTGGATATCATCTAGATTCCACCAGATTTCGCCACATGTATAATCTAGAAGACTCCATGGTTGAACTTAAGCATAATGCACAAACATCAAAACACAAGCACTTCTTATTTGTTCTAGAATCTTCCGTATCAGAATTGCCCAAATGTTTTTCTACATGATTTGCCATTATTTGTTTTTACTTTATGTCTTACGACGCACAATTCCATGAATCTTAAAATAGATTAGCTTTCTTATAAAAACTAGATGATTTTGAATGAAATGAACTGTAAGAATTAAACGAACATCTACATCATGCATATATGACTCAAAGCTTGCATGCTATAATGTGGTATTTATTCATAATTTGGTTGCCAAATCTCATGCATGCAATGCACGTGTACCTTACTCTAGTCTAAATGGTGTTTGTGTGTGTGTCGTGCGTGTTGAGATGCAAATTGTCTTTTTTCGTACACGTTAAGCTTGTTCTTCCGAAATTTCAAGCCGCGCCTTGTTATGCCGAAAATTCAAGCTAGCATCTCTGTCTATCGTGCTGCGAAACTCCCGCCTCTTCAACCCGCGCCTTGTTAGCCCGAAATATTTAAGATATATCTTTGTCTCGTTGTGCTCCGACAACTCCCTCCATCTCAACCCGCGCCTTGCTATTCCGAAATTACAACGCGCACGAAAACTCCCACCTCCTGTGAAATCCCGACACGCGAAATGCCCGTGGTACCCCTGAACCGAAAGAACCGCCTTAAATCGGTGGGGGTACTTTCATAACTTACCCCACATTTCGGACAAGCACGTCTCTAAGCCATGGTTCCCCACTGCCATCCCATCCGCCCACCCATTCGTACACCGAGGCCGCGAAAACCCGCGACGAAACCCCACACCCTGCTCCGTCCGCCACCCAGCCAGAGCCTCTTCCCCGACGACGTCGTCCACAGCAACACCTCGACGTCCCTCATCCACCGTACCGGATGAGGATCCATCGTCGATCTCATCGTCCCGCCGGTTCAGCCACCCCATCCTCCACCTCCAAGGAGCTGCCCCGACGTTCCCCTCGTCTTTCGCGCCACCTCCATTCCCACACCGCCGTCTTCACCTGCACCACTGGAAGAGCATCATCATCACCGTTTCCTCGGATGAAGCTGCGGCCTAATCCGCGCCACCAAAGAGGTTGTACACTAATCGCCGCATTTTCTTCTTGATTCGATCTCACAGTGCTGCCGGCGCTCGGTCCTGAGCCGACACGGCGCAGCTCCATCCACGGCGGCGTCGCCGGCCACTTCATCCACGGCGTCGCTCCCTCGGCGGCAACGTCCACATCAGTAGGAGCTGCTGCTGCTTTAGCTCTCGTTCGCGCTGCTGCTCTGCTCTTGCGCTCGGTCCCCTGCCTGGTCTGCTCTTGCTATTGCTCTTGCTCGCGCTGCTGCTCTCGCTCTTGCTCTTGCTTGCGATGCTGCTCTCGCTCTTGCTCTTGCTTGCGATGCTGCTCCGATTTAGCTACACTTAAATCGACTGAATCGACTTTTGGGTCAGTCGATTTTCAGGAGGTGGGGGGCGCTCGCCCGGGTGAAGGAAGAACCAGCCGCAGCGGGGAGGGGGGGCTCGCCGGAGAGGTACCCCACTATCTATCTTAGGGTTTAGGATGGGGGCGGTGGCAGGGCGTTGGCGGGGCAGTGGCGTGGGGACCGCCGGAGAAAAAGCTCGGCACGGGGGGGGGGCTAGAGGGATGGCCGGTGCGGCGGCGGACCGGCGGTGGGGAGTGTTTTCGGGGCGGGCGGGGTGGCGCACCGCCAGCCGCGGGCGGCGGGGGCTGCTGTTTGGCCGGTGGTGGCTGGCGGCTTAGGGGGTTGGAGGTTGAAGATGAACCGCAGGCCCTTGATTTCGTATCCAACGGCTGCAAAATCGACTGACCAGAGATGAAAAAGTCAGTCGACCGACGTGTAGCCTCACCTTGCTAGTGCGTTCAGTTTCGACGGCAAAATTCAGTTTTGATAGCAAAATTCAGTTTCGACAGTTAAGTTCAGTTTCGACAGTTAAGTTCAATTTCGACAGTTAAATTTAGTTTCGACAGTTAAGTTCAGAGATGAGCGGCTGATGTATTTTACATCTAGCACTTTGTGGTTATGTATTTTACGTCATGTATTGGAGATGCTATTAGAATTCCACTCAGGTTAACGTTGTTCGTTGTCTCTCTTGTCCTGCTTCAGCCTCGGCGTCGTACAACTCACCGGAACTGCTCCAACGACGAAACCCTCCATCACAGCGGAGCAGTACCTCGAGCTCCATCTCCAGACACCTAAGATCTTCTTCCCCTCCTCCGACAGCCAAGTCAGCCGGAGCATCCTCAATGGCCAACCCAATCACGCTGAGATCGACATGGCTTCGCCAAAGAGGTTGTACACTTGTTACATCTCTTTTTTACTCTACATGTTATATATATATTGTCCACTGAGCACTCGTAGTAACGGGAAATACGATTATTTTATCCTACTATATGACAAGC
Source organism: Aegilops tauschii subsp. strangulata (assembly GCF_002575655.3). Classification (NCBI taxonomy): domain Eukaryota; kingdom Viridiplantae; phylum Streptophyta; class Magnoliopsida; order Poales; family Poaceae; genus Aegilops; species Aegilops tauschii. The sequence goes on along the minus strand of NC_053038.3, from coordinate 120,053,274 downwards.
AGTGAGGTACCAGGCAACTTAGCTATCCGTGATGGACTCTCTTGAACGCCATCATTATTTATCTCTGCGCGTTTGAGCTGTGCATTTGTCGATGGGCCTGGGAGTTGAGCTAGTATGGCAGTGGCCTGGGTCCAAAGTAATAGAAGTAGCACAAAAACATTTTTTTAGTGTAGGATTTTCCTTGCTTAGGCCTGCCTACTAGAATCGCCAGTGCTTGAAAGGAAAACTGAATGAAAAATATCAGAATTGGAAAGTTTTCTATGGTACTACTTTTCATGAATTTGGTGCAAACGAATGGAGCAAAGGAAAACTGTAGGATTTGTTCCTTTAGTGTCTCCTTGAAAGAAAAACCGTAGGAATTCTAATTTCCACTTCTCCTCCTTTTCATATTCCTATTCATCAAGCACAAGACTAAGAGATAGTAGCATAATAGCATTATAACCGTACATTTTCTTGTGGTTTGACTTAATCTCACCATGCTTTTTTGCATCCTGTGATCTTCCAATTGTTGTGAATCAAACACCCAGATTGGCAGAAATCCTGTGTTTTTAAATTCTCTGTTTTGCACGTGCATTCCTATCCTATTCCTGTCTATTTCCTATCCCTGCATTGTTAGAATCCTCAAATTCAAACAAGCCCTTACTCAATTACTTCTGTTACAGATATGTGTCAAAGAAAACCTTGTGTGGTTTGTCCTGCTCCTGCGGTGCTGTGTTCCACCCCAGCTCAGCTGCTCCAACGACGGAAGGGTTCACCACAGCAGGGATCCGCTCTCCAGACTGTCTTTCGCCGCCTCAGATCTTCTTCCCCGCCGCCGGCAGCCACGGCAACTGCATTACCATCATCAACTGAGCAGATGACCTTGAGGACTACACGGGTCCGCAAGAGAGGTCGCACTCTTCCGTGTCTGCTTACGTTATGCGTCGCTTAATATGATGACATGCTACATTATCGTCGTGTTCACCTATTAGACTCCGAGTCAGGCCCAAACTAATGCTGAAACTTGAGTTTTTAAATGGTTGTGGGGTACATATTGGGGCAGCAATCAGTACTATCTGTCTACTATCTGGTTAATCTCCGGTGTCTACTATGAGTTTCATGTTGGGTGCAAACAAACATTAAAGGAGCCATTATCTGTATTTTTTAACTAAAGCTATTATCTGCCTGCTATCATTGGTTTTGGGTCTATCCACAGTTTGCTACCATCACTCTGGATTTGTGCATGCACTCCTTACATAATCTCACTATGTTTTATTCCTATGCATGCCAGTTATTGTACACAATGGAACTGATCATGTAGAGCAAAAGAGACGAGCCTTGCGTGGCAATAAAATTTCATGCAGACGTCGTTCCATGGTGGGCGCAAAGGCAGCCCCCCTCCACCCATTTCGGATCGTAATCAAGACGAAGATAACTTTTCTAAGGGGGATTCAAAAGGAGAAGACCACTCCTATTTACCCCATGAGGTCTTCGCTCTAACTTGGCATGCTGATGTTGGTAATATCATGCATATGGTGCCTTGCATTGCTTACTGTATACATTAAAGATGTCATCTGCTTAGTTTAGACATGCTTTGTGTCAATGCCATCTGTTTAGTTTCTTTATCGTATATGTGAATCATGCAATGCCATCTTGTCTAGCCAGGCATCATATATGTGAATTTTGCAATGCCACCCTGGTTAGCCAGTCATCTTATATGTGAATTATATCATGCCATCATTTTTTTATTACGTGTTAAATTTGTCAACAATTTTAGTACATTCAATTACTCTTCCTGTGCATCAGCCATTCGGCACGGTCATGGAAAAATCTGGAGTGGAAACAAGGTCTTCAGAGCAGACAATGCTATCTGACAAAGCGCATGTCTTGCTAGTTACCGATAGCTCCTCAGAGGAGGATTCAGAGACAGATGACCAGTCATATTCCCCCCCCCCCGAGGTGCATGCCCTAACTTGGCAGGGTTATGTTGATCATATCGTGCGCATGGTATCTTGCATTGCTATGTCATTTGCTTAGTTTAGACATGCTTTGTGTGAATGCCACCTGTTTAGTGTCTAATTACCATATATGTGAATTATGCAATGCCATCTTGTTGCAAGACATTATATATGTCAATTATGCAATGTCATCTTGTTGCAAGGCATTATGTATGTGAATTATGCAATGACATGCTGTTTAGGCAAGCGTCATATATGTGAATTATATCATGCCGTCCTTTTTTTTGTATTTCTCATTGCTTTTGTCGACAATGTTTGCATATTCAACTGCTCTTCCTGTGCATCAGCCATTTGAATTGGTGATGGAGAAATCTGGAGTGAAAACAAGGTCTTCAGAGTAGACAATGCTACCTGCTGAAGCAGATATCTTGCTGGTTACAGATAGCTCTTCAGAGGAGGATTCAGAGGCAGATGACCAGTCCTATTATCCCCTTGAGGTGTATGCTCAAACTTGGTAGGGTTATAATACTCATATAATGCATATGTTGTATTGCAATGCTTAGTTTTTACATCATATACACAATATTGAATGCCATCTCCTTAGTTGACACATCATATATGCGATTGCCCTCTGCTCACTTCCTTAGTATATAAATCATATATTTGAATTATGTCATGCCATGATGTTTACATAGACAACATGTATCTGAATTATGGCATGCCAACCCATTTTCTAAAGACATAATATAGTTATATCATCTCATCCTGTTTACATAGTCATCATATTTTAAATTATGTCATTCTATCCGTGAATTATATCATGCCATCATATTTCCATCGACGGCATGTTTGTGATTTATGGCATGCCAACCACTTTAATAGACACATCGTATAGTTATATCATGTCATCCTGTTTACATAGTCATCATATTTTGAAGTATGTCATTCTATCCTGTTTAGTTAGCCATCATACATGTGAAATTGTGTCATGCTATCCTGTTTAATTAGCCATCATATATGTGAAATTATGTCCTGTTATTCTGTTTGCTTAGACAACATAAATGTGAATTATTTCATGCCCTGTTTTCTTCCCTACTATCCATTGCACCTGTCTATCTTACAATGTCTGTACATTCAATTACTTTTCTTGTTTATCAGCCATTTCAATTGGAGGGAGTGATGGCAGTATCTGTGGGAGTAAAAACACGGTCTTCAGAAAAGATCATGCTACCTGTCGATGCAGATAGAACCACGGTTGTACTTGCCCAAGAACCAGCCCCACCACACATAACCCACACTCATGCAGATTGTACCCCTACCCACTTGGACAGAGAACCAGCTACACCCCTTCTAACCCCAACCCCAGCAGATAGACACCCAGTTCCCGTTGACACAGCACCGTCCCCACCACAGAGCACCCAAACACGAGCAGTTAGTAAGGCAACTGCAGTGCCCAAATCACGAGGACCACCACTCCGAACCCGAAGTCAACGCTTAAAGAAGAAGAAGAATTGTTCTCAGGTCAGGTTCCATAGCTATGGTTCATACTACTTTGCTCTTGCATCACTGTATTTACTGATACCAACTAATTTCAAATTTGAAGGATGCAATTGAAACTCCAATGGCGCAACAGGTATGTTTTAAACCTGTTTCTTCAACGTGTTTGGCTCTTTGCTGTTGTAACTTGCGCTATGTTGATTTTAGTTTCAATTGAATAAACAGTTATGTTCTCATGCCATGCACATTACAAGTGTTGTTATTGTTGTGTAGTTTCCCACACTTATATTCTGTCTATGCTGCTTTGTCTTAAATAGATATGATTCAAACTGTATCTATCTTGATTTGGCAACATAAACTAGAATGATATAGACCATACAGTGACCATACTACATAGATATATGTTTGTTTCATGCTGTTATCCTGTCCACCGTACTACTGAACTGGTTTACCAAAATGAGTTTCATATACTACATTGTAAACCTGAGATGTGTTTGTTTGTTTCTCTTTTAGAATGCGGATAAAATATTGGAGAAGAGTACCCTGTTATGCAATGGTAAAGGAAGTAATGCAGATAAGGTTCAAGATAGTGAGGCATCCCTGTTGGTCTCCAAGAAAGCTGATAAAAACTATATTGAAGACACTGAGACAACCCCAAAGTCCTGTCTTGATGTAGTGTTCGAGTTACTGGCTACCACTGCTGGCACCAGCTCTTCGAACTCGCTTCCTGAATCAGTTCGGCTTCTTGAGTCTCAACTTCAAGTTGAAAGACATCGATCAGATGTTATGCGACAGGAAGCCGAAGGACTGAGGAAGTCCCTGCAGAATTCAGATGCATACTTTGTGGTGCAACAGCAAGCGCTGGAGGACTTAAGCGCCAAACAAGAGAAAGTTAATAAGCTTGCTAAGCATCTTGCCAGCATTATGGGTACCCAGGATATTGTTTCTTGAGCTCTTCTGAAGTGGTTTCAGTTCTGGACTTGTTTTGCTGCGGCGTTTATATGTTACTGTGTTCCCTATATTTGCACTGGTGGCGAACTTTGATGCCCAGTGGATGTAATATGTGTAATAGCCGTGATAGCCTAGTGTAAGTTGCTTGCTTATTTATTTCCTTGTTGTCTTGTTTATTTGTTTGCTTGTAGTCAGTGCAGTTCTTTTTCTGCGGTTTGCTAGTGGCTGCAATAACCTATTTTTTAAAACTAGGCCACAATAACCATGGGCTAATATTTACTGTAGTGACACTGGGCCTCCTACGGGCCGTAGAAACAATGGGCCTTCTACGGGCCGTATAAAGAGTGGACCTTCTACGGGCCGTAGAAACAGTGGGCCTTCTACGGGCCGTAGAAACAATGGGCCTTCTACCGGCCATAGAAACAATGGGCCTTCTACGGGCCGTATCATCAATGGGCCTTATACGGGCCGTATGATCGATTGGCCAAACGTGGGCCAAACAGACCGCATTCTGGCCGTAAACAGGCTAGAGTTGGAATTATCCGTTCATGGGCCGACCATAACGGGCCATCGTTAATAGGCCGTATTTGATGATGATATGAAAACGGCCCAACGTATTAACGGACCACAAACGGGCCGACTGTAACCACGGGCTGAATTTGGCCCACAAGCAGAAAATGACAGTAACGGGCCGTAAGTAAACGAATGCTGGAAAATAGCCCAAGAATAAATAGGCTCTGAGAAGGCTGAAAGATAACATGGGCTGGAAACGGCCCAACGGAATAACGGGCCGTTAATGGGTATAAAGTGATACACTGTTCTTTACGGGCCAGTTTCAGCACGGGCCGTTAATGGGTGTAAAGTGATACACTGTTCATTACGGGCCAGTTTCACCACGGGCCGTTAATAGGCCAAGAGTTACATATGGCCTCATATGGGCCGAAAGACGTCATGGGCCATACATGGGCCAGAAGTGAAAACGGGTTGGAATCATATTGGATGGCCCAGATGACACTACTGGGGCTAATTCGAATAGGGCGTTGAAATGATCGATATAGTTGACTAGAGGGGGGGTGAATAGGCAACTAACAATTTTTAGCCTTTCTTTACCAATTTAAACTTTGCATCAAAGTAGGTTGTCTAGATATGCAACTAGGTGAGCAACCTATATGATGCAACAACAATAAGCATACATGCAAGCAAGAGATAAGGCACAAATAAACTTGCACAAGTAAAGGCACGAGATAACCAAGAGTGGAGCCAGTGAAGATGAGGATGTGTTACCGAAGTTCCTTCCCTTTGAGAGGAAGTACGTCTCCGTTGGAGTGGTGTGGAGGCACAATGCTCCCCAAGAAGCCACTAGGGCCACCGTATTCTCCTCACGCCCTCACACAATGCGAGATGTCGTGATTCCACTATTGGTGCCCTTGAAGGCGGCGACCGAACCTTTACAAACAAGGTTGGGGCAATCTCCACAACTTAATTGGAGGCTCCCAATGACACCACGAAGCTTCACCACAATGGACTATGGCTCCACGGTGACCTCAACCGTCTAGGGTGCTCAACACCCAAGAGTAACAAGATCCACAAGGGATTAGTGGGGGGATTCAAATATCTCTTGGTGGAAGTGTAGATCGGGGCCTCCTCAACCAATCCCTAGAGAATCAACAAGTTTGATTGGCTAGGGAAGGAGATCGGGCGAAAATGGAGCTTAGAGCAACAATGGAGCTTGGAGGTAGAAGAGGTAGTCAACTAGAGGAGGAAGACACCCCTTATATAGTGGAAGAACAAATCCAACCGTGATCCACCAACCCAGCCTGTGCAGCGCGGTACTACCGCACCTGAGACGTGGTACTACCGCAGGGGCACACGGTACTACCGCACCTGAGGCACGGTACTACCGCAGGGGTACGCGGTACTACTGCAGAGCCCCGCGGTACTACCGCCCACGCAGCAGAGACCAGAACAGCCACACATTCACTAAGGCAGAGGGCGGTAGTACTGCTGGCGCGGTACTACCGCTCCCCCTTGCGGTACTACCGCAAGGCAAGGGCTGTCCAGGGATGGGAAGGCACGGATATAAAAAATTACATCCGTGGCTACTTCCGCAGAGTTGGAGTCGATGCAAAAACCCGACGCGGTAGTACCGTAAGCCAGCTGCGGTACTACCGCGCGAGGTGCGGATGTAAAAAATTACATCCGCCCCTTACAGCAGCGTCGTTGCGGAACTAAGCAGGGACCACGGTACTACCGCTTACCAGAAGCGGTACTACCGTGGGGCCTTGCGGTACTACCGCACCAGCGGGCGGTACTACCGCAAGGTCCTGCGGTACTACCGCTCTGACGAGCAGTACTACCGCACTTCCTAGTTCGGCAGACAAGAGCTATAATTGCATAGACAAGGAAAACTTTAGGATGCTCCAAAGGCAAGAGGAAAGGAGGTGCAAGGGACGATGTGTACGTGATGAATCCACCTAACCTTTCCAAAGCGGACCCCCTCTTAATAGTACGGCTTCCCTACGACTCAATACCACCGAAAAGAACCGAAGAGAAACGCCGTCTTCTATAGCCTTTGAGGGGAACCCAATCATCTTGTGCCTAGTCAATATATCTGAAATATTTGATGCACATGATTAGTCCACAAAAGCATTGTCATCAATCACCAAAACCAACTAAGGGATAAAAATGCCCTTACAATCTCCCCCTTTTTGGTGGACTAATGACAACACGGGATTTGCACGAGGGTATAACGCAAAGAGCAAGGGCAAACCCCAAGTCTCTAAAATATAGACGGGCTCCCCCTAGATAGACAGGAGCAAAATGTAATAAGCACAAGATAGAATGAGCTCACTACGGTATGATAGAGTGCATATGTCTTACACCATATGATAGAAGGTCTCACGAGCACAAACCAAAGCAAACCAAAGCAAACGAAATAACCAAAGCAAATGAAATAAACGAAGTTCAACTGACCCAAACACGACATAACTCGCAACAAATACTACACTCTCTCCCCCTTTGGCATCGAGACGCCAAAAAGGCAGAGAGGACACCTAAAGCAATAGTGGTGGCTCAAGCGGAGTAGTCACTGGCACGCTCCTCGTCGGACTCTGCAGCTGGGACGGACTCCTCCTCAGACTCGGTCCACCGATAGCCCTGCTTGTGCAGCCATTCTGCCTCTAGGGTGATGTTCACCTCTGACCCGCTAGATATGTTCTCGCCAAAAGTCCTGAAAATCCGCTTGTCGCGGCGGCGAGTCTCCTTGGAAGCCACATGGGTCTGGTACTGCCCCTTGGCTTGCATACAGAACAACATCTTCATCTTGTTCTTCAGTCGCTTAGCCCAAGAAGGCTCAGAGGTGGAAGGGATGTAACCCTCAGAGTTGTCCTCGTCTGCTGCCTCATCCTCATCTGCATCCATGTCCATGGCAGCCGCAGTATCAGCACGAGAGGTAGTGTTGGCCCACTGAGACTTGATACGGAGGTTGATGGGCTCATGCCGGATCCAACCAGGGGCCTCAAACTCATCCTGAGGGTAGACCCGCTCCCAAGTAGCCGAGGTCAACTGAAACAAATAAGGTCCATAGATGGGGACCTTGCGGTTGTAGACTGCAAACCGAAGTTCAATCCACATGATATGTGAGACATCAAGTGGCTGTGTCTGAGAGTTGCGAGCATCTTCACACAAGAGCATCATATCCACCAGATAGGCATGCACCTTGTCCTTGTCCCCAATGCGTGGGAAGAGAGTGTTGCGGAAGATCCGGTGCATGATGTCAAGAAAGGAGTTGAGTACCCAAGTTGACTTTCCATTGGAGAGCTTCTTCTCCACAAGGTAGGGCATGAGCTTGTTCTTGTTGGCAGACTCGGGATTGGCATGAGGGTGAACACCTTGGGGTGTGGTGAGCCCCTCATCCGGAACCCCAAGCAGGGTCATGAATTCCTTTCAGGTAGCAGTCAGCTGTCGGCCATTGGTCATCCAAGTCATGGTCCTTTCCTCATTGGGATGAAAATGCACGGAGGCAAAGAACTGGGCAAGGATCTCAGGATCATAGTCTTTGTGGAATGAGATGATATGCTCAATGCCAAATTGCTCCACGAGGTCCAAAGCCTCACCAAAGTATTCCCGGTGCGCCTCTTTGCGCATGTGATGCATGTTGATCCACTTCACCTCCACATGGGTATTTTGCTTGGCCTTGATGACATCCAGATAAATGAGATTCTGCTGCTTGGTCCAGAAAAGATCATTCCCTCAAAAGTTAGCACGAGGGTTTCCATACGGATTGATCTTCCTCCGAGCGATGAACTCAGCAAGCGGTATCTCATCCATGCCCTTGGCGGGTTCCTTCTCTTTAGTGGCAGAGGTCTTGGTTCTGCGTTGGGGGGCATTGGAGCCCTCTGCTACCTCTGTGTTGCGCATACGCTTGGATCCCGTGTCACGGCTTGGATTGGAGCGGCGATCCGGAGCACCTGAGCCACCACCTAAACACACACCACAAAACAAACATGCACGAAACGCGAGAAGGATCAATGCAAAGACCACAGCAAAGCAGGAGAAACAAATAGACTTGGCACGTAAGAAGTGCCACAAGAGGGATTTTAGACAACGGTAGTAACGCGTGTTGTGCCACGTGCGGTAGTACCGCTCCAAGGAGAGGTAGTACCGGACGTGCGGTAGTACCGCGCCAGTAGGGCGGTAGTACCGGACGTGCGGTAGTACCGCACCTGAGGAGCGGTAGTACCGCACGGTTGCGGATCCGAAATAGCCATGGAGATCTGAGCACAACCGTGTCAACACGCGGTACTACGGTCGATCAAATCCATCACGGGACAACTATAGCAAGTACCAACACTACACAAAACTACTCTCCTACATCCTACTCTTGCATAGATTTGTCCTAAAATCTCAAGAACAACTTGCATCTCCCCAAAACCTAAAAGCAACAAGATGAACAGGAAAACGAGAGGGATTGGGGGGAAACCTTGTTCCATGGCAAGAGGGAGTTGGGGGGAACGATCCCACCGGTCGGAATCCGAGGAGAGCGGCCGGAGACGGAGATCCGGCGAGGGCCTCCGGCGCCGTTCTTGAGCGAGAGAGAGAGAGCCGAAGTGGGGAGAGAGACAAATGGGTATGGGGGAGTTAGAACTCCCCCTGCCCGTGTTTAACCCCCACGCGCCCTTGACCGCACGGTAGTACCGCACGTCATCGCGGTACTACCGCCCGGGCGGAAGTACCGCACCGAGGCCGTGGTACCGCTCCCCCAGGCGGCAGTAAAAAATTACTGCCGCGCTGGGTGCGTAAGTACTGCTCACTCCTCTAGCGGTAGTACCGCACGTCATCGCGGTAGTACCGCCCGGGCGGAAGTACCGCACCGAGGCCGTAGTACCGCTCCCCCAGGTGGCAGTAAAAAATTACTTCCACGCTGGGTGCGGAAGTACCGCGCGCCCCCTTGCGGTAGTACCGTGGCAGGCCGCGGTAGTACCGTGGGCTCAAAGAAAAAGTTTCAACCAAAGATAACTCCTAAGCACGGAACCTTCAAGCGAGAGACCACAATAAGGAACTAACACACTTGGCACCACAAGCACGAGCGCGCCACGAAGAAGGAGAGGCAAGAACCAACACAGACCAAAAACGAGACACAACCTCTCCAAGGAGAGGGCGGTGGCCGGAGCCACCTATGTTTGAGTCAATTGGTATGGCACCGCGAAGAATTATCCTTGGGCACATGACCAAAAATCGTCTTTGAAGCACAAGTACCATCAAAAATGGCTAATGTGAAAGAGTTGATCACTTTATGCATAATGGGGGGGAGGGAGAGTTCATTGAGAGAACAACACTCCCCCTATGTCCATGCCTACACCTAGATTAGACAACAAGTTGAGTGTGGTGGGGTGTGCAAGGGGTCAAGCAACATTGCTCGAATCAATGATATTTAGCTCATGCCTTAACTCGCGAAATCTTGCTTCATCCAAAGGCTTCGTGAAAATATCTGCAAGGTTATCATGGGTGTTGACGTAGTTGAGCTCGATCTCCCCTCGCCTAATGTGATCTCAGATGAAGTGATACCGAATCTCAATATGATTCGTCTTGAAGTGTTGCACGGGGTTGAGAGAAATCTTGATGGCACTTTCATTATCACACCAAAGAGGCACTTTGTCACAAATGACACCGTAATCCTTTAAAGTTTGCCTCATCCATAAGAGTTGTGCACAAAAACTCCCGGCCGCCACATACTCCGCTTCAGTGGACGAGAGAGACACACAACTTTGCTTTTTAGAAGACCAACTTACCAAAGAGCAACCAAGGAATTGGCACCCTCCGGAAGTGGACTTCCTATCCACTTTGTCTCCCGCCCAATCGGAGTCCGAATATCCGACAAGCTTGAAGTTTGCTCCTCTTGGGTACCATAAGCCAAAGTTTGGGGTATGAGCCAAATATCGAAAGATTCGCTTGACCGCCACAAAGTGGCTTTCCTTAGGTGCGGCTTGAAACCGTGCACAAATTCCCACACTCAACATGATATCCGGTCTAGACGCACAAAGATAAAGCAAGGAACCAATCATGGAGCGATATACCTTTTGATCCACCGCTTTACCATTGGGATCGATGTCAAGTTGGCACTTGGTGGGCATTGGAGTGGACGCCGGCTTGACATCACTTAGTTTGAATCTCTTGAGAATGTCTTGAGTGTATTTGGCTTGGTTGATGGAGGTTCCTTCTCTTCTTTGCTTTACTTCGAAACCGAGAAAGAACTTCAACTCTCCCATGGAAGACATCTTGAACTTTGAGGTCATGAGTGCGGCAAATTCCTCATTGAAAGCTTTGTTAGGGGAACCAAAGATAATGTCATCAACATATAGTTGGCATACAAACAACTCCCCTTTGACCTTCTTAGGAAAAAGAGTGGGGTCGATTAGCCCAACTTCAAACCCACGATCTTGTAACAACTCGGTAAGGTGGTCATACCACGCACGTGGGGCTTGTTTAAGGCCATAGAGTGCCTTATCGAGTTGATACACATGATCGGGAAAGTAGGGATCCTCGAACCCGGGGGGTTGCTTGACATAAACCAACTCATTAATGGGACCATTAAGAAAAGCACTCTTCACATCCATTTGTTGCAACTTAAAGTTGTGATGAGAAGCATAAGCAATCAACAAACAAATAGATTCAAGGCAAGCAACGGGAGCAAAGGTTTCACCGTAGTCGATACCCTCGACTTGGGAGTAGCCTTGTGCCATCAATCGTGCCTTGTTGCGAATGATGGTCCCATGAGCATCTTGCTTGTTCTTGAATATCCACTTGGTTCCAATGACATTGTGGTTCCCCGTTGGCCTCGGCACTAATCTCCACACCTTGTTGTACTCGAAGTTGTTGAGTTCTTCATGCATGGCATTAAGCCAATCCGGATCTTCGAGTGCTTCATATGGGGTTCAACACAAGAGACAAACGCGTGATGTTCACAATAGTTTGCCAATTGTCTACGAGTGCTTACCCCCTTTTGAATGCTTCCAAGCACATTCTTCATGAGATGACCCTTGGTGGAGAGCTTGGATGGAATCTTGGCGGCACGACGCTCCAATTCCTCCTCGGTGGTGAGTCGAGGAGCGGTCACTTGATCATCTTGAGCGTCGTCTTGAGCTTGTTCTTGATCTTGAACTTGCTCGGAGGAGAGAACTTGACCTTGGGCATCACTTGGTGTGTCACCACCGTCTTGAGCATGATCTTGACCTTGGTCTTGTTCATGAGGTTGAGGGTCTTCATTTTGTTCATCGGAAGCGTGTGGGCCTTGGGTTGGTGATGGCTCCACTTGGGTGGAGCATTGTCCTTCTCCTTCGGCCACAAGGGGTTCCTCAATGGGTAGTATAAAACCAACACCCATTCTTCTTATGGCTTGAGGAGGAATTTCATCACCTACAACACAAGTGCCACTTTGCTCCACTTGGGAGCCGTTATTCTCATCAAACTCCACGTTACACGTCTCCTCAATAAGTCCCGTAGATTTATTGAGGACACGGTAAGCTTGAGAGTTTGTAGCATAACCAACAAATATGCCCTCATAAGCTCTAGCCTCAAATTTAGGCAACCTAACACCTTTCTTGAGAATGAAACACTTACACCCGAACACCCGAAAGTACTTGAGGTTGGGCTTGTTACCGGTGAGTATCTCATATGGAGTCTTGTTCAAGCCCTTGCGGAGGTAGAGCCGATTGGATGCATGACACGCGGTGTTGATGGCTTCGGCCCAAAAGTTGTATGGAGACTTGAACTCCGCCATCATAGTCCTTGCCGCATCCATCAACGTTCGGTTCTTCCTCTCCGCAACACCATTTTGTTGAGGGGTGTAAGGTGCGGAATATTGATGCTTGATCCCCTCATCACTAAGAAACTCATCCAAGGTGTAGTTCTTGAACTCGGTGCCGTTGTCACTTCTTATTGTCAAGATCTTTGTATTCTGTTGACGTTGGGCTTCATTCGCAAAGTCAATGACGGTTTGTTGGGTCTCGCTCTTCCTCTTGAAGAAATACACCCAAGTGTATCTTGAATAGTCATCCACAATCACCAAGCAATACTTCCTACCCCCAAGACTATCAAAGGATGGAGGCCCAAAGAGATCCAAATGAAGGAGCTCCAAAGGCCTCTTCGAGTAAATGATAGTTGTGGGAGGGTGAGCCGTCTCATGTAGCTTTCCTTCGATACAAGCACTGCAAGCACGATCTTTAGCAAAACTAACATTCGTTAGTCCACGGACATGGTCCCCCTTGAGAAGACTTTGCAAAGATCTCATATTGACATGGGCAAACCGGCGATGCCAAAGCCATCCCACGTCAACTTTAGCCATTAGGCATGTCGCGGTCTTAGTGGGTCGCTCCGAAAAGTTAATCACATAGAGACCATTTTCGACATGCCCAACAAAGGCTACTTTAAGAGTCTTGCTCCACAAGAGGGCCACGGTATCAATATCAAAGAAAGTGGCAAAGCCCATGATTGCAAGTTGACGAACGGAAAGTAAATTGTATGCAAGGGACTCAACTAGCATGACCTTCTCGATCGTGAGATCATGAGAAATGACAACTTTGCCGAGTCCCAATACCTTAGAAGACGAGTCATCACCCCACTCGACATTGGTGGGTATAGATGGAATCTTGTGCACGTCCACCACCAAGTCCTTGCTTCCGGTCATATGATTTGTAGCTCCACTGTCGAGCAACCATGATCCCCCACCAGAAGCAAACACCTACAAGAGATCAATGCTTGGTTTTAGGTACACATTTTGTAATGGGTCCTTTGATGTTAGTAACAAGGGTCTTAGGAACCCAAATAGACCATTCAATATACTCATGAGGAGAACCAACAAATTTGGCATAAACATGCCCATCACTAGCACGGCATAGCACATAAGAAGGATTAAAGTCGCCGTCTTTGTTGGAAGGGGTGGCATTGCCCTTCTTGACACCGCCACCCTTCGCATTGTTCTTCTTCTCCTTGGAAGCACCCTCTCCCTCCTTCACAAAAGTTTGCTTGAGAGGAGGAGGTCGTTTGGTCTTGTCATTCTTCTTCTTGTTCTTGGGCTTGGGTGTGAACCCAATCCCCTCCTTGGCCACAACTTCCTTTTGATTGCTCAAAAGGTCGTTGAGGTTCTTCTCACCTTGTATGCATGACACAAGGCCTTTCTCAAGTTGCTCCTTCAACTTAGCATTCTCCTCAACAAGATGCACATGCTCACAACAAGGATTAGTAGCATTTGCATTATCAATTAACATCATATGAGGAAAGGTGGCTTTCTCCTTAGTTAGCTTCACTTGGAGTTGATCATGAGACTCCTTGAGGCTAGCATGAACACCCTTCAAGACTTTGTGAGCCTTGTCAAGAATGTCAAACTCCTCTTGAGTCTAGCAAGATCAACCCCAAGCTTTGCCTTCTCGGAGTTTAGCACACGAGACACAACAAGAGCATGATCAAGATCTTTCTTTAACTTAGCATGATCATCGTTGTATGACTCCTCAAGAGCCAAACGAAGACCACGCTCTTCGTCAAGAGCATTGGAAAGATCCGAAATCTCATCGGCATAGTCACGACTATGCCCCTCCATCTTAGAGATGGTGTCTTCGTGAGCCTCGATCATGTCATTGGCTTCACAAGTTGTTCCAAGAGAGCAACGAAGTGCTTCTTGGATTTACCCTTGAGTTTACCCATAAAGGTCTCAAACTCATTTTCCTCCACATTTGTCCCCTCATGTTCATCAATGCTATCCGTCGAAGAAGGATGATTAATGATGGTAGTTTTGATGTTGGGGGTTACCTTGTTGGTGGCTTTAGCCATGAGGCACTTGGCGGCGATGTTCTCATTGGGTGAGTCGAAGAGGGACATCCGTGGAGTCATCGCAATGGCCACAGAGGCCATGGCAACCGACTCACCATCTTCATCATCGTCATCGTCCTCGTTGTACTCTTCTTGTACGACTAATGCCTTGGGAGGAGTCTTCTTGGTGAAGTTGCTCCTGTTGGGGAACGACTTGGCCTTGTCCTTTCGGATGAGCTTGCCACCATGGTCTTCCCTCTTCTCGTAAGGGCACTCCGCAACAAAGTGGCTCACATTGCCACAAGTGAAGCAAGTCCTCACCCGTTGCTTGCCCTTTGTGCCACTTGAATTGTTCTTGTTGAAGTTTCGCCTTGAGTTCTTCTTGCTCCAAAATTGCCTTGAAGCAAGAGCCATGTGTTCATGATAGGCATACTTCGTATCTTCGAGGTTGCCCTCCTCTTCTTCCTCTTCATCCTCTTCCTCCATACTAACCTTGGCCTTTAGAGCAAGGTTGGGCTTCTTTACTCTTTGAGAGCGAAGAACCGCATTGTCGGCGGTCTTCTCCAAGATGCTCATAGCAACGAACTCATCCAACACTTCACTTGAGGACAAGGTGTGGAAGTCCGGACTTTGACGAATGACGGAGGACATGGCTTTGTGGTAGGGCATCATTGCCTTGAGGAATTTGCGCTTGATCCAATTGTCATCCGTGTCTTTACTTCCATGATCTCGGAGAGAGACCGCGAGTTTAGTTACTCTCCAAAAAAGCTCACGAGGTTCTTCATCTTCTTTCATTGCAAACTCATCGGCTTCATCTTGCACCACTTCATAGTTGGAGCGTTGAATGCTTGCGCTTCCCCGATAGAGGGAAACAACTTGGAGCCAGGCATCTTTGGCCACGGTGTAGGGCTGGAGATGAGGAAGATCTTCGGGTGGGATTGCTTCTTGGATGATGAAGAGAGCATTCTCATTGAATTGATGATCCACAACTTCTCTAGGAGTGAAGTTACTTCGGTCATGCGGATAAAAACCTTCTTCAATGGTTCTCCAAAGGTTAGTGTTCACATGATTTAAATGACGCTTAAAACGATAGACCCAAGAAGCAAAATCTACATTTTCTCAATCTTCGGAGCCGGGCCGGCATGATTCAAATGAGTGGAAGGGAGCGGTCCACCATAGACAGGTGGAGGTTCCACATGGGCAAAGATGCCGGTGCCATTTTTACCACTAGAAGAAGGAGCTTTCTCGCTAGTAGCTTCCCCTTTGTCGGAGGTAGCATCCGTCACCTTGTTGGCAGGATCACCCACTTTCAATGGTGCGGTGGAAAGTTTAAGCCCTTCTAAGTATTTATTAAACATGCTTTCGACCTCGGTAGTCATGGAGGTTTTCAATGTGTCCAACGCCACATTTAATTCCTCACGAGAGACCGCGGTTCCCCCATTTCCCGTAGACGAGACCGGATTCACACCGGAGTGCTCCTCCACGCCGTCTATGACGTCAACCATACTCTTCGGACGGCAAAGTCCTTAATAAAGAGACGAGGCTTTGATACCAATTGAAATGATCGATATAGTTGACTAGAGGGGGGGTGAATAGGCAACTAACAATTTTTAGCTTTTCTTTACCAATTTAAACTTTGCATCAAAGTAGGTTGTCTAGATATGCAACTAGGTGAGCAACCTATATGATGCAACAACAATAAGCATACACGCAAGCAAGAGATAAGGCACAAATAAACTTGCACAAGTAAAGGCACGAGATAACCAAGAGTGGAGCCGGTGAAGACGAGGATGTGTTACCGAAGTTCCTTCCCTTTGAGAGGAAGTACGTCTCCGTTGGAGCGGTGTGGAGGCACAATGCTCCCCAAGAAGCCACTAGGGCCACCATATTCTCCTCACGCCCTCACACAATGCGAGATGCCGTGATTCCACTATTGGTGCCCTTGAAGGCGGCGACCGAACCTTTACAAACAAGGTTGGGGCAATCTCCACAACTTAATTGGAGGCTCCCAACCACACCACGAAGCTTCACCAAAATGGACTATGGCTCCACGGTGACCTCAACCGTCTAGGGTGCTCAACACCCAAGAGTAACAAGATCCACAAGGGATTAGTGGGGGGATTCAAATATCTCTTGGTGGAAGTGTAGATCGGGGCCTCCTCAACCAATCCCTAGAGAATCAACAAGTTTGATTGGCTAGGGAAGGAGATCGGGCGAAAATGGAGCTTAGAGCAACAATGGAGCTTGGAGGTAGAAGAGGTAGTCAACTAGAGGAGGAAGACACCCCTTATATAGTGGAAGAACAAATCCAACCGTTATCCACCAACTCAGCCTCCGCAGCACGGTACTACCGCACCTGAGACGCGGTACTACCGCAGGGTAACGCGGTACTACCGCACCTGAGGCGCGGTACTACCGCAGGGGTACGCGGTACTACTGCAAAGCCCCGCGGTACTACCGCCCACGCAGCAGAGACCAGAATAGCCACACATGCACTAAGGCAGAGGGCCGTAGTACTGCTGGCGCGGTACTACCGCTCCCCCTTGCGGTACTACCGCAAGGCAGGGGCTGTCCAGGGATGGGAAGGCACGGATATAAAAAATTACATCCATGGCTACTTCTGCAGAGTTGGAGTTGATGCAAAAACCCGACGCGGTAGTACCGTAAGCCAGCCGCGGTACTACCGCGCGAGGAGCGGATGTAAAAAATTACATCCGCCCCTTACAGCCGCGTAGTTGCGGAACTAAGCAGGGACCACGGTACTACCGCTTACCAGAAGCGGTACTACCGTGGGGCCTTGCGGTACTACCGCACTAGCGGGCGGTACTACCGCAAGGTCCTGCGGTACTACCGCTCTGACGAGCAGTACTACCGCACTTCCTAGTTCGGCAAACAAGAGCTATAATATTATAGACAAGGAAAACTTTAGGATGCTCCAAAGGCAAGAGGAAAGGAGGTGCAAGGGATGATGTGTACGTGATGAATCCACCCAACCTTTCCCAAGCGGACCCCCTCTTAATAGTACGGCTTCCCTACGACTCAATACCACCGAAAAGAACCGAAGAGAAATGCCGTCTTCTATAGCCTTTGAGGGGAACCCAATCATCTTGTGCCTAGTCAATATATCTGAAATATTTGATGCACATGATTAGTCCGCAAAAGCATTGTCATCAATCACCAAAACCAACTAAGGGATAAATATGCCCTTACAGGCGTAACGGGCCTTGGGTTAGCGGGCTGTAAATGGGCTATATGCGAACAGGCCGTTAACAGGCTTTCCATGGGCCGGCCCGCCACCTTTTGACCAAGTCAAACGGGTCGGCCTTTTCACAGGAATGGGCCTTTGTTGGGCCGTGCCATGTGTCGACGTATCATAGGCGCCTTCTGTCCAATGAGTGGATGACATCTGTCCCAGCGATGAGCCGACACGTGTTTCCTCCAGCCAATGATGATTTTACACGTGGAAAATCCCCATTGGTCGGGGCTGCAAACGGGTTATCGGATCCAAAACCCGACCCGATAGCTTAACGGCGGTCCGTTACGGTGGATGCCACGTGTCGGTCACCCTTGACGAAAGCACTTCTGTGACGCGCGATTTATCGTCATGGAAGTGGACACTTCCGTGATGATAATTTTGGTAATGTCATGGAACACTTCTACGACAGCACAGGTATGACTATCTTGATTCTGTCATAAAATCGTCATGGATGTACATGCATGACAGAAAACGCGACCTACTGTGACAAACACGTATCATCACGGAAGTGTATTTTTTTTTGTAGTGTACGTCTCCAATGTATCTATAATTTTTGCTTGTTCCATGTTGTTATATTATCATTCTTGGATGTTTTACAATCATTTTATAGCAAATTTATATCATTTTTTGGGACTAACCTATTGACATAGTGCCCAATGCTAGTTGCTGTTTTTGCTTGTTTTTTACTTGGCAGAATATCAGTACCAAATGGAGTCCAAACGGCCATTCCTATCATGGAATATACAGACAGCCCTAGTTGATACATGAACTATTCGAGCATACAAAACAGAATTTCATTTGAAGGTTTAGAGTTTGGCACATGCAAATTTACTTGGAACGGCAGGTAGATACCGCATATAGGAAGGTATGGTGGACTCATATGGAATAAATTTGGGGTTTAAGGGATTGGATGCACAAGCAGTATTCCTGCTTAGTACAGGTGAAGGCTAGGAAAAGACTGGGAAGCGACCAACTAGAGAGCGACAACAGTCATGAACATGCATTAAAATTAATAAACATTGAATGCAAGCATGAGTAGGATATAATCCACCATGAACATAAATATCGTGGAGGCTATGTTGATTTTGTTTCAACTACATGCATGAACATGTGCCAAGTCAAGCCACTCGAATCATTCAAAGGAGGATACCACCCTACTATACCACATCATAATCATTTTAATAGCATGTTGGCACACAAGATAAACCATTATAAACTCCTAGCTAATTAAGCATGGCATAAGCAACTATAATCTCTAATTGTCATTGCAAACATGTTTATTCATAATAGGCTGAATCAGGAACGATGAACTAATCATATTTACAAAAACAAGAGAGGTTGAGTTCATACCAGCTTCTCTTATCTCAATCAGTTCGTCATATATCGTCATAATTGCCTTTCACTTGCACGACCGAACGATGTGAATAATAATAGTGCACGTGCATTGGACTAAGCTGGAATCTGCAAGCATTCAATTCAAGGGAGGAGACAAGGTAATATGTGCTCTTTGTTAAATCAACAATAATGTATATAAGAGCCACTTCAACATTTTCATTATGGTCTTCTCTTCTCATCCCCCAAAGAAAGAAAAGAAATAAAACTATTTACACGGGAAAGCTCCCAACAAGCAAAAGAAGAACAAGAAATCTTTTTGGGTTTCCTTTCAATTACTACTACTACAGGCAAGAAGGTAAACTAGCTAAAAGCTACTACTAATTTTTTTTAGTTTTTCTTAAGGTTTTTCAAACACACAAGAAGAAAGCATAAAAAAGGAAAATAAACTAGCATGGATATTACAGTGAAAAAGTATGAGCACCGACAACTAGCATGAGTGTGTGAACATAATTGTAACGTCGGTGAGAAATACGTACTCCCCAAACTTAGGCTTTTGGCCTAAGTTGGTTTATGCCCATGGATCAAAGTTGTAGTTGGGGTCGTACTGGGATGCAGCTGCTATTGCATCGTGGGCTGCAGCTTGGAGGCGAGCTGTCTCAGTCCTCCTCTCGTACTCGTTCGCCTCCTCCCTGGTTATAACATATCTCCCCTTTGCCTGAAAGTCAAAGAAAGTAGGAGCAGGGAGAGCGACGTGATAGGTGCGTCGTCTGTCAAAGATTAGTCGGTACTGGAGGAACTGATCGTTCCTCTCAATAAACTGATGACGAACCATAGCCTCATAATCTAAATAAACAGGAGGCAACTCAATATCATACTCACGTATGGGTATATCAAGAAAATTAGCTAAACGGGTTGCATAAATTCCACCAATGAAATCTCCGTTAATTCTATTATTATGCAACCTACGTGCAACAATGGCTCCCAAATTATAATGTTTATCTCCTAACACAGCACTCCTGAGAACACTGACGTCAGGAACACACATGTGACATGCTTCATCCTTACCATTTATGCACCGGCCTATGAAGAGAGCAAAATAATGTATAGCAGGAAAATGAATGCTCCCTATGGTAGCTTGTGTTATATCTCTAGACTCCCCCACAGTTATACTAGCAAGAAAATCTCTAAACTCAGACTTGCGAGGCTGACTAGTGCTACCCCATTGTGGAAGTTTGCAAGCAGTATTAAAATCCTCTAAGTCCATAGTATAAGATTTTTCATAACGATCAAACATGACACTTTGAGAATTGCGTGAAGATGAAAATTCAAACCTTCTCACAAAGGAATCAGTGAGATAGTGGTACTGGCGGCACTTATCTGCCCTGAAGCTCTCAAGATCAGCGTTACGCACATATGCGTTAAATTCCTCCTTGATTCCTGCTCGATCCATAAAGTCCTCTGACGGCCATTCACAAGCCCGCACTTGAGCTTCCCTCGGTGGTTCATCGTCCGCATCGTGTATTGCGAGCCTGGGTCCTTGCTTCCTGGAAGGACCACCTTGGTACATTTTCCTAAACATATTTTTTCCTCTGAAAAATTTCTGAAAATTTTAGTAACTTCAAAATAAAAGTGAACCAAACTCAACAAAATTGATAGCAACTACTCCCACAAGTGCCTAGAGACTATATCATGCATTAGAACTACTTGGGACCATATAAATTTGACATGCAAGCTCAAGAACAGGGTCACCTAAGCAGCAAAAATTTGCAATGAATAAAGCACTATAACAAAAACTTATTGGACCATTGGAGGAGTCACATACCAAGGAGCAATCCCCCAAAGCAGTTTTGTGAGAGGTGCTTTGAGCAAGGAGATAGAAAATCGCAGCAAAATGAGCTAGAACTCGTGCTTGAGCTGGTTGGTGATTTTTTTGGGAGGAAGAAGAAGTGTGTGGGTGCTGGAATAAGTGGAGGGGAGCCACCATGGGCCCACGAGGCAGGGGCGCGCCCTGGACCCTCGTGGACAGGTGCTTGCTCCCCCTACTGTGTTCTCAGTGCCAGATATTCTCAAATATTCCAGACAAAATCATATTTCAATTTCAGGGCATTTGGAGAACTTTTATTTTCGGGTATTTTTTATTGCACGGATAATTCAGAAAACAGACAGAAAATACAATTTTTGCTTTATTTAATCTAAATAACAGAAAGTAAAAGGAGGGTACAGAAGGTTGTGCTTTCTAACTTCATCCATCTCATGCTCATCAAAAGGAATCCACTAACAAGGTTGATCAAGTCTTGTTAACAAACTCATTCCGAATAACATGGAACAGGAGAAATTTCGAATAACACTATGTTACCTCAACGGGGATATGCACATCCCCAACAATAAGAATATCATATTTCTTCTTGACAGTAGGAAGGGGAAATTCAAAACCTCCAAAAATAATCGATGGAATTTTTCCAATAGAATTGATACTGTGGACTTGCGGTTGTTTCCTCGAAAAGTGTACCGTATGGTCATTACCATTAACATGAAAAGTGACATTGCCTTTGTTGCGGTCAATAACAACTCCTGCAGTATTCAAAAAGGGTCTTCCAAGAATAATAGACATACTATCGTCCTCGGGAATATCAAGAATAACAAAGTCTGTTAAAATAGTAACGTTTGCAACAACAACAGGCACATCCTCACAAATACCGACAGGTATAGCAGTTGATTTATCAGCCATTTGCAAAGATATTTCAGTAGGTGTCAACTTATTCAAATCAAGTCTACGATATAAAGAGAGAGGCATAACACTAACACTGGCTCCAAGATCACATAAAGCAGTTTCCACCTTTAAAAGTATAATTAGCAAGCATGGTGGAAATTTCAGCTTCCGGTATCTTTCTTTTATTCGTAACAATTTCTTTCATGTACATGGCATAAGGATTCATTTTGAGCATATCAGTCAAATGCATACGCAAAAAGATAGGTCTAATCATTTCAGCAAAGCCCTGAAAATCCTCATCATCCTTTTTCTTGGATGGCTTAGGAGGAAAAGGCATGGGTTTCTGAACCCATGGCTCTCTTTCTTTACTGTGCTTCCTAGCAATAAAGTCTCTCTTATCATAACGTTGATTCTTTGATTGTGGGTTATCAAGATCAACAGCAGGTTCAATTTCTACATCATTGTCATTGCTAGGTTGAGCATCAACATGAACATCATCATTAACATTATCACTAGGTTCATGTTCATTACCAGATTGTGTTTCAGTATCAGAAATAGAAATATCATTGGGATTCTCAGGTGTGTCAATAACAGGTTCACTAGTAGCATGCAAAGTCCTATCGTTTTTCTTTTTCTTCTTTTTAGAAGGACTAGGTGCATCTAAATTATTTCTCTGATAATCCTGCTCAATTCTCTTAGGGTGGCCCTCGGGATACAAAGGTTCCTGAGTCACTTTACCCCCTCTAGTTGCAACTCTAACAGCAAAGTCATTATTCTTACTATTCAATTCATTGAACAAATCATTCTGAGCTTTAAGTACTTGTTCTACTTGAGTGGTAACCATAGAAGCATGTTTACCAATGAGTTTAAGTTCACCTTTAACTCTAGACATATAATCACTCAAGTGTTCAATCATATAAGTATTGTGTTTCAATTGTCTACCAACATAAGCATTGAAGTTTTCTTGTTTAACAATAAAATTATCAAACTCATCTAAGCATTGGCTAGCAGACTTATAACGAGGAATATCACCTTCACCAAATCTATATAGAGAATTTACCTTTACTACATGTGTCGGGTTATCAAGGCCATATGTTTCTTCAACATGCGGTAAATTAAGACCATGTATTTCTTCAACAGGAGGTAAATTCTTAACATCTTCAGCTTTTATACCTTTTTCTTTCATAGATTTCTTTGCCTCTTGCATATCTTCAGGACTGAGAAATAGAACACCCCTTTTCTTCGGAGTTGGATTAGGACTTGGTTCAGGAAGTGTCCAATTGTTTTCATTTGTCAACATATTATTCAATAGAATTTCAGCTTGATCAACAGTTCTTTCCCTGAAAACACAACCAGCACAACTATCCAGGTGGTCTCTGGAAGCATCGGTTAGTCCATTATAAAAGATATCAAGTATTTCATTTTTCTTGAGAGGATGATCAGGCAAAGCATTAAGTAATTGGAGAAGCCTCCCCCAAGCTTGTGGGAGACTCTCTTCTTCAATTTGCACAAAATTATATATATCCCTTAAAGCAGCTTGTTTCTTATGAGCTGGGAAATATTTAGCAGAGAAGTAATAAATCATATCCTGGGGACAACGCACACAACCAGGATCAAGAGAATTAAACCATGTCTTAGCATCACCCTTTAATGAGAACGGAAATATTTTAAGGATATAATAGTAGCGAGTTTTCTCATCATTAGTGAACAGGGTGGCTATATCATTTAATTTAGTAAGATGTGCCACAACAGTTTCAGATTCATAGCCATAAAAAGGATCAGATTCAACCAAAGTAATTATATCAGGATCGACAGAGAAATCATAATCCTTATCAGTAACAAAGATAGGTGAAGTAGCATAAGCAGGATCATATTTCATTCTAGCATTCAGAGATTTTTGTTTCAGCTTAGCTAATAATTTCTTAAGATCACTTCTATCATTGCAAGCAAGAAAGTCTCTAGCAGTTTCTTCATCCATAACATAACCCTCAGGTACAACAGGCAATTCATATCTAGGGGGAGAATCTTCATCATCACTTTCATCAATATTATCAGTTTCAATAATTTAATTTCTCTAGCCCTAGCAAGTTGTTCATCAAGAAATTCACCTAGTGGCACAGTATTATCAAGGATAGAAGTAGTTTCATCATAAGTATCATGCATAGCAGAAGTGGCATCATCAATAACATGCGACATATCAGAATTAATAGCAGAAGTGTGACACCCAAAATTTGATTGGATTTTTCAAAAAAAATTATTTCGCTTGAGGGGGGTGATTTAAATTTTTCTTCAAAAGAACCCTCCCTTTCAAAATATTTTTTTTATGGCAAGAGTTTTATTTGGATTCACCCAAGACTTGTTTTTGGTCTTGGAGATTCTTGCTTTTTATTTGGACTCAAACCAAAATGCTTTTCACTTGAGAAAGATGTCTTTTGAAGATTTCTTTGAAAATACTCCATAGCTTTTGGAATAATCCTTTACCACTTCCAACAATTCTCTCATGCCATGGCCTTAGTGCAAATCCACTCTCCTAAACCTTCCCTCATCTTTGGATCATGATTTGCATCAAATCCAGCAAGTTGCACCTCCCCATATGATTATTTTCCATTTAAATCTTATCAAAACAATTTATGTCTTCCATTCTAGCCCTTGGTGATTTACAAAGGAGCTACCATTTCTGTTGTGATTTTTGCCCCCAAACCAATTCCCCTTCCTAGTCCTTTGAACCCTCAACCAAGATCCATGAAGATCCACTGGTCTTCAGTTCAAATTTTTCAAACTACACTTGCTGCAAGTTTGGACCAGATTTGTCAAATTTGATGAAATTCATTCAAATCCTTCTCCTAAAATTCTGAGAAAAATCAGACAGCCTCTGGGTGCATTGAGAGGTCACCTCACCAAGTCCCAGCCCCAGGAAAAAATTTCTTCACTCCAAATCATTTCGTCGAACACCTACTGGACACTGTTGCTGCCATTGTTCAGTTAAGTTCAGAGAACAGTTTCAGTGCACTGTCGTTTTCTTCAGAACATGTTGTCGATCTCGACAGTGCCGCGTTGGCGCCTTGCTCCCCGTCCCCTCCCCCTTGTTCCTGCACCGCACGAGCACCTGGATGCTTGCGTGCTGGAGGAGGTGCGCCGCCCCGTGACCGACGCCAGCGGTGGCTTTGCGGCCGCCAGAGAGAGGCGCGGCGCAAACGGCGCCACTCAGCGCCGCCCAAGCCACCGGAGATCGCCGCGTGGCCACCCACTCCCCAGTGCGCGCTGCCACCCTCGTCGTGAACCGCTGGGCGCGGAGCACGCTCTCTGCCGCCGACGTGCCCGTGCGGCCACCCCACCGTGGACCGACGCCATTACGCCAAGACCGACCGGGATTAGCAGGGGAACGACACCATCAACTCCCACTGATGCTGCCTGGCCACCTAAACCCCCTACCAATCCACTACATCGCCGTAATTGCTCGCCGGAGATTCTCCGTTCACGGCCACCCCCTCGATCCGCCTATAAATAGAGGCCCCGAGCTTCAACTCGAACCCACACCACCTCTGCACTCCACCTAGACCACACCAAGCCATTGGAAGAGCCCCGAGGAGGTCTCCTTCCTCAACTCCGGCCGCCGCGACCCGCCACGGGATCCAGCTCGATTTGCTCCCGTGCATGCGCCTCTGCCTCCCATCTCTTGCCAGTAGCTCCCCTATGCATCCACTCTTCTGACCCGCGCTTCAATTCGGAGTTTGCAGCACCCACCAGAGTTCTCCACCATCACCCGAGCCGCCGTCCGCCGGAGAAAGTGTCGTCGTCGACGTGGTGCTCTCCGTCGGTCGAGTCCACCACCCACCGACGCGGAAGGACACGCTGAAGCTCTTGGTACACTCCGATCTCCCTGTCTCGCCGTGGTTCGACGCCGGCGACCACCGCAGTCTTCGGGCGCCGGCGAACTTTTAAACCTGACATGTGGGACCCCCATGTCAGCCTCTCTTCTTTCTCTCCCTCGAAACGTTTTCTGTTGGCGCCTTCGGGCAAAATACGTTTTCCCTTTTGAGCTGGCGCGTTTCTTTCCGAAGCGTTTTCTGTTTTCTCAGTTAAACCCCTGGAACTTTTCTGTTTCATTACAGATGAGTCCCTGGACAGAAACCTTTATAACTTTTTAATAAAAAGTGATTTTTGAATGATTCTTTTTCTGACAGTCTTAAAATTTTGTCTAGTTTTTTATGGGATTTATTTGGAAAAAATTTGGAGAAGTTTTTATGCACGCGTTGGTTTTCACGTTAGTGCCCGTTTTCGTTATGCCGTAGGTTCCGGAAGAGGTGACGGAGCCGCGAACTTCGCCGAGCTAGACTCCGACTTCTCCGAACCAGGCAAGCATGTTTGAACCTTTGATATGATAGGTGTTTTGCATGTTTGCGTGTAAGGTTGTGCGTGGCATATGAGTGTCGGTGAGTACCTCGTTGCTTGTGAGGCAACTACCCGCATGTTCCAAAGTTGCGATGATCTCTGGTGAGAGATGGCCTAATCATGTGGTGACATGAAGGGAAGCAAGGTGGTACTATTGTAGCATACCAGCCTTGCGTCATCCGTCAAATTCCGACGTTAACGTGGACGGAGTCACGTTATCGTTCTTTTCCCTTCCGTGCTACCACATGTTTCTTTGCCAGGATGCGGTTTAGTAAGTTGGTAACCTCTTTCTGTGTACACACCAAACAGAGGGGCCGGGATGATGGTTACATGGCCCTGGATTAAAGCCAATCATCCGGTCAGGGGGCATGGGTGTTTCCGGTTGGGACCGAGAGGGGGGGCACCCCCTTAGAGCGCGCGTATAGAAATTTGATCCCATGCTACGCGAGGTTGTAGCCTCCCCGTCTCAAGGTTTTTCTTGAACGTTGCCGAGGGTGATCCCTGGCTTCGGAATGTTGAATGGGTGTGTACTGGTTAGACGTGTTTCTTCCAAAACACCGTAAACGGAACTAGTCCCCGTGACTACTGAAATCCGTTGGCTGTGGTTAAGTACAAACTCTGCAGAGTCAAATCCTTCCAAGTCATCGTATCCATGATCAAGTAGGGTGATCAGTATATCCATATCTATCCTCGTGGAATTTTTTATCCCAGGTGAACAAGCTCTAGTGGTAAACCAGTTTAATTGTTATTCCTGCGGATGGACTAACCTTATATTTGTCTCGTACTTGTAATAATTTATGTTCTCGAGCTACTGAATTATTGAGCTACAATATAAGCCCTTTATGTGATGTCGCTCAGACGTCCGACTGTGGCATGTTTGTCTTTTATTTCTGTTATAAGCCCTTTATGTGGTGTCGCCCTGACGCCCGACTGCGGCATTATTATTCTTGCAGTTTCCTCTCGAGGAGTCATTCAGACCCTCGTTTGGCACCGGTATTATTATTCTTGCAGTTTCCTCTCGAGGAGTCATTCAGACCCTCGTTTGGCACCCAGTATTTATTTTGAGATTTCGGGAGGACTACCGCCCGACTTCTCTGTTATTTTTCCCCATGCATTGTTATCTCTATGTCTGCACGCACTTGTTAATCTGTTCATATGCATCATGTTTACATTTGTTATATCTTATGTCCGAACTGTCTTGCGAGTACTTTCATAGTACTCACCTGGCTTGTTGATTTGGCCAGATGTTGACGAAGGCGATCTCTTGGATGAAGAGTTTGATAGTGCGTCCGACGCCTAGAGGAGTCCCAGTCAGTCCTGTGCGATCTTGGATATTGGTCACTTGTATTACATACGCTTCCGCCACCCGCAATAAGTCTCCTCGAGCCTCACTCCGACGCTCGAAGAGCTGTAGTTTTCAGGAGTCATATCACCCACTTCGCGGTGATACTTCCACCATCGTTGTTATCGTGAGTTAGTAGTCATGCCACCCTATCCGCCGTTATGTTTTATCGGCGTTCATGTAATAAATTGTTGAGCAGTCTCCGCTCAACCTTGTATTATATTCAGTACTCCTGGTATTTTTCTTCTGTGACCAAGATATTGTCCACCAGTGAGAAGGAATTCTTCTTTACTGGTCCGTAAAAGGGATTGGTCTTTCAATAAATATTTTATTGAAAAACCAGTCGTGACAAGAAGCAGGTTTAGGTGTCGCAAGCTTACTCAAAACAGATGGTGAATCAAGTGCAGAGCTAGATGGCAGTTCCTTACCTCCCCTCGTAGTTGAGGGATAAATTTTGGTTTTCTCGTCTTTCAAGTTCCTCATAGTGATCAGCAGATATAAATCCCAAGTGACTCAAAGAATAGAGCTATGCTCCCCGGCAACGGCGCCAGAAAATAGTCTTGATAACCCACAAGTATAGAGGATCGCAACAGTTTTCGAGGGTAGAGTATTCAACCCAAATTTATTGATTCGACACTAGGGGAGCCAAAGAATATTCTCAAGTATTAGCAATTGAGTTGTCAATTCAACCACACCTGGATAACTTAATATCTGCAGCAAAGTAGTATGGTAGTAACGGTAATAGTTGCAAAAGTAACAGTAGCAGTTTTGTAGTGATTGTAACAGTGGCAACGGTAAAGTAAATAAGCGAAGAACAATATGTGAAAAGCTCGTAGGCATTGGATCGGTGATGGAGAATTATGCCGGATGCGATTATTCATGCAACAGTTATAACATAGGGTGACACAGAACTAGCTCCAATTCATCAATGTAATGTAGGCATGTAATCCGAATATAGTCATACGTGCTTATGGAAAAAAACTTCCATGACATCTATTGTCCTACCCTCCCGTGGCAGCGGGGTCCTAATGGAAACTAAGGGATATTAAGGCCTCCTTTTAATACAGTACCGGACCAAAGCATTAACACATAGTGAATACATGAACTCCTCAAACTATGGTCATCACCGGGAGTGGTCCCGATTATTGTCACTTCGGGGTTACCGGATCATAACACATAGTAGGTGACTATAGACTTGCAAGATAGGATCAAGAACTCACATATATTCATGAAAACATAATAGGTTCAGATATGAAATCATGGCACTCGGGCCCTAGTGACAAGCATTAAGCATAGCAAAGTCATAGCAACATCAATCTCAGAACATAGTGGATACTAGGGATCAAACCCTAACAAATCTAACTCGATTACATGATAAATCTCATCCAACCCATCACCGTGCAGCAAGCCTACGATGGAATTACTCACGCACGGCTGTGAGCATCATGAAATTGGTGATGGAGGATGGTTGATGATGACGATGGCGATGGATTCCCCTCTCCGGAGCCCCGAACGGACTCCAGATCAGCCCTCCCGGGAGAGATTCGGGCTTGGCGGCGGCTCCGTATAGTAAAACGCGATGAATCCTTCTCTCTGATTTTTTCTCCCTAAACATGAATATATAGAGTTGGAGTTGAGGTCGGTGGAGCTCCAGGGGGCCCACGAGGCAGGGGGCGCTCCCAGGGGGGCAGGCGCGCCTCCCACCCTCGTGGACAGGGTGTGGAGCCCCTGGCCTTGATTCTTTCGCCAGTATTTTTTATTATTTCCAAAAATTATCTCCGTGAAGTTTCAGGTCATTCCGAGAACTTTTGTTTCTGCACAAAAATAACACCATGGCAATTCTGCTGAAAACAGCGTCAGTCCGGGTTAGTTCCATTCAAATCATGCAAGTTAGAGTCCAAAACAAGGGCAAAAGTGTTTGGAAAAGTAGATAAGACGGAGAAGTATCAACTTATAACGAGGAATATCACCTTCATCAAATCTATAGAGAGAATTTACCTTTACTACGTGTGTCAGGTTATCAAGACCATGTATTTCTTCAATAGGTGGTAAATTCTTAACATCTTCAGCTTTAATACCTTTTTCTTTCATAGATTTCTTTGCCTCTTGCATATCTTCAGGACTGAGAAATAGAACACCCCTTTTCTTCGGAGTTGGATTAGGACTTGGTTCAGGAAGTGTCCAATTGTTTTCATTTGTCAACATATTATTCAATAGCAATTCAGCTTGATCAACAGTTCTTTCCCTGAAAACACAACCAGCACAACTATCCAGGTGGTCTCTGGAAGCATCGGTTAGTCCATTATAAAAGATATCAAGTATTTCATTTTTCTTAAGAGGATGTTCAGGCAAAGCATTAAGTAATTGGAGAAGCCTCCCCAAGCTTGTGGGAGACTCTCTTCTTCAATTTGCACAAAATTATATATTTCCCTTAAGGCAGCTTGTTTCTTATGAGCGGGGAAATATTTAGCAGAGAAGTAATAAATCATATCCTGGTGTCGGTGTACAAAAGTAGGGGCTCTCCTTTTGATCCCTTTACTTGTGCACGGGCAGTCAGAGCCGCACCCACGACCACACCAAGCAGGGCAGAGGAGGGAAGCCGGAGCACAAGACAGCCAAAGCAACGCCAAGACCCAGAGACCACAAAGAGCAAAAGGGTGAGGCGGACTCCCCCGGCAAAACCCTTACCGGGGCAGCCTCCGCAGCCCCCGCAAGAGCCTTGCCGAGGCAGCCTCCGCGGCCCCGGCAAGAGCCTTGCCGAGGCAGCCTCTGCGGCCCCGGCAAGAGCCTTGCCGGGGCAACTTGCCCACACGCCAGCGGGGCGCGCCACCCTTGAGCCCAAGGGTTCTCAACAACCACATTGGGACCAGGGCCCGGGAGGCACATCTGTGATGGCATGCAGATCTTTGTCAAGATCATAAACGCACAAGATCAGATGAGGACCAGGAGACGACGACCCTCGGCGAGATCCTTGCCGAGGAGATCCACGAGACCCACGGCAAGACCCTTGCCGGGCCCTCGACAAGGCCCTTGCTGAGGGCATCAGCGAGACCACAGCCAGGCCCACGCCTGCCAAGACACCACCGTCGTCCCCATGCAGCTACCAGCTCAACCAGCTGAGCAGGCACCAGCGTGGCGACGAGCGGCCTCCACGATCGACCCAGCAAGCACCTGCGTGGTGGCATGCAGATATTCGTGAAGGCTCCACCACCGCGCCAGCCCAGCAGTCAGCCAACATGGCGCCACGGTGCCTCGTCGGCTCGGACGCGTGTCGAAGCCAGGCGAGGCGGCGACAGCTGGGACGAGCTTCCTTGCCGTCCCCGATAAAGCGATAGGGGCACGTCGGCAGCGCATTAAATGCGTTTGTTCGACGGTGCCAGAGGATAGACTCATCCACTGTACACCTTTCCACCTCCTGTGTCCCACTGTGGTAACCCCTTTTTGTCTATAAAAGGAGGCCCGAGGTGACCAGGAGGAGGATTCGGATCTTTTGGGCAAGTTACACCCCGTAGCTAGTTCAAGAACAAAAGAACACTGAAATACATCCACCAAAGCAGGAATAGGGTATTACGCATCTCCGCGGCCCGAACCTGGGTAAACGATCTGCATGCTTCCTGTCAGACCCGCTCTTTGCACAACCCCGCGCCCGCCAACCATAGAAGGGATCCCAGTGATTCCATAGGTGTCGATTTCCCCCGACATCTTTGGCGCGCTAGGTAGGGGGCGCAGTTATGAAAATCCGATCTAGCGGTTAGCCTAGCAGTTCTTCATCTCCATGGCTCCCAAGAAGAAGACGATCATGGTGATCGGTTCGTCCGGAGCCGGACGGCCCGCACCGATGTGGGCGAGCAGCGGGCTGGTCGCAGACAGAACCCGAGGCGCGGCCCGTGAGCACCAACATCCCTCTGGCAGTCAGAGCCTGGCGAGCGGCGTCGTTCGTGTGCAAGACAACGGGCCGCACATCGCCGGACCCGAGGACGGAGCCGGGCCCCCCACTACAAAAAAAAGACACATCCGTGACATTTTGGGCCGAACGAAAATCTTTTCTGTCATACTTATGAGACTTCTATGACGATAATTGTGACAAAACCCGGTATCATCATAGATGTGGTGGGGTCCTACTTCTATGACAAAAAATCATGACAGAAAATGGGTTTTTCATCCTGGGCGGGCCGGAGACGCAGCTGCATGATATTCTTTGGGCCGTCCATGACGGAAAAAACCGTGGTAGAAGCGAGGGCGCGGAAAATATCGGGGAGTCCCCGGTTACGGTGGGTGGTCGGGGGCCGAGCGATGCGCGTTTCAATCGTGCGTACGCGCGTGTGTGCGAGGCGTTGGGCTCTAACTGAACCCGAGCGAGGCGTTGGGCTCTAACTGAACCCGAGCGATTGCACTGCAGGCTACACGTTACTGAACCCGAGCGATCGATCGATGGCTGTTAACTGAACCCGATCGAGTGATTCCTTCGCTATTGCTGCTAACTGAAGCCGATCGATGCTACCTCTGGATGAACAGTGAGCGTTGCGGGGGGTTTGGATGAACAGTTCCCGGTGGGGGTGGATGAACAGGACCCCGTGGCGTTGCCTCTGGATGAACAGTGAGCGTTGCTGGGGGGGTTTGGATGAATAGTTCCCGGTGGGGGTGGATGAACAGGACCCCGATCGTTCGAGCCGGTTGGGGCTGGATGAACAGGACCCCGTGGAGGGTAGGATGAATAGTAGATGGTGGAGGGCTGGATGGACAGTAGCCCGTGGAGGGCTGGTTGAACAGGAGCCCGTGGAGAGGGCTGGTTGAACAGTAGCCGGTGGAGTAGCGCGCGGTGGAGGCTGGATGAACAGGAGCCCATGGATGAACATTCGCAGGTGGAGGCTAGAGGAGGTCGACGGTGGATGAACAGTAGCCCGTGGAGGCGGGAGGGGGTCGACGGTGGAGATGAACAGTATCCCGTGGAGTCCCGTTTTGCGGTACGCCACACCCCTCCCGATGAACAGGACCCCCGTTTCGACTGTAGCGCTCGAACACAAGTCCGTTTCCTCCATTTTGCGGTATGCCACACCCCTCCCGATCAACAAGACCCCCGTTTCGACCGTAGGAGGTCCGTTTCCTCC
The DNA here is from genome assembly GCF_002575655.3 of Aegilops tauschii subsp. strangulata. Taxonomy (NCBI): domain Eukaryota; kingdom Viridiplantae; phylum Streptophyta; class Magnoliopsida; order Poales; family Poaceae; genus Aegilops; species Aegilops tauschii. The sequence goes on along the minus strand of NC_053038.3, from coordinate 120,020,444 downwards.
ATTTTGCGGTACGCCATACCCCTCCCAACGAACATGATCCCGTTTCGAACGTGGCCGGTCGAACACAAGGCCGTTTCCTCCGTTCTATGGTACGCCAGGCCTCGTTTCCATCGGTTGTTCCGTCCAAGCCTTCCCGATGAACACGACGACGCATTCCGTTCCGACCCAGCCGGTTGGCTCCCCATGAACACGACGACGACGTTGTTTCTCCGTTCTGACCCAACCATGTACATGAGCCCTGGCCATACGTATGCGCGAGTAGGCGTTCAAGACCCTGCCCGTATGTATGTACGTGGACGTATGTTCTTTCTTGCACACTGGTCGCTGTACGTACGTGTACATGCTACGTGCGCGCCTCTACTACGACACGTGCGCGCCTCTACATCGACCAGTATGTACGTACACATTTGCGACCAGAATGACAACACTACATACGCTTCAACCAGGTGGGTCCCGACTGTCAGGCACTTCCTTGCGTGCGAAGATGTAGCTGGTGGGTCCCAGCAGTCAGGGGAGTGAATTGTTTTTTTTTGCCCGGACGCACTTCCTTGCGTGCGAAGATGTAGCTGGTAGGTCCCAGCAGTCAGGGGGAAACGGCTTTTTCGCGAAATACAGTTGCCCGTCCAGTGGGTCCCTACTGTCAGGTGGAGGAATAATTATTTTCCGCGAAATAAGGAGGCACTTCCTTGCGGCTGCCGTGGACCCAGCTGTCAGCCTCTCCACGACAGTACTCTTCCAATGTAGTCATTCCTTGACCACGTTGACCACGCCGCGCCGAGAGCACCAGGGCGGTAGACGATGGCAAGGCCTAGGAAGGGGACGACGCGGAGCCGGGGAAGACGCGGCAGTGGATGCCCACGAGGAGAGGAGTACGAGGGTTCACTGGTTCGGCTGCGGTGTGAGGCTGTCATCGCAGCAGAATAACAGGGGGTGTGGGTGAGTAGAGGGATGCCCTGGCCAGCGGTGGGAGTAGTAGGGGGCGGTGAGGCCTGCACGGGAGGCGGGAGCAGGCGGTCCCGCCGGTGCTGGATTTGGCGGCTGTAGCAAGAAGATCAGAGATTGAAGAAACACGACGGCCGTTGGATTGACATCCAACGGTTACGTCTGCTAGAATCGTTTGTTAACGTATATAATAACTAAAAAATCTTGCATACGCGTCAACTTAATAGGCCCATAAGTCAGACCATTCCCTCTTTTTTTTAATAATTTATATATAGCTCATTGCGACTTCTTATGCAATTTATTGCAGTCCTTTTTTTGGTTGGCCAGGGCCAATTTTGCATATTTCTGTGGGTTCCAAACTATTTTTAATACCAAAATGTCGAGCCAGATTTAAAGTACTTTGAAGATATATTTAAATTAGGTTAATGCCCAGTGAAATAGGAATCTGAAAATGTGAAAAAATTCAGAAATTATAAAGTAATTGCCAATTTGTCATCTGTTTTTATATTTACAACCCATTTCATATTACTTTCAAGATTTGCAGGCATCTTGAAAGAGTTGCAGCCCATCAGGGCGTAGAAAAATAAGTAGGCCCGGATTGGGTATTCTTCAGAAAAAAAAACTGGGCTCATTTTCACAAAGAAAAAATAGCTGGGCTGGTCACATGGTGAACATAAAATATAAACCTGGGCTAGATGGGCCACAGCCCAGTTCAAACCCTGCTCCGTCTCAACAATAACAAAAAAAATACTGCACGAGCTGCTACGTCCTAGGCGTCAGCCGATCTTGTGTTGTTCTCTTGTCTATTGACTATATACGCTCACAATGTCGTGGGTCCCAGATGTCAGGAAAACACTAGGAGGAAGCATTTTATTTTTCCATACGCTGACATGGTGGGCCCTAATGTCATCCTCTCCACGTACTTCTGCCGATTCCTGTTGTTTGTTGACCATGTTGACAACGCGAGAGGGTGGCGCCGCAGCGAGCGCACCAAAGCGCGCGGAGGACGACGGCGAGGCCTAGGACGTCGGCGTTAACGATTTAGGAGATGGTGGGGCGGCGATGCGTGCGCTGAGGCGCAGCCAGCCGTGAGAGGCGGAAGCAGGCGGCCCCGCCGGCGCTGGTTTGGTTTTGGCGGCTGGAGGAAGACAGGACTGAAGAAACACGACAGACTGTAAAAGCAGCAGGAGTACTTAACAACCTTAACTGAAACCAGCAGGGGCACTTAACAACCATAGCTGAAAGCAGTATGAGTACTTATACAGGTTCAACCGTACAAAGCACGCCTCGAACAGTGCTACTTTGCCTACAGTTAACCAAGGGTGAGGCTGCCAAGCCCCAGGACAAGGCCCAGGCGCCACCCCGCGCATCCACAACCTTCTGAAAGCGGCTTCATCTCGCAATGTGGTCAATAAATAGGATATTCGCTTTAGATCCATGGAAAAGCAGGAACATAATCTTCTATCCTATTCTCCAAGATGGACGGGCCTTCATTATTTGAGACCACCCATGAATAAGTATCTTTTCACCTCCAAGGGGAATGGAGTAGGTCGACATAAACATCATGTTGTGACCAAGCGCAAGTCTGACCCGACCATGGTCAGGCATCTGTATAGGAACAATAGAACTAGGCAGTTTCTGTTTCCAGAAGATCACAGCTGTAAAACTGTGTATAAGCAATAGTTTATGAACAACATATATAACAGAAAATAGCTCGTACCATAAGTTTCTCGAGACAGTTGGACCTGTTCAACGAGTGCAGCAGTGGCACACATATCCCACGTGGCCTTCCACCATTGAAACGCCCCACAAGGACCTCAAGACGATCAATAAAGTGTAGGAACTTGTGGATGTCGTCCCAGTCAACTTCAGTGCCATCAGTAACAGCCGAGTTGTTACAGAATAACAAACGAGCAGCCTCCTTAACTCTAAAAAAACCTACACGTGCCACCAATTATAAGAAAATATTAGTTACAAGTAGCATCTTCGTGAGAGATTCGTTGCTACTTCTAAAGTTAAATTGTGATCAGTTAGACAGAATAGGTGGATTAAGAAGTAATCGAGGCAACAAGCAAGAACCAGATACAAAACTAACATAGATGAACAATTGGAACAACGTCGGCGTGGAAGATCGCAGTGAAGATGAGACCAGGTTCTGCTATTTCCATCAACATTCGTGCGCCAACTTTCAGTCAGTAACACTTGAGAAAGTTTATCCAAGTTCGGCCATAAAAAAAGCAGCGATCTTCTTGGTTCATGAACCCAACTCGAAACTTATATCCATAGCTTGTCTTCACTGTTAGCATTAAACTGGTGTATTCAGTTATGGCAAGGCCGAGCATCTTGAGTACATGTGTTCTGGCAGAGCAAGGAATGCACTGCAGGAAAAATAATATGAGAACACAATGTATTCCCTATATCCAAATCTAGAAATACTTTCCTCCTTCACGTCAGTGTTGACCATGGTAATAGTACCTTTTATCCAAATATAGCAATCCAAATTTCCAAATTAGTTGACATCATGTTCAAAAAACCCAACCCTCCCGGATAGAAAAGAGGATTCTAGGAACATACTGTGCGCGTTTTAAAATCCTGTGTTAGGATGAGAAGGAACAAGTGTGGCGTCTCGCCGAGGGCGCAGAAACCTGTAGGGTCCTCGCACTTTGGGAACTGCAAATGAAACACACTAGATTCAGTAGGAAGAAAAATGCATCAACGGCGGCGGCTGCCATCCTAGGAGTACCCGCGACCAAGGGACTTGGATTTATCGGGGATGGATGAAGAATTCGTACCAGGTTCTCCATGAGAAAACCCTATGCAATCGCCGAGCGGGGGTTTTCTCTGAACAAGCAGACAAGGGAGAAGGGATTCAGGCCGAGTGAAATATTGTCGCTTCCTCCGTCCAGCTTACTGCTAAAGCTGGAAAGGTGGGGGTTTTTGTGATTTGACGGCTCATTGGGCATTAATGCGGCGCTACGACCGGGGTGTGTCTACCGTGCAGTTGTGCACTCTAATTTGGTGCATATGGCATGTGGACCCCGTTGCCGGATGCCCCACATATCAGCGCAAGGAAGTAGAAAGACAGGAGTAAATAGTTATTACACATAAATATATTTTTGACAGAGAGATATTCCCTCTGTAAAGAAATATAAAGATCTTTTATATCACAACTTTATACATAAGAAAAATCAAGGGGAATATATATAACATATATAATTATAAAAAACTGAGTTTTTTTAACACGGTATAGACGAGTTGGTGATGATGGTGTGCCTGTCATCCTGCAATATAGGTCGTCCGATTTATATCTGACGGATAGGAAGGAAACTATGGCAATTTTGCAAAAAGGTACCCACACACCTCTCCGCATTTGCAAATAAGGCCTTCCCTCGTTCATCCTTTTCTCTCACAAGATAAAATACTCATACAAATGCATCTTGATGTTACGTGCAACGCACAGGCATTATGGGGGTTCAGCTGAGAAATACTCAGACAGGCTCACGGTTCTAGACTTTGGGCCATAGGCCGGTGGGCCTGCATGTTTGGGGGCCCATGTGTTCTATCTCAGCGCTTTTCATATTGCAAGCGATCGGTACGGCGTTGGTTTTAGATGCTGTCACAGGGCGAATACACAAAATTGAATAAAGCATAGCAGCTGTTGGAATGAAATCAAACGACAGTTCCTTACCAGCAATCAGAGTTGCAATTCTATCAATGATACTGTTGTACTACTTATACACACAGGACACTTGTTTCACCATGCCAGAGTATTACATCAAAATCTCTCGGCGGATAGATCAGTTCGGCAGTACTGAAGAATTTCAAAGTTGATTTGGACCAGCTCTCCTTGCTGAGAAAGTTCGATTTTGACATCATCCCCTACCGCAAGATATGATTTAGATTTGAACCTTGACCATCCTTTAGCATCAATCATCATGCAACCATCCTTTGTACTTACGATATATTGAGCAGGTTCATTCACACCAAGGTTGCGCATGGTAAGAGAAACTTGGCCGTTGTCGCCCGGATTGTTGAACGACTCCCTCGTTGCTCTAGGAATTCTCTGTTTGCAAACAAGAAGACATACCCAAACAGTTAGGTCAACACAGTGAATCATGCGAAACAACATGGAAATAAAAAAGAACAAAACACTTGGGCGGCCAATGCTTACCAAGAAGGTGGACATGTCAGTTTTTGTAAGGACTTTGGTATATGAAGTGCGAACTGCAGCCCAGTCTGTTGTCGGTGCAACTACCCGTTCGGTTGCCACTGCACGGGCCGGAGCAGATGCAAGTGCAAGTGTTGGTGCAGGTGCCGAAGCCGCCGCTGCTGCCAGAGATGGTGCTCCTTGTAGAGCAGATGCCGGTGTCGGAGCAGGTGCCGGTGTCGATGCCCGATCCTCCGGTAGATCAGCCTGATCCGCTAACGCGGTCGGTGCCCAATCCTCAGCTAGATAAGACTGAGTTGTTGCCGCTGTCAGTGCTAGAGCAACTGCCGGTGCTCGATCCGTTGCTGAAGGTGGTACCGATGTGCGAGACAGTGGCGATCGTGTCTGGTCTGGTATGATCAGCTTTCTAACTTGACTAGGCTTCGTGACCGTGATCCAGTTTTTTCTTCATTTCTTTTAAACGCGAGAAGGACTAATTGTGGCGTTTTTGTTAAACCAAACTGCAGTTCATCATAGGGATTCAGCTTGTACTCAGACAACAGACTGATCCAATTTTTTCCAGTAATATAAGTGTTGGACAGTGCCTTCGTTACTGACACGACATAAGAAGTGAAACCTGCAAAAATAGCCATCGTAGAGCAAACCAAACGGTTTATTCTGTGATGAATGTCACATGGCAAAACTTGCATCGTAAAATTGTAGGAAAAGAAAGAAAACATGACATTAAATCAATAAGATTTAGACAGTAAATCAATAAGATTTACTTGATGTGACACGAGTGAATCCTTACCAGGAAATCACTATGTTGAAGTACTAAACAGAAGATTGATCGTCCAACTACGGGTGGCATGCAGGGGCCCCACCTACTCCCACAAGCAGGACAGTCCAAAGGTCATGACAAATCGTATGGACCGAACATCCATGGGACTGGAAATCCTGGTGGGTGCGATAAACCCTGCAATGCATACAGATATTGGAGTGTAACCATAATTGATAAACCGTCCTCACAAAAAAGATGATCTGGATACTTCAAAATATACAGACAGAATTGAGTGGACAGACATTAACATAGACCGTTCTCAGGACTGACCACACACCAAAAGCGGCAGTACTAATAAACAATACAGGGTTCACAAACACAAATCAAGTACTGAACAATAGTACTTACTACAGACAAGCAAAGTTGCACTAATTAAACTCTGCAGAATATTCTTGCCACCGACCTACGGGATGAACCCCGCATAACTGACTAGGCCATAGACTTCGTGACAGATGTCTACATGCACCATCACCATCTTGTCAACCTTGGAGAACCTAACAGAGCGGTCTTTCCACTCATAAACATGATCATGAAGACAGGCCGCATCAGATTTGTTGGGAAGCTTTACAAGAACCACACCCTTCGTAATCGAAGGCACAGCCAGGAAATTGTTGTGGTCAAGTACAGACTCGAGAACATGCCTGACAACAATGCTACAGGAAAACACTAGTTCAGGACACGTGGCGACAGGGACACAACAGCTGGATAGTTTAGTAGTAGAACTCATCCTCAGGTCTTCCAGTTCACACGGTATGACTTTGAGAACTTCATCTCCACCGCGGACCTGGTTCTAATTGAAACAGTAACCATATTTTATTACTACCTCCGTTCAGAAATATAAGATGATTTTCGATATTATACTCCATATATGACTACATATACACACAGAAATGAGTGAACAAAGACACTAGAACATGTCTTCAAAGGCAAGAGAGCAGAGGGATTACTTGCAATATCCATAACACAAGCTACTGAGGCAAATATACCCTCTTCAAAGGTAGCATTGATGTTCATAAAGTACTCCCTCCGTCCAAAAATTCTTGTCTTAGATTTGTCTAGATACGGATGTATCAAGTCACATTTTAGTATTAGATACATCCGTATCTAGACAAATCTAAGACATGAAATTTGGGACAGAGGGAGTAGTTGAAAGTAATCTATAAGAAATCAGTGTCAACCTCTTGCGTGTTTTGGTCAAAAGAGGAATTTAGAACCGTCATTTGGCACACAAAAATCATATGCAAGATCACCCAGAAAGTTGTACTACTAGTACTAGTACTGTGTGTTAGATGAAAAAACACGATCAAGATCGAGAAAAAGATCCTCAAGAAGAGATATTACCTGGACTTGCTTAATGAGGGATCCCGGAGAGGGGGGCTTGGACAGGGCGATGGCTTTGAGCTTGTCTGCGGTAGTCTCGGCGGGGTGCTTGCGCTTCTTCGTACCATGAGCCTCGACTGTTTTGGCCAGAGCCATAGACATCACTTCGGCCGGTGCTCCAGCGTCCATCAAGAAACTGTCAAATAGAAATAAAAGAAAAGAAACCATAATCACAAACCCAAAAGAAGAAAAGAGAGGGAGTTATAGGATCAGTCTCGGGGTTGCAAGACCAGGCCTTGGCCAGAATCAACACCATTGATGCGCTCACCTTTCCTTCTTTGGGAGAGAAGAACAATGGCAGAAGCGGGTCGGGGTTTTCTTGAAGAAATGAGGAACAAGATGAGGAGAAGCGAGGGTTGGGTAGAGAGGAAGCTGAGAGAGAAGAGTGCAATGATGGTTGCTTCGTCCGTCCAACATACTGCTGGAAAGGAGGGGGTTTTGTGATTTGACGGCTCATTGGGCATTACTGCGGTGCTTCGATCGGGGTAGTCTACCGTCACTCTACTACGGAGTAATTTAGTGCATGGCTGGTGGACCCCAATGCTGGCTGTCCCACACGTCGGCGGAAGTGAGTAATTTAGTGCATGGCTGGAGGAGGATCCGCACGGTAGAGCGTGTCCACTGTTTTTCTGAAGAAAAAATAATTACAGCAAGCGTTTGCACTCTTACGACGGAGGAGTGCGAAACACGACAGCCACTTGAACATACACAGTGCTCCTACTACTAGGCATGTGCAGTGGTTCATACGTCAGTACTACATAATCTTGTTACTAGTGTAGTAAGATATGACGACGACAAATGATGTTGTGCGCATGTCAACTATATGAACAGTAATGTAGTAACATAGTACCTCTTTCTCGACAGTCCGGTCGAGAATGAACGGTGAGATCAATGTTAACAGAACTAGGTCTACAGCGCATGGAGAGTACGGTGCTACAGTACTCCACGAAACATGAACCATATGAAGCACGAATAGTGTTAGGCAGGGTGTATGAAGGGTGCACGGGATGGGAGCAAAAGTTCCCTTCTCGACCCACTTTTGGGTGTTTGGCAGAGTGCATGAAGGGTGCATGAGTCCACACTAGTAGGTTAACACAAATACACCAAGAGGAAACAACTACTCCGTCTAGGTGTGTAAGTCATCTTACATTGTGCACTGCGACCAAGGCGGAGAGGAAAACGAGAAAACTTAATGTCTTTTTGCTAATTAATAGCATTGCATGCAATGAACTAACCACTGCATGTCATGTTTATTAGTCTCAAGTCATTGAAAGCATGCACGGCCCACGTCTCTTATTGGTTGATATGTCACAAAACAAGAAACGGGGAGGGAGTTAATGTACCGTGCCTAAGTGTTTTGGGATTATTTGGTTTTCGTAAGGTGACTTACACACTATATTGAGATGACAATGCAACCAAACACACCCACACGCTTTGTGCTATAGTGCCTGATCTGCACCGTCTGAGTTTGATCCAACGGTCATGTGGCGCCGAGACATGGACATGCCCATGCAGAGGGCGCCTAAACACCACCGAAGTCCCTCTGCTTCTCGAGGCGCACGACGTTGGTGATGCAGTGGGCGAAACGGCTAAAAGGCAATGCAATCTACGGGAAGCCGGAGGGAGCCAGCCGAGGAGCGGGGAATCTTTTGGTTTTCACCATGGTAAAACACCAGTGGACGACTTCTCACATCAGGGAGCAGTGGGTTTTACAGGCGGAGTCATCGTGACTAATTGCTGCCGTGCCTGCTCCCGTCAATCAAAAATTAAAAATCCTGCAGCGCCTGCTCCCGTCAATCAAAAAATTAAAAATCCTGCCGCACTCAAACACTAGAGCAACGTCGCGGTGGATGTTTAAATTTACCTGTCGGCAAGTAGATAAAAAAAGGGGTGAAAAAACAAATGTGGTGGCGGCCTAGCTAATCGGTTGAACTAGCCCAACTAGCTAGCCACCGTGCTTAACTGATGTACTCGGCGGGAAAAGTGGTCTTTCGTGATTTGACGACTCATTTATTTACTTGCTTCGGCGAAAACGCGTGGTAGGGCGTCCCATGTCAGGAAGAATATATGCGTGCACCACCCGGGAGGACCTCGAAACCGCGCGGTAGGGTGTGCCATGTCTCGGCACGGAGGAAAAATGTGCGTGTAAAAATTTACTGTATCAGATGTAGTACCTATGGTTCGACCTCGGGACCCAGCCAGTTGGTCGAAAACACCCCACTAGCCACACAGCTTCATCATGCTAACATGGCACGGAGGATAGGTGTGGTTAGCTCCGTCTCGACCAGCCACAACGTCTCTTGTTCTAGGCGATTCTTCTATTTTCCAAGCTTTTTTAGTTGTAATAACACCACGGCAAGCTAGCGCCGCTCTTCGTGTGTGCCCGTGCAAAGGTTAGACGATGGAGATAAGAGAGAGATCGCAGACCTGGGACCCACCAGTAAGTGAGTCAACGGTCATGCACGTGTAGACGAGGCACTCCCTCTACTCTACTCAACGTAATACTGTATAAAATCAAGTTATGGGACAAAGCCAACAACCATTGTTGTTTGAGGCTATCGACTTACACTTTGTAGTCCAGGTTGCCAGTTCGAATCTCGTCTTTCAGATTTGTTAGTTTTAGGTCTAGATTTGATTAATGACAAGTGGGACCCCCGTGTGTTGTTCCGATATTTCAGTGTAGGATGTTTTTTAACAAACACTTTGCGCGGTCAGACAAGTAACGGCACAAGTTACACATATTTTGCAAGTTTACGAACAAAAATGACAGCGGCATAGAATATCACATCCACCCCACAGCTTAGATGCTATGGTGATACGAGTTTTTACACCGTTGGAAGTGAGATCCAATGGCTTGGGAGTAGTCTTTGTAATTATGTGCAATTTCCAAACTCTCCAAAGGTTTTTTTGCAAATAAAACATTCAGGCCTCGTGTCTGCCGCTGCATCTTGGATCCAACGGCTCCCCATTGCTCATGTTAGGTGCTCCCCGTAGCTTAATTACCCGCTACGGTGATATGAGCATCTAGGTCGTATGATCAGTGATCAGATGGCACATGTGTCGTACTTGTACTTTCTGCGCAATTCCCAAACTCTCTCAGCCGTATATTGCAAAAACATTCAAACCTCCTACTGTGGGCCGTTAGATCTCCGTGAACTCGTATCACCATAGAATCTACGGTGCGGGAGCACCTCATATTCTCCCGTGCGAGAAAACATAAGGAGCTCCCGCAGCTTGGATGCTACGGTGATACGAGCTTCGAGGTCGTTTGATCTGAGATCCAATGGCATCTGAGCAGTCTTTATGCTTGTAAGCAGTGGCCGAACTCTTTGGGGGCTTTTCTGCAAAAACCATTCGAACCATCGAGGAGGCGTTGGGTCACAAATCCAACGGCTCTGAAGAGCTTGTATCACCAAAGCATCTAAGGTGTGGTAGCACATGATATTCTTACATACAGGAGAATATGATGTCCTCCTTCATCTTAGATGCTACGGTGATACGAGCTTCGAGGTCGTTTGATATGAGATCCAATGGCATCTGAGCGGTCTTTGTGCTTGTAAGCAATGGCCGAACTCTTTGGGGGCTTTTCTGCAAAAAACATTCGAACCACCGAGGAGGCGTTGGGTCACAAATCCACCGGCTCCGAAGAGCTTGTATCACCAAAGCATCTAAGGTGTGGTAGCACATGATATTCTTACATACAGGAGAATATGATGTCCTCCTTCATCTTAGATGCTACGGTGATACGAGCTTCGAGGTCGTTGGATATGGGATCCAAGGGCATTTGAGTAGTTTTTGTACAAATTGTGTGCAATTCTCAAACTCATCAAGGTTTCCTGTAAAAATATTAAGACATCATGTGAGCTGCTATATCTCAGATCTACAAGCTCCAAGCAACTCGTATCGGCATATAGCATCTAAGGTATGGGGGCACATGATATTCTCCCGGGGAGGAGGGGTGGGGGTGCACAACCAATCGGTGGTTGGGAGGGTGGGGACAAATATAATCTAAACAACCCTAAACATAGCTTCACAATTTTATCTAAGGTCAAGGGGGTGACCCCCGACAATCATAGCTCCGCCTAATTAAACATAACATTTGCATGTACTGTAGTACTAGACTTAATATTCATGTTTCAGTTTCATGTTCGTTTTAAATATTGAATTGAGGACCATGCATGTCTTACATTTTACTCCCTTCGTTCCTAAATATTAGTCTTTTTAGAGATTTCAAGTGGACTGGCACATACGAATGTATATAGACATATTTTAGAGTGTAGATTCACTCGTTTTGCTTCGTATGTAGTCGCTTGTTGAAATCTCTAAAAGACTAATATTTAGGAACAGAAGGAGTATTTTATTGAATTTGTGTCATACATGCATGGTTTGAAAAAATAGATACACTATACTTATTGGATTGTTGTTGTGTTCGTGTGTGGGTGTCATTTGCATTGAAAAACTTAGCAGGGATACCATGAAATGTGAAATCCATGTTGAGATCACTATATCACAAAGTCACTCTAATTCAAAAACTCATCATAAATCAATTACGACGTTGAGATTAGTATTTGCAAGGAAAATACGGGCATTGTAATACACATAGATTCGTTCGGCAACTTAAAAGGTTCCTTTCGTATTCTCGAATGGTAGGACCCAACGGCGTACCAGCCAGACCTTGGCTCGTGTTGATCCTAAAAAAATAAAAAATAAAAAAATCGGGCTCGTGTCCTTCTGGTGGCGTGCATGGTACGCACATTAGGCAACCCCAACCAGTCGAGCCTCCGCGTTTCGAGTCGAAATATCTGGCGGCCAGAATTCCAGCCCTAGGAAATTCCCCTCATGTCCCCGGTCCATAATGACTACCGATGAACAACGGAGGGATGCTTTAGTAACTAGACAACGTTGTGTTCAAAAAAAGTAACTAGACAACGTTACCTACCGTGCCGAGCACGGTTCAATTCCCTCGGTCGCCGCTCACCAAGGTCACCCGTCAGCTGCATTGCCTAGTAGTAGTAGTACTACTACACCAGGATGAGCACAGAATTGAGCCCGTTTGTTCGTGCCTAGTACTTGAGTTAATATATCAGGCAATGCACTGGTACGGAGGGATTATCCTTTTGCTCTGCATATATAACTTGTCTGAAGTCTAACTAAGCAAAATGTATGACCAAATCCTTTCTTAAGAAATACAACAGGACAGATGTATGGCTTGAAAATTTATTGCATGATGCAGGTTATGATATTGTTTCGAATCCTGGATCTTAAATTTCAGAAAATCCAAAAGTGACCATAAATTCTTGAAACTGAGCATGGTCACGTGATATGGCACAAATATTACTTCGTAATTTTTTTCTTTAATTTGAGACAAGCTGCTTATGACAAGTTGCACAAATGAAGAGCCAAGGTATTTTGGAACAAAGACCTGTCATGTTAAGGCGAACGCTTTCACTAATGAAACCGTGGGCGTTTACGTGCCGCCACGAGTCCCGCTTCTCATCGGCAGGTGCCATCCGAGCAAGCGTGTGAGTCGACGGGAGGCGTGTGAGCAGACCGCTGTGTCGGCTGACAGGGAGGCGTGCGAGCAGACTGCTGTGCAGGCTCGCCGGGAGGCGAGCCCTTTGACCAGGTTCCGCCGCCCACCTTCGTCCCAACTGCTCCCACTTTTAATGTCGCCGGCGCCGCAGTTTAAAATCAACCCCGCACTACCCGGTATCGCTACAATGTTCTCTCTTCCTCTCCGATTCTCCTATCGTCTACCTCCAACCAGCCTGACCTAAACGTACGCCATGCCGCAGCACGATGGTCTGCCATTAGTCTTCCAGTTTCCTGAGGAAGACACCCAGCCGGAGTCTCAAGAACATAAGGCGCTTTGGGACGAGCTTGAACTGGCCTTGTGGGAAGGCGCCGCGCCTGTCCCCGCTCCCGTTCCGGCTCCCGTCGCCCCGACTGCGCCAGCGCCCATCCCCGTGGCATTGATGGGCTGGGAGCCGCACATTGTCACCGAGCTTGATGCCATGGGGTTCCACGAGGTCCCCGCCGACTTTCACGCGCCCGTGCACCTGCCAGCGCATGCGCCTGCGCGTGCATTGACGCGCACGCCCGTGCCAGTGCCCGTGCACCTGCCAGCGCATGCGCCTGCGCGTGCACTGACGTGCGTGCTCATGCCGGTGCCCGTGCACACGAATGTCTCCGCCGCGCCGTTGGCAGCGCCTGTTCCCGCGCGGGTGCCAGTGCCCCCCTCAGCGGCATGGATGGCCGCCGTCGACCGCTTCCTTGCACCGACGCAGTCGCCTCCTCCCGCCAGTTGACTCGCTCCTGGAGACCGAAGTCCAGAACATTGTGGCCTTCCTTGAAGCTAGGGCCAACGTCCATGAGTACGCCAACAACGGTGCAAGACGCCGCCGTCGCCGTCGCCGTCGGTCAGTGGCCCGACGACACACAGAGCACGGCAGAGGAGCCGCTTTCCACCGCAAGACGCCGCCGCCGCCGCGTAATCTAAATTTGCCATGAAAAACGTTCGGATTGCCATGCTTAAAATCCGAACATTTATCATTTCCGTTTATTTTAGATCGATCGTCGTATAATTTAAAGTTGGAGTCAAATTGAATGAAATCTATGGTTTGATTGATTGAATGTTCTGCTAGAGCCGTATCAAATTAAATATAAAACATCATCAAGCCACATGTATTCCTTGTCATCCAACGACCTAGACTGCTTCAATGTCGAGCGCTCAACACGTTTAGGGTGCAGTTAATTTCATGCCAAAAATAGTGCTAATCACATAATAACACGCAAATAATATCCAACTTAATATCCACATGCACTTAATATACTTCCAAATTAACGTGCATTGCACGTACACACTGACTAGTGCTGCTAGCACGTGAAACTGGTGTCGTAACTTATGAATGCGTCCAGATATGGTCAACGGCAACATCGCCAGCGAGTTCTTCGTGTATGCCCGTGCGTCTAAACGCAGAAGGGGAGGAGAGAGAGAGCACACATGGAACCCACCAGTAAGTGAAGGCGAATAGTACTAAAAATAATATTACATGTTATCAATTAAATAGGCTGTGGTAATATAAAAACATTATGTGAACAAAGGTATGTCAAAACATGCGACCTAGACTGCTTCAATGTAATATTGTTGTTCTACGTATGTTGCCTATTGATGTGCGGCTTGAAGGCCCTGGTCGCATGTTCGATCCTCGTCCTTTATTTTTTAATTTGTATATGGGTCCAAATTTGTTTCATGACATGTGGGCCCCTCAGTGTGTAGTTTGTAGCACTTTAATTTGTGGGTCCAAATTTGTTCCATTCCAAGTGGACTATCGGTGTGTAGTTTTGTATCTTATTTATAATAATTAAAGAGAACAACATAGTTTTTTGCAATAATACCATGGTGCGACGTTGAAGCCGAGAAAGGACGTGCGAGAGAGCGATGACCGAGCCAGAGGGAATCAACTAGGGGAGTTGCGGGGGTTGCAACGGTGTTTCGAGTAGTTGTGGGCCGAATGCTACGAAAATATAATCTAAACTGACCGGAATAAATGCCTACACAAATTAATCCAAGGTTGGAGTGCCCCTCGCAATGTAAATAGCTCCGGTTTTGCGAGGGATGGAGAGGTAGCTTCAATGTGTGGAAGATACGGCGTGAGAAAGCGAGGTCAATCGAGAGACATATAGATAGAGACAAAGTGAGTGTGGTCCGACATTCATGGAACAAATATATATGCTCTGGAGAGATATTGTCCGATTGAGCTTTTGGCAAGGGTGAGGGCTGTAAGATAGAGCTTGAGAGATGATCCAGTCACAGACGTGTAGATATATTTTGTGCGTGGGAGGAAGCAAGGTCGATCGATCACATAGGGTCGTCGTGCGATCGAAAGAGTGAGACGGCTTGGAGAGAGTGACCTAGATAGACAATGTGCGTGAGAGAGTATACAATGTGAATAAGTCGAATTGGGCTCAAACAAGGTGGTATATCGTTTTTGTCTGAGAAAGAGCGAGGTCAATCGAGACATACAAAGAGAGAGAGAGAGAGAGAGAGAGAGAGAGAGAGGGAGAGAGAGAGAGCGAGCGTGGCCCGCCATGAGGTCGAAAGAGTGGGGGCGGCTTTGATGGACTGACCTAGATAGACAATCTGTGTGAGAGAGTATAGAGTGTGTCAATCGAGGCCCGAACAGGGAGATATATCATTTGTGTGTGAAATAAAATGAGGTTAAACGAGACTCAGATAAAGAGAGCGAGATTGAGCGAGTGTGGCCCGCCGTGCGGAAGAAAGAGTGAGACAGTCTCGAGGGAGTGACCTAGATAGACAACGTGCGTGCGTGCGCACGAGAGGTTGGGGGGCTAGATAGGTAATGCATGTATTTAGCGCGAGAGGGTGAGAGGGAGAGGGAGAGCGAGAGAGCTCGGCATGGGGTGCAATGGCGGGTGTGTGGGGTAAATACATTTCGTAACAGAGTGGAAAAAGGGGGTTTTGTAGTTGAGAGAGTTAGAGATCGAAACATGGAGAGAAAGAATGGATGTGTGTTGGAAACTGATAGCTTCCTAAGGTGGTTAGGAGAGGAAGATTGACCGATACAGGAAGTATGTAGCGTGTGTGCGGGGGGGGGGGGGGCTAAAAACAACATTTGAATGTAGATAGCACGAGACTTAATATCGATGTTTCAATTCGGTGTACATTGTAAGATTTGAATTGAGGACCATGCATATGGGTAATTATTTCGAATTCGTGCCATACTAGGTTTCGAAAAGTTGACATTGACTCGATTTGTTGTGCTATTTTGTAGGTCAAATGTTTGAATCCATCCAAAAGTTTTCTCACTACCATGGTGTTCATCATATACATATGAATTTGTATTAAAAAAGTAGCGTGGATACAGTGAAATGCGAAATCCACGTTAGAATTGGAGATCGCTATGTGACACACACTCTAATTTAAATAACTAATTATGTGACACACACTCTAATCCACGTTAGCGTGGATACCGTTTCGATTTTTTTCAAATAACTCCTCATTAATTAATTTATAGTATCTCGTTTCGAATGACTAATTATTGCAAGGATAACACGGGCATGGTAATACATACAGATTCGTTTGCAAATGAAAGAAGATTCGTTTGCATTCTCAAATGTAGGCGCACCAGGGTCGTGTCGTGGTGGTCGCGTGTGTCGGACGGACACGTAGCACCCAGCCACCCACCCAAAATAAGGACGACGACAAAATAAGTTCGCGCTTCCACATTTCGGATTGAAATATCTAGCGGCCCCAATTCCAGCCCTGCAAAATCTCCCTTCTCCACCGTCCCCTTCCGCGCCCAGATTGCTCAAATCCCTAATTCGCCGCCAACCCAAGCAAAGTTCGAATCGCCCCTCGTCTCGTCTCTTTCCCCACCTCTCTGCCGGACGATGACGACGACGAAGACGATGGTCACGCTTCACCACCGCACCGGAGCTACCTCATCTACGCCCTCGTCCACCGCACCGGGTGGTCCACTGACAACGTCGGCCGCCGCAACCGACGTGCCTCACAGACACCGACTTCCACCGCATCAGGTGCGCTTCACCGACGCCGTCTCCCAGCTCACTGGGGCTACTTCATCGAGCACATCGTCGCGCCTCCGCCGCCCGAGGCCGCTGGGGCTTCACCAACGGTCTCGTCCACCGCATCGTAGCGCTCTGCTGCCACTCAAGATCTGCATCCGTGCGCGGCCAGCCAACGCCAGTGATACGTCTCCAACGTATCTGTAATTTTTGATTGCTCCATGCTATATTATCTTCTGTTTGGGACATTATTGGGCTTTATTATTCACTTTATATTATTTTTGGGACTAACCTATTAACCGGAGGCCCAGCCCAGAATTGCTGTTTTTTGACTATTTCAGAGTTTCGCAGAAAAAGAATATCAAACGGAGTCCAAACGGAATGAAACCTTCGGGAACGCGATTTTCGGAATGAACATGATCCAGAGGACTTGGACCCTACGTCAAGAAAGCTACCAGGAAGCCACGAGGTAGGGGGCGCGCCTACCCCCCCCCCCCAGGCGCGCCCTCCACCCTCGTGGGCCCCATGTTGCTCCACCGACGTACTCCTTCCTCCTATATATACCTACGTACCCCCAAACGATCAGAGAGGGAGCCAAAAACCTAATTCCACCACCGCAACCTTCTGTACGCACAAGATCCCATCTTGGGGCCTGTTCCGGAGCTCCGTCGGAGGGGGCATCGATCACGGAGGGCTTCTACATCAACACCATAGCCTCTCCGATGAAGTGTGAGTAGTTTACCTCAGACCTTCGGGTCCATAGTTATTAGCTAGATGGATTTCTCTCTCTTTTTGGATCTCAATACAATGTCCCCCCCTCCCTTGTGGAGATCTATTCGATGTAATCTTCTTTTGCGGTGTGTTTGTTGAGACCGATGAATTGTGGGTTTATGATCAAGTTTATCTATGAACAATATTTGAATCTTCTGAATTCTTTTATGTATGATTGGTTATCTTTGCAAGTCTCTTCGAATTATCAGTTTGGTTTGGCCTACTAGATTGATCTTTCTTGCAATGGGAGAAGTGCTTAGCTTTGGGTTCAATCTTGCGGTGTCCTTTCCCAGTGACAGTAGGGGCAGCAAGGCACGTATTGTATTGTTGCCATCGAGGATAACAAGATGGGATTTTTATCATATTGCATGAATTTATCCCTCTACATCATGTCATCTTGCTTAAAGCGTTACTCTGTTCTTATGAACTTAATACTCTAGATGCATGCTGGATAGCGGTCGATGTGTGGAGTAATAGTAGTAGATGCAGGCAGGAGTCGGTCTACTTGTCTTGGACGTGATGCCTATATACATGATCATACCTAGATATTCTCATAACTATGCTCAATTCTGTCAATTGCTCAACAGTAATTTGTTCACCCACCGTAGAATACTTATGCTCTTGAGAGAAGCCACTAGTGAAACCTATGGCCCCCGGGTCTATTTTCCATCATATTAATCTCCCGACAACAAGTTATTTCTGGCGCCGTTTTTATTTTACTTTCTTTACTTTGCATCTTTATTATAAAATTACCAAAAACATTATCCTATCATATCTATCAGATCTCACTCTCGTAAGTGACTGTGTAGGGATTGACAACCCCTTATCGCGTTGGTTGCGAGGATTTATTTGTTTGTGTAGGTGCGAGGGACTAGCGCGTAGCCTCCTACTGGATTGATACCTTGGTTCTCAAAAACTGAGGGAAATACCTACGCTACTTTGCTGCATCACCCTTTCCTCTTCAAGGGAAAACCAACGCAGTGCTCAAGAGGTAGCAAGAAGGATTTCTGGCGCCGTTGCCGGGGAGGTCTACGCAAAAGTCAACATACCAAGTACCCATCACAAACCCTTATCTTCCGTATTACATTATTTGCCATTTGCCTCTCGTTTTCCTCTCCCCCACTTTACCCTTGCCGTTTTATTCGCCCCCTCTTTTCCGGTTGCCTCTTTTCGTTCACTTTTCCCTTGCCATGTTGGAACCAAAAAGAGTTGGGGTTTCTCTCCCAAGTTTTAGCGCTTTAGACAATCCTGCTATCTTATCTAAGCTCATAAATAGAAATACTATGGAAAAAACTGCCGGAGCTATCAATGAGAACCTTAGTAATTTTGATGAAGATGATTCTGGAATTTTTCGTTATTTACTCGATGAATCTTTGAAAGATGCTTGGGATAGGCTATTAAGGATCCGGGCTAGCTATGTACCTCAATATCAAATTGAGGTTTACTTAAAGAGCTTTTATGTTGGGTTGCCCGCTTCGTTCAAACAAGTTTTAGATTCTATTTTTGAAGAGGGTTTTCTCGAAGGGGACCCCATAGATACCTATGAAAAGATGAAAACTATATTTGGGCACCCCATCAATGAGAAAGTTGAAATCACATCTCTTTTGCTTTCTTACCAAAACGAATCTATCAAAGAGATAAAAGCTAGCCTAGATGCCAATTTCCGCAACATACTTAATATTTCTTCTACCATTAATGGCCACGTACTTTGTCAAAATAGAAAGATTAATTCCATAGATAACAAGTTTGCTCTCTTCTTCCCTAAAACTAAAGATGGCAACACCTAGATCTGTCCTTGCTTTTATGCCTAGCTAGGGGCGTTAAACGATAGCGCTTGTTGGGAGGCAACCCAATTTTATTTTTAAGTTTTTTGCTTTTTGCTTCTGTTTAGGAATAAATATTTGATCCAGCCTCTGGTTAGATGTGTTCTTATGTTTTAGTTAGTGTTTGTGCCAAGTTAAACCTATAGGATCTTCTTGGATGATAGTTATTTGATCTTGCAGAAAATCCCAGAAACTTTCTGTTCACGAAAATAATTTTTAAAAATCACCAGAACGTGATAAAATATTGATTCCAATTGCTGCTGATCAATAAACAAATTTTCTAGGTCGTCCTATTTTGGCTGATTTTTTGGAGTTCCAGAAGTTTGCGTTAGTTACAGATTACTACAGACTGTTCTGTTTTTGACAGATTCTGTTTTTCGTGTGTTGTTCGCTTATTTTGATGAATCTATGGCTAGTAAAAGAGTTTATAAACCATAGAGAAGTTGGAATACAGTAGGTTTAACACCAATATAAATAAAGAATGAGTTAATTACAGTACCTTGAAGTGGTCTTTTGTTTTCTTTCGCTAACGGAGCTCACGAGATTTTCTGTTAAGTTTTGTGTTGTGAAGTTTTCAAGTTTTGGGTAAAAGATTTGATGGATTATGGAACAAGGAGTGGCAAGAGCCTAAGCTTGGGGATGCCCATGGCACCCCCAAGATAATCTAAGGACACCAAAAAGCCAAAGCTTGGGGATGCCCCGGAAGGCATCCCCTCTTTCGTCTACTTCCATCGGTAACTTTACTTGGAGGTATATTTTTATTCACCACATGATATGTGTTTTGCTTGGAGCGTCTTGTATGATTTGAGTCTTTGCTTTTTAGTTTACCACAATCATCCTTGCTGTACACACCTTTTGAGAGATACACACATGATTCGGAAATTATTAGAATACTCTATGTGCTTCACTTACATCTTTTGAGTTATATAGTTTTTGCTCTAGTACTTCACTTATATCTTTTAGAGCACGGTGGTGGATTTGTTTTATAGAAACTATTGATCTCTCATGCCTCACTTAGATTATTTTGAGAGTCTTAAATATCATGGTAATTTGCTTAAATAATCCTAATATGCTAGGTATTCAAGATTAGTAAAAACTTTCTTATGAGTGTGTTGAATACTAAGAGAAGTTTGATGCTTGATGATTGTTTTGAGATATGGAGGTAGTGATATCAAAGTTGTGCTAGTTGAGTAGTTGTGAATTTGAGAAATACTTATGTTGAAGTTTGCAAGTCCCGTAGCATGCACGTATGGTAAACGTTATGTAACAAATTTGAAACATGAGGTGTTCTTTGATTGTCCTCCTTATGAGTGGCGGTCGGGGACGAGCGATGGTCTTTTCCTACCAATCTATCCCCCTAGGAGCATGCGCGTAGTGCTTGGTTTTTGATGACTTGTAGATTTTTGCAATAAGTATGTGAGTTCTTTATGACTAATGTTGAGTCCATGGATTATACGCATTCTCACCTTTCCATCATTGCTAGCCTCTTCGGTACCGTGCATTGCCCTTTCTCACATTGAGAGTTGGTGCAAACTTCGCCGGTGCATCCAAACCCCATGTTATGATACGTTCTTTCACACATAAACCTCCTTATATCTTCCTCGAAACAGCCACCATACCTACCTGGCATTTCCATAGCCATTCCGAGATATATTGCCATGCAACTTTCCACCATTCCGTTTATCATGACACGTTCATCATTGTCATATTGCTTTGCATGATCATGTAGTTGACATAGTATTTGTGGCAAAGCCACCGTTCATAATTCTTTCATACATGTCACTCTTGGTTCATTGCATATCCCGGTACACCGCCGGAGGCATTCATATAGAGTCATACTTTGTTCTAGTATCGAGTTGTAATCATTGAGTTGTAAATAAATAGAAGTGTGATGGCCATCATTTTCTAGAGCATTGTCCCAAGTGAGGAATAAAAAAAAGAGAGAAAGGCCATAAAAAAGAGAAGGCCCAAAAAATGATGAGAGAAAAAGAGAGAAGGGACAATGTTACTATCCTTTTACCACACTTGTGCTTCAAAGTAGCACCATAATCTTCATGATAGAGAGTCTCTTGTTTTGTCAGTTTCATATACTAGTGGGAATTTTTCATTATAGAACTTGGCTTGTATATTCCAACAATGGTCCTCCTCAAGTGCCCTAGGTCTTCGTGAAAGCAAGTTGGATGCACACCCACTTAGTTTCTTTTGTTGAGCTTTCATATTTATAGCTCTAGTGCATCCGTTGCATGGCTATCCCTACTCCTTGCATTAACATCAATCGATGGGCATCTCCATAGCTCATTGATTAGCCTCGTTGATGTGAGACTTTCTCCTTTTTTGTCTTCTCCACATAACCCCCATCATCATATTCTATTCCACCCATAGTGCTATATCCATGGCCCACGCTCATGTATTGCGTGAAGGTTGAAAAAGTTTGAGATTACTAAAGTATGAAACAATTGCTTGGCTTGTCATCGGGGTTGTGCATGATGAGAGCATTCTTGTGTGACGAAAATGGAGCATGACTAAACTATATGATTTTGTAGGGATGAACTTTCTTTGGCCATGTTATTTTGAGAGGACATGATTGCTTAGTTAGTATGCTTGAAGTATTATTATTTTCATGTCAATATTGAACTTTTATCTTGAATCTTTCGGATCTGAATATTCATACCACAATTAAGAAGAATTACATTGAAATTATCCCAAGTAGCATTCCACATCAAAAATTCTGTTTTTATCATTTACCTACTCGAGGGCGAGGAGGAATTAAGCTTGGGGATGCTTGATACGTCTCCAACGTATCTATAATTTTTGATTGCTCCATGCTATATTATATTCTGCTTTGGACATTATTGGGATTTATTATTCACTTTTATATTATTTTTGGGACTAACATATTAACCGGAGGCCCAGCCCAGAATTGCTGTTATTTTGCCTATTTCAGAGTTTCGCGGAAAAAGAATATCAAACGGAGTCCAAACGGAATGAAACCTTCGGGAACGTGATTTTCGGAACGAACATGATCCAGAGGACTTGGACCCTATGTCAAGAAAGCTACCAGGAAGCCACGAGGTAGGGGGCGCGCCTACCCCCCCCCCAGGCGCGCCCTCCACCCTCGTGGGCCCCACGTTGCTCCACCGACGTACTCCTTCCTCCTATATATACCTACGTACCCCCAAACGATCAGAGAAGGAGCCAAAAACCTAATTCCACCGCCGCAACCTTCTGTACCCACGAGATCCCATCTTGGGGCCTGTTCCGGAGCTCCGCCGGAGGGGGCATCGATCACGGAGGGCTTCCACATCAACACCATAGCCTCTCCGATGAAGTGTGAGTAGTTTACCTCAGACCTTCGGGTCCATAGTTATTAGCTAGATGGCTTTCTCTCTCTTTTTGGATCTCAATACAATGTTCTCCCCCTCTCTTGTGGAGATCTATTCGATGTAATCTTCTTTTGCGGTGTGTTTGTTGAGACCGATGAATTGTGGGTTTATGATCAAGTTTATCTATGAACAATATTTGAATCTTCTGAATTCTTTTATGTATGATTGGTTATCTTTGCAAGTCTCTTCGAATTATCAGTTTGGTTTGGCCTACTAGATTGATCTTTCTTGCAATGGGAGAAGTGCTTAGCTTTGGGTTCAATCTTGCGGTGTCCTTTCCCACTGATAGTAGGGGCAGCAGGGCACGTATTGTATTGTTGCCATCGATGATAACAAGATGGGTTTTTTATCATATTGCATAAATTTATCCCTCTACATCATGTCATGTTGCTTAAAGCGTTACTCTGTTCTTATGAACTTAATACTCTAGATGCATGCTGGATAGCGGTCGATGTGTGGAGTAATAGTAGTAGATGCAGGAAGGAGTCGGTCTACTTGTCTCGGACGTGATGCCTATATACATGATCATACCTAGATATTCTCATAACTATGCTCAATTCTGTCAATTGCTCACAGTAATTTGTTCAGCCACCGTAGAATACTTATGCTCTTGAGAGAAGCCACTAGTGAAACCTATGGCCCCCGGGTCTATTTTCCATCATATTAATCTCCCGACAACAAGTTATTTCTGGCGTCGTTTTTATTTTACTTTCTTTACTTTGCATCTTTATTATAAAACTACCAAAAATATTATCCTATCATATCTATCAGATCTCACTCTCGTAAGTGACCGTATGGGGATTGACAACCCCTTATCGCGTTGGTTGCGAGGATTTATTTGTTTGTGTAGGTGCGAGGGACTAGCGTGTAGCCTCCTACTGGATTGATACCTTGGTTCTCAAAAACTGAGGGAAATACTTACGCTACTTTGTTGCATCACCCTTTCCTCTTCAAGGGAAAACCAACACAGTGCTCAAGAGGTAGTAGCCAGCGCATCACCCTCAACGGCTCTGAAGTGACTCGCACTCTAGCTAGGCGAGCATGCCCAAACGCCGGCCCGAACTAGGTATCCATACATCACTCCCTTCACTGTTCCGACGATGTTTGGATATCCTTTCACTGCTCTCTTAGCTTACACGCCTATCCAACTCTGACTTTAACTCTTATTTATTCTGGAGATATCATCTGAAACAAGCAAATCCATTTTTTAGCGAAGCATGACGGCGCTACGGGATCTGGTACACATCCTGCACACCCGTATAACCTTGTAAGTATCTGTCCTCGGGTACAACAGCAAGGTGATTCCTCTTATTTGATCAGCCATTCACCGTGTCAAAAATGCAGAGGGGGACGCAAGGAGCACAAGGCCTGCACATCCAAGCAAGTGGTAACATGGACTTGGACATGGAACATCCCAAGCGCAAGCAGAGCTGCAGTGAGCCTGTACAGCAAGCTAGCGTAAGTCCCTGCATTTCACTTAATTCGTACTGGCATTCGTGTATGATTTGTGTGCAGTGGCGGATCCACGAATTCAAGTTACCAGGGGTGAACATTTAACTTAAAAAATACGAAGGCACTTGCACTCCGAAAATCAACATAACTTGAGAAATGTGAAGCTACATGCACTTTGAAAACCAGCTAATGATCCAAAGTAGTTCAGATTATAAACACTAAATGATGCAAGCACCAAAAAACACAAAATGCAACATGGTTTAGAAGGACTACAAACATGGTTTGTACCTGCTTGAATTATTCATTCTCTGGCTGAAAATATCGAAGTGTAATTGCACCTATAACCAGTGCGCAAACTGCATATCAATATATCTATCGTGCACAAGTATGCCAATAGTTTCAAACAACAGATTAGAAAAGTATTTATGCTACGTTGTCATGATACGGGGACTTTCTGGTAGATGGCCTCGACGTTTCCTCAAGCCATGAAAATGCACTATAATTTGCTTGTCATCAATGCCTGCAAATCTCTATGTCTCTCTCAACATAGCAGATCATCATTAGACACTAAATCATTCAATGGGAGCTTGCAAAATGCTTGCATTAGATGCCTCATTAGACACTATATGTTCATCACCAGGAGCATGTAAAATGTTTGCATCAAATCCTTCATTAGCAGTCTATTCATTAGATACTTGCGAGCTGTTCATTAGATACAGAGGAGATGGCTAGAGCTCATTAAGGATTATGATATGAGATTGCATTATCATCCAGGAAAGGCTAACATAGTAGCTGATGCGTTGAGCCGCAAGAGTCATGTAAATACCCTCATGACCGGAGAGTTACCCAAGGAGTTAGCAGAAGACCTTTGCGAGCTGTGTTTGGAGATAGTTCCAAGAGGTTATGTAGCAGCCTTGGAAATTCAGTCTACCTTGATGGATAAGATCAGAGAAGCTCAGAAGACGGACAAGGAGATTGCCGAGATAAAGGAAAGGATGAGTAAAGGAAAGGCTAAAGAATTTCGTGAGGATGAGCACGATACCTTATGGTTTGAGGACCGCGTATATGTGCCCAATGATCAGGAGATCAGGAAGCTGATTCTGCAAGAGGCCCATGATTCACCATATTCGATTCACCCAGGAAATACCAAGATGTATCTGGATTTGAAGGATAGTTTCTGGTGGACCGGAATGAAGAAGGATATTTCGGAGTATGTAGCAGTTTGTGATGTATGTCAGAGAGTGAAGGCAGAACATCAGAAGCCAGCAGGATTGCTACAGCCATTGCCTATACCCGAATGGAAGTGGGATAAACTAGGCATGGATTTTATCACAGGATTACCCAGGACTCGTTCAGGCTATGACTCGATATGGGTTTTAGTCGATCGTTTGACGAAAGTAGCTCATTTCATCCCAGTGAAGACCACTTACACTAGTGCTAAGTTGGCAAAGATATACATGACCAGGATCGTATGTCTGCATGGAGTTCCGAGGACCATTGTATCAGATAGAGGAACCCAGTTTACTTCAAAGTTTTGGAATCAGTTGCATGAAACTTTGGGAACCAGACTAGAGTTCAGTACAGCTTTTCACTCGCAAACAGATGGACAGACTGAAAGAGTAAATCAGATTCTGGAGGACATGTTGAGAGCTTGTGCGCTAGACTATGGATCTAGTTGGGACGATAATTTGCCTTATGCAGAGTTCTCTTATAACAACAGTTATCAAGCCAGTTTGAAGATGGCCCCTTTTGAAGCACTGTATGGACGAAGGTGCAGAACACCATTGATGTGGGACGAAGTTGGAGACCGACAGTTGTTTGGACCAGATTTGATTAAAGAGTCTGAAGAGAAGGTTAAGCTGATTCGCGATAGACTCAAGGTAGCCCAATCCAGGCAGAAGAGTTACGCGGATTCTAAACGCAAGGAGACAGTCTACGAAGTCGGAGACAGAGTGTATCTTCGAGTATCCCCACTTTGAGGAGTAAAGCGCTTCGGAGTTAAGGGAAAGTTAGCACCACGTTTTGTGGGACCATACAGAGTTTTGGAACGTATGGGAGAAGTTGCCTACAAGTTGGAATTACCTGAAGGACTGTCAGGAGTTCATGATGTATTTCATGTTTCACAGCTGAAGAAGTGTCATGCTGAGATGGCCGATATACCGTTAAGAGATACAGTGCCACTGGAGGCGATTCAGTTGAACAGTGATTTGACCTATGAGGAGAAGCCAGTCAGGATTCTTGAATTTGCCAGCCGGGTTACACGCAACAAAGTAATCAAGTTTTGCAAAGTTCACTGGAGCCACCATACCGAGGATGAAGCCACTTGGGAACGAGAGGATGATCTTCGCAAAGACCACCCACACCTATTTTCTAGCCAACCCGAATCTCGAGGGCGAGATTCATCTTAAGGGGGGTAGGTTTGTACCATCCCAAATTTCCAATTTGGAATGTCATACATAGATCATTCATGCATATCATATTTTTGCTGCATTTCGTTTCGCGATCCTCGAAATCCTAAGCAACTCAAGGACCCTCGGAGAGAGTTGGGGATTTCCCTGTTTTCGTATTTGAATTTTATCAAATATAGAAACGAGGCATATTTGTTTTAATTATTTTTCTCTCCAAAAATATTTCATATTCAAATATATGAGAGGAGATAATATGACTTCTCCAAAATAAATGAAATATTGGAGGAAAAATATTAAATCAAATATTGGATTTTATTGGAGTTTTGTCGCTATTTTATTTGAATTAGGAAAAATATGCGTTTTTCAAAATTGCATTTTAGGCCCAAATAAATGTTCACCTTGTCCGACCTATTTTTAGAAGACGGGAAAAATTTATTTCGGATTTTTTGGAGTCCTTTTAGTATTTCTTTTTTTACTTTTTCTGCATGTCAGAATTAAAAAAATGAACCGACTCCGGGCCGTAACTGGCCAGGACTCCTCGGGCCAGCCTTTAAAGCCCGAGACCCCGAGCCCTGAGCCAGCCCAGCCGAGCCACCCGCGCCCTAACCCTAATCCTGCCCGTCGCCGCCCCGCGCCGCGCCGCCGCTCGCCGCCGCCGCCGCCTGCCGTCGCCGGACCTCGCCGGACCCGCCAGACCCGAGGTAGCCGCCTCGGTTTTCGTGAGAAAATCGTTTTGGTTTTTTTTTCGAAACCCTAGATCAATTTTTTTATAGATCCGGTTCGGTTTATTTTCGGTTTAGTTATTTAGCGAACACCCGTTTTACGTTCGTTTTAACGAACGGTTTTCACCGTTTAACCGCAGACAGCGAAGGTTCGTTCGTTAGCCTGTTCGTCAGTTTTTCTTTTTCTCGGATTTTCTGCAATTATTTTCGATCGCGATTTCTGATCCGATTTTCGTTTTAGTTTATCTTTTCGCTCGTTTATCGAAATCAGGCGATTCAAGCGCCTAGATCTTCATCTGGAAACCCTCTTTCTGTTTAACCAACTTGAACAAGATTTTGGTACTGTAAAAATTTGACTTTAGTTCAGATTAGTAAACGGATCTTGTTTCTTTCGCAGTTTGAGTTTCGTTGCTCCGTTTGATTTGATTCTTTTTGCAAACCGGAGTTCTTAAGTTGAACTTTCTGGTCAATTCTTCTTATTTGAGTTTTGCCCATGCGTCTTTGCTTGATTGCTTATGTATGCTATTGTTTGTTTGCGATAGAATTCCCGGAGTGCGAAGCGTGCTACTACGAGTCTCTAGGTTTCGCGGATCATCAGCAAGGCAAGTAACATTTTGATCATACCTTTTACTACCCAGTTTTACTGCATTAGATCAATCCCCAAACAATTGCATGGTTAGGATCTGTATTAAATTGTGGGTTGGGAAGTAGCTGAGGTAGTACCTATTCACATGTTTATTATCAAACCCTGGGAGTTACTTCTACGTTATGATTATATTGCAATGCTATGCTCGTAGACGTGGATTGGGTTTGAGTGTATTCATGACAGATGTGAGATTGTTAATTAATGGTTAAACTTAAGGTGGCAACTTAAATACACATCTGGGTGGATTGAGGCACCTGGGGTACCCAGTGATTGCATGTATTTTTTTGGAAATCCTGGGGTACCGTGTGATTCTCCTATGGACTGCCACCCAGGCTCAAAGGGATCATGAGATTATTCATACTAGAAACTTCCCTGTGCAGCCACAAGCTATTATGGGCTCTAGCATAGTTGATTAAGTCATGTGAACTCTTACAGTGGTAGACTAGCAGATGTAGGGGATGTAGGTGGTACGGTCTACCCATCGTAAGGTGCTAACGCTTCTGAAAGACTATGTCTCGGTCATCCGTTTCTCAAACATCATGTAGTGCGAGAAATCAAACGGAGGAGATCGAGTCTTGTGGGGAAAAGTGCGCAAATCTCTGCAGAGTGTACAAACTAATCATGGTTAGCCGTGTCCCCGGTTATGGACATCTTGAGTATCTGGTTCTTGGATTATCATGTTGATCTCATCACTACATAATTAATTTGATGGGTTCTTAATGATTACCTTTAATTGGGATTGAGAGGGGGTTTACCTTCTCAATATTTTTCAACAAACTTTGTAGTTAAATAAAACTTATTCCTTTGCAGTAGGGAAAAATTGGCTTTTCGCAAAAACATATTAACCCTACAGCCTCCACCAGCCATATATGCATGTAGTGATAGCATATTTCTGTTCATTATCCTTTTGTGTTACATTGCCAGCATATTCCATGTGCTGGCCCGTTTTCGGGCTGCAACATATCATGTTGCAGACTTTTCAGACGACGAGTCAGGAGCCTTAGGTCGTGGTCTTTCACTCAGTGATGCGTTGGAGTTGATGGAATCACTTTATCTTCCAAGCCTTCCGCTGTTACCGTTTTAGATGGCCTTAAGCCATATTTATTGTAATAAGTTCTCCTTTGAGACATTCGATGTAATAAGTGTGTGATTGCTACTCTGTTATAAATCCTTCAAGTACTGTGTGTGTCAGCATTACCGATCCAGGGATGACACTTATGCACAAAGATCAGACTGTTTGAGGTCTGGTCGCTACATAAAAGCATCAAACAAACATATATCTATGTCCTATGGTCACTACATTGTCTTGCCAATTCAAAATAGAGACACCGTTCAAATCATATCAGTTCAAGACAAAGCAACACTGAAAGAATACAAAGCGTGGGAAACTACACGACACAATAAGATTTCAGATGGGTACCATGGGTCTACATGTACAACAACACTATTGGCTCTGTTGTGATGCTAGTAATGTGCATGATATGAGAAGTCAACTGTATACACAATTGAAATTGAAATCAACAGAGCTGTTTATAAGAGCAAACATGTTAAAGAAACATGCATAAACATACCTGTTGTGCCATTGGAGTTTTGATTGGATCCTTCAATTTAAAAATAAGTTTGTATGAGTAAATACAGTGATACAAGAGCAAAGCAGTATGCACGATAGCAATGGAATCTTAAATGAGAACAGTTGTTCTTCAGGTTTAAGCACTTGTTCTACATGAACAGAGTACAGTGAGACACAGGCATATAGTACTTAAAAATAAAAAATGAGCTCATAGACCTTACCACATTCTTGGTTCGGGACCAGTACAAAACAAGGCATTCCCAGTCATCGTCCAGTAAATGTGTCTCAGGAGAACGTAAGGGAATTTGATGAGTTTCTTTGCCAGTGAAGTACGTTCTCTTCAGATAATTCTGATATTGCCACCAAGCATTCTTGAAGATAGCAGAGGTATTAGTACAGGTTACCTCATCCTAAGTTTCCAAATCGGTCCTTCTCTATGGAGAAAAATGGGAAAATTTGATGTATTATAACCATCATGGAGGTAGAATATTGTATGGGACAAAGCAAAGGAATTGCCATGAATAACATTACTTACACATAACTCCTGGACAAACACCTGCAACTGGCATTTTCCTTCATCTTCAGTATAATATTTCCATGGGAAGATACGCACATAGGATTTAACAACATCAAATGCGAGAGATGCTAAACTACGAATGGCTGGTTGTGCTTCCTCCACAAGAATAGGTGTACTAACTTGTGGAGTTGGGGTTCGCCGTGGTAGTATTGGCGCTTTGGGCACTGGAGCTGCCTTACTAACTGCTCCTGTTTGGGAGCTCTATGGTGGAGATGGTGCTGTGTCAACAGGAACTGGGTTACTATCTGCTGGGGTTGGGGTTAGATTGGGTGAAGCTGGTTCTCTGTGCATCACAGTAGGGGTACAATCTGCGAGAGTCTGGGTTATGTGTGGTAGGGTTGGTTCTCGTGCATGTACAACCGGGGTGCTATCTCCACCAAGAGGTAGCACTGTTTTATTTGAAGACCGTGTTTTTACTCCACTAGATACTGCCATCACCCACTCCAGTTCAAATGGTTGATAAACAGGAAACATAGTTGAATGTACAAACATTGTATGAGAGACAGATGCAATAGATAGTGTAGAAAAAAGAGGGCATGAAATAGTTGACATGTATATTGTTTAACTAAAAAGGATAGCATGACATAATTTCACATATATGATGTCTACCTAAACTGGATAGCATAGCATGACATAATTCACAGATATGATGACTAACTAAATAGGATGGCATGAGATAATTATATGATGTCTTTAGTAAATAGGTTCGCATCACATAATTCACATACATGTTATCTAAGTAATTAGGATCGCATCATTTAATTCACATATGTGATTTATATGCTAAGCAGAGGGCATTCACATATATGATGTCTGAACTAAGAACATGGTTTTGAATATTGTGTATATGATGTCTAAACTATGCAATGCAAGACACCATATGCATGATACGAGCAGTATAACCGTGCCAAGTTAGAGCATACACCTTGGTGGGGGAATAGGACTGGTCATCTATCTCTGAATCCATCTATGAGGAGCTATCGTGACCCAGCAAGTGATCTGCTTCGATAGGTAGCACTGTCTGCTCTGAAGACCTTGTTTTCACTCCAGATTTTTCCATCACCCACTCAAATGGCTGATTCACATCAAGAGTAGTTTAATGTACAAACATTGTCGACAAATGGAAATGTAATGAAGAAAAGGATGGGCAAGATATCATTCAAATATATAATGCCTGGTTAAACATGATGTCATTGCATATTTCACATATATTATGGCTGGCTAAAAGAGATGAGACTACATAATTCCCATATATGATATTGAAACTAAACAGGTGGCATTACAGAACATGTCTAAACTAAGCAGATGACATATATGATGTCGAAAGTAGGAATTGCAAAGAAACATATGCATGATATGACCAACATCATCATGCCAAGTTAGAGCAAACACCTTGGGGGTAAATAGGAGAGGCCAGCTACGTCTGAATCCGTCTTAGAACAGATATCTTCGTCTGGATTACAATCTAGAGAGGGGAGGGGGGATGGTTTGCCATTGAACCCACCATGGAGCGATGTCTGCATGACTTTGTATTGCCGCACAAAAGTCTTCTCTTTTTCTCTACATGTTCAGCATGACTGTGTACAATATCCGACATGCAGACGAAAAATATATAGTGAGATTATGTAGAGCATGCAGAAATCTAGAGTGATGGTAACAAGCAGTGGATGGATCCAAAAATAATGATAGCAGGCTGATGATAGCTTTAATTTAATAAAAAGACAGATGATGATTGCTTTACTATTTGTTTCCCACCCAAGATGAACAACATAGGCATACCCTAGGTGAACCAGATAATAGACAAAGATACTATTCATTGCTGCCTCGATATGTGCCACACAAGTAATTTTAAAACTCAAGTTTGAACATTAATTTGGACCTGACTTGGAGTCTAAGAGGTGAACATGATGATAAAGTAGCAGGTAATATTAAGCAATGCATAACATAAGCAGAAACAAAAGAGTGCGACCTCTCTTGTGGACCCGTGTACTCCTTAGGTTCATCTGCTGAGTCGATGATGGTGATGCAGTTGCGGTGGGTGCCGGCGGCAGGGAAGGAGATCTGAGGCGGCGAAAGACAGTCAGGAGTTGTGATGTCTGGTTTGGTGGATGCTTCTGTCGATGGAGCGGCTCAGGTGAGGTGGATGACGTCGCGGTAGGAGCAGGAAAAACCACACAAAGTTTTCTTCGACACTACCTGTAACTGAAGTAATTCTGTAAGGGCTCCTTTGGCTTGCAAGATTCTAAAAACGTAGGGATAGGAAAAACACCGGAATATGATAGGAATGCGCGTGGGAAACAAAGCATTTGTAAACACAGTATTTCTGTCAACTTGGGTGTTTGGTTCATAGGAATTGGAAGAGCAGACGAATGCAAAGAAACATGGCCAAATAAAGTGAAACCATATGAAAGCGTGTATAGTTAGAATGTTATTCTGCCACTAATGCACTTGGTCTTGTTTTCATGCATAGGGTTTTGAAAAGTAGGTCCAGGTGGATGTTTTGCTCCATTCCTTTCAACAAAATGCATGAATAATTGAATAGTAGAGTGCCATAGGAAAATTTCTTATTGCTATGTTTTTCCTTCACTTTTTCCTTTAAACCAAAATAGCTCTAATGGATCGACATGAATGTAGGGGTTGTTTGGTTTGCGACTAAGATTGCCAAAGATTACCACACCTAAGGTTAGGCAAGTTTGACCAACTTAGGTGAGTGTTTGGTTCAAGACACACCTTAGTAAAGCCACACTAGGGCCCCACATGACATACACACAGAAAATGTGGCAAGATTCCCTTAGGATTGCCAATTTGTGGCTCTCATTTTGAAGAACTAACCTTAGGCAAGTTTGGCAACATTGTATGGCAAAGTGTGGCATTGCTAGGCCTAAAACCAAATGGCCCCGTAGAGTAACGAGTGATGCGACAAGTGTACAACCTCTTTGCCGTAGTCGTGTAATCTGTAGATGGCATCCAGGGCACTGCTCTGTTGTGATGGATGGTTCCGTCGTTGGAGTAGCTCCGGCGAGCCGTAAGACGTTGAGGCTGAAGTAGTACAAGACAGACATCGTTAATCTCAAGTGGGATTCTAATAGCATCTCCAATAGATGATGTTCAATACATTACCAAAAAGTGATAGATGTGAAATTTACATCACCAAAAAACACCTGACTACAACAGATGAGGTAAAAACTATTAACTCTGAAATTAACTGTCGAAATAGAAATTTACTGTGGAATCTGAATGTTCCTGTCAAAACTGAACGCACTAGTAGCAGAGAGGCACTTCACATGTAGTTTAGGACACTCGAGCACTAGTAGTAGAGAAACAGTGATCTAAATCAGCAGGCGATCGACAGGGAACACAGTAGCAGATAGAAGCCGGAGCAGCATCGCTTGGAGGAGCAGCGCGATCTAGAGCTAGAGCAGCAACTCGTGTAGCTGCAGCAGCCCATGTACCAGCATCAGCAGCGCAAGCGAGAGCAAGAGCAGAGCAGCAGCACGAGCGAGGCAGAGAGCAGAGCATCAGCGCAACCGAGCGAGAGATGGAGTAGCAACAGCGTGAGCGAGCGAGAGCCGGAGCAGCAGCAGCAGATCCGACTGGTATGGACGCCGTGGAGATGTCGCCCGCGGCGCCGGCTTCGAGGTAGCCGCGCCATGGGGGTGCGGGATGGAGCACCGTCGGTGCCGGGAGGTTGAGTTAAGGAGAAGGTGCGATGCGATGAGTGTACAACCTCTTTGGTGGCGTCGAGTAGGCCTCGGCTTCGTCCGAGGAGTCGGTGAGGATGCTGCGGTTCCGGTGGAGCAGGTTAAGGCAGCACTGTGGGGATGGATCAGCCGCGGCGATCATTGGAGCAGCTCCTTGGAGGTGGAGGACGGGGCGGCTAAACCAGCGGGACGACGAGATCGACGACGCATCCTCATCCGGGGAGGTGGTTGAGGGACGTCGGGATGTTGCGGTGGACGACGTCATCGGGGAAGAGGCTTCGGCTAGGCAGCAGTGAGGTGGTGGACGGAGGAGGGTGGGGTTTCGCGGCTGGAGCAAAGAGGTTATGGCGGCCTAGGATTTCGAATGGTGAAAAGGATGCGATGGGAGGGGGAACCATGACTTAGGGACGCGCTTGTCCAAAATGTAGGGTGTGTTACAAAAGTACCCCCACCGATTTGAACTAGCGGCCCTTTCGGCTCAGGGTTAGACGGGGGATTTCATGTGTCGGGATTTGGCAATTGGAGGGAGTTTTCGCGCGCGTTGTAATTTCGGGATAGCAAGGCGCGAGTTTTGGGACCACGATATCTAAATTTTCGGGATATAACAAGGCGCGGGTTGAATTTTAGGGACAAGCCTAACACGTAATATTGTACGTACCAAATCAATTCGCACTTCCCTCAACGAAAAAAACAAAAAAATAAAACTATTCGCACCACACAAAGCAAGAGTCTTGTCTCGTTTTACTGTACAAATGCTATTCAAAGCTATGAATCCATGTTATGTCTAACTAATTTTTTTTCGCTGGCTATATAATGCATTTAACCTACTCATACCAACATTTTAGTGCATTCCAAAGGTCTATACTACCGCTGCAATTCGAACTAAATTTGAATTCGTTTCTCTATTTGAATAAGAATCTACAATCATGATTGTTGCCAACTTAAACCATCATTCGTGTATTATCTTAACAACACACCACATGATTACTATAGAGATAGATATGAACTATGTGTACTATATGAACTCGAATTCAAATTTTTGAATACACTTGATGTTGATTCCAAATAATAGTACATTTGATGTACTAACTAGATCTTCATAATCTAAACCATGTTCCATACATACACCGTGTTTATCACATAAATTATAGTGCCCCGCCCCGTACATTATGACAAGTATTTAGCCCTGAGCTGCAAAAGCCACACATTCTCACAAATTATAATCAATGTTCTATATATTATATGTAGTATAACATGCTCAGAACCACACCATGCGTATCACCATTATATATATTCATTCATGCATGCGTCGGTTTAAAACAATGTGATATCTTCTTCGAATATCCGAATCCACTTTTCTTATCATGAATTATGATCTCTGTTCATCTTTTACACCCACACAATCCTCTTCTCTTTGTAGCTAGCGCTAACTTTCTATCGTGCATGCACACGCCCGCCCCCCTCTCACCCTCCCTCAACGTCCCCTCCATCGCGCACATTCGTTATTTCTCTTTAGGTCGTTTACCCACGGTGTGTGTAGGCCCCTGGCTCCTTCTTTCCGGCACACACACCGGTCGATATACCTCTCTAGCCAAGTCTTCCTACCACAAACACACACTTCCCCTCTTCTCTTCTCACCGTCCATGCCCCCTATGTCCAATATGGTTCCACGCAGGTGCACACTCCCGCCCCTCTTTTCATCGATCTCATACTCGCACACTCCTTCCCCCCTTGACATTGTAGGCCTCTCGCACCACCTCCTAGCCGCACCCCTGTCCCCCTGTCTGTCTCTCCGGACCTTATTTGCTTGTAACACATGCATGCATGTATACCTACCGATCTCCCTACATATAGCTAGGTCGACTATAATTCGTTTTCCCCACGCGTCGATCGACATACCTCACTAGTTATGTCTCTCCCTTTCTCTGACACACGACGATTGATCTTCCTATGTAGTTACGTCTACTTACCACAACCATATCGTCCCCCCTCATCATCCTTGCATACCTCCCGACCCGTCTCTCACACGCACGTGCATAGACAGGCAGACATCCCCTCTCTTATTGATATTGCACTCGTACCCTCCATTTGCCT
The DNA here is from genome assembly GCF_002575655.3 of Aegilops tauschii subsp. strangulata. Classification (NCBI taxonomy): domain Eukaryota; kingdom Viridiplantae; phylum Streptophyta; class Magnoliopsida; order Poales; family Poaceae; genus Aegilops; species Aegilops tauschii. The sequence goes on along the minus strand of NC_053038.3, from coordinate 119,984,438 downwards.
AGCAGGCCTCTCCCACCATTTGTTGAGAAGCAACTCCACCACCAACCCTCCGACACTCTACCTTTGTCTCTCTCCCAACCTTATCCCTCCGCTACACATATGCATGGATGTCGATCGATCTCCCTCAATACATAGCTAGGTCTCTCTCCTTCTCCACACATATACCAGTCGATCTACCTCTCTATAGTTAGTCTTTGCCCCCTCCTCCCCCCCCCACACACACCGATAGTCGAACGTTGTAGGTAGGTGTCCATGCCATAAAGACAAACTGCACCTCTGCCCTCTCACATTCCAGTAAGGCCAGCCGCCCTGTATCTTTGAAGTGGGCAAACACAAATTCGATGGCACTCTTTATCGATTGCACACCCACACATTTCATCCCTGTTTTCGATTCTATCGATATCTCACACTGATGATCCCTCCACTCTCTTCTCGTGGATCGCTTCCTCTATATATGATATATCCATGACTCTGTTTCACACACTTTGCATATGGTACATTTTTTGTTTGAGATATCATCGACACATTGCCTTCGTTTCGCACAAACCATCTCTCTCACACCCAATCACGTACGTACGTACCTGCATGCAAAGAAGAGGTGCACGCACGACGCACGTACTCATGTCTCGTTCCTGGCCACACCCGTGCGGGTACACGATGGAGTTCATTTCTGTATGAAAAGGCAGCCCACGTGATAATTTGACGTGTGTAGCGGCTGTTTACTCGAAGGAGGGTCGTGCACCACGCGTAGATGGAACAAAGTTCGACTTGATGCGTTAGTATTAAATAAAGTTATATTCCTCAATGGCACGTACAGAATATAAAACGATTGTCGTCGGGAAAAAAGAAATCCGCTCCACTATATACAATGGAGCCTGCCTGCCGGGGTTTGTCTCTCGTCGCACTATCTCACGCAAGGTGGCAGTGGCCTCTCTCTCTCTCACCGTTGGTCGCTGATCCGGCTGCATCCCGTCCGCCGACGGAAAGGGGGATGTGCATCGTTTCTCCGTTCGATGGTGTTGAGGCAGCACGTCCCGATCTACGGTACTCGCCGTTCTCTCCGACCAAGCTCTGGCGCGGTGGGGCCTTCACCACTTGCTCGCTGCCATAGTATGGGCAGATCCCGGCCACCGGCGCCCTCCTAGTTATATCCCGACGACCCTCAGGTACAGCTTCCTCCGGCCTTGCTCCACTGCCCATCTTCCCACGTTGCTGCATGTGGAAAATCCTGCATGTGGATCTTCCTTAGTTCTTTTCTTAAAACGTATCTCGGCTGGCGTACTTTCCATCTTGCAATCTCGTCCTCAAACTGTTTTTGATAAACCAACATGCGGCTATCCTTCCCTTATGACATGGAATATGCTTCTTTTTTTCGGCGTATGTGTCTTCAACTCCTGTTATTGGGCAGTAATTGTTTCCTTTCTACCTCTTTTTGCAAACAGGGCTATCCATTTCACCTCGTTGCTATTGCGACCTTTTCGTGAACTGCACAAATCACTTTTTCCTTAAGAGTGTTTTGTGTAGTTCTGCCAAAATGTCACACGGGCAACGTTTTTACATTTCTGTGGGACTGCAGAAAGGGAGATTGGTTTTGCTATCCTCCTCATCCAACTCCATGCCTAATCTTCTCCAACAAGTAGTTAGTCCTAAAGAGAGATCGCAGAGGTGATCGGCTTCTATTCGTGTGTGTTATGTTTCATCATCTAGTTCCACTATTATTGTAATCACACTGACTGAATATCTTTGCAAACAGGGATGATCAGCTCGATTTTAGTGGAACTGCACAAAATGATCGGATTGCGATGTCCTCCATACACCTCTTTCTTGGCTACAGAGCTGCATGAAACTAGCCTCCAACCAATGAACATTGTGCCCAGGAAAATGCCTACGAACAGCATCGATCAATTATATATTTTTCTTTATTTGTACACCTGTCACAACTTTGTCTTCGGTTGTGATGTGAATATTTGCGCTAATCCGTGAACCATTGAGATGCATTAGCAACCATGGTAGTTTCATTTGTATTTGATGGAATGTTGGAACAAGAGAATATTGAGGCCAGAGGACACATGAATCCTAAGTTGAAACCTCCATAGCATCACAATACAATTTTATTATGCTAGAAAATTATGCGTACATATAAACAAATCCTGAAAGATTGATAGCAATGCCAGAAACAATTCAACTTTGTTTCGCTGACATGTGGGACATCCTTCATCCGGCTCCACTTGCCATGCAGCAATATTGAGTGCACAACTGCATGGGAGATTCACCCCGGTCGTTGCGCTGCAGTAATAATGACTAGTGATCAGCAGTCAAATCACAGAGCCCCACCTTTGCCACAGTAAGTTGCTCGGACAAAGCAACCATCATTTCTCTCTTCGTCGAATCCGCTGGTACTCCAATATTCCATGTGTAATAAGTTGCTCGGGTGAAGCAACCATCACTTCACGTTTCCCACAATAAGTACTACTCCCTCCGTCTAGGTGAATAAGTCATCTTAGGTTGTGCACCGTGACCAAGAAGGAGGGGAAAAGAGAGAACTTAATGTTTATTTGCTAATTAATAGCACTGCATGCAGTGAACTAACCACTGCATGTGGTGTTTGGTAGTCTCGAGTCATTGAAAACATGCACGCCCCACATCTCTTATTGGTTGATATGTCAAGAGACAATAAACGAGGTGGTAGTTAATGCACCGCGCCTAAGGGCCTCTTTGATTCATAGGATTGCAAAAACACGGGAATAGGAAAAACGTAGGATTGGAATGGCATGTCCATTGGATCCCTTAGGATTTGAGTTTGTTTGATTGTGTCAAGGGAAAGATAAAGGATTTCTTCCAAGTGGTTTGAGTGGATGTTAGAATTCCTGTAAATGTAGTATAAATTAATCCTTAGGAAAAAATCATACAGGATTTAATTCGACGAATCAAACGATCAACATAGGAAAAATTCCTAAGAATTCTAATCCTTCAAAGATCCTATGAAAATCCTTTGAATCAAAGACACCCTAAGTGTTTTGGGATTATTTGGTTTTCGTAAGGTGACTTATACACCCTCCTTTTATTTTATTCTAGAAACAACCACACGCGAATATTGGACGGTAGCAGCACAGCAACTGAATCAAAAATCAAAACCAACCAATGAACTACTACTAATGGTGAGCGTTTGCTAGTATCATGTACTCCGTCTGTCCATGTATATAGGGCTTAATGCATTTTTTAGACTAACTTTGGCCCTATTTGGATCCATGGGTTAGAGTTAGTTTGAGCTAGTTGGGGATCAAATAGCCCTAAAGTATCCAAAGGTCCTGTTTGGATCCATGGGTTAGAGTTAGTTTGAGCTAGTTTGGGCTCAAATAGCCCTAAAGTATCCAAACATGAGGGTTAGTTTGAGCTAGTTGCATCTAACCCACCCAAAAAAAATATCCCACCCAAGAGGTGCTAATTGGAACTAGTTCTCATGGGGCCCACTGAAAAATCACCCTTCTCTCTCTATCCCGCCAGCCAAGTGGTGCTAATTGGAGCTAGTTCTCGCAGGGCCCACTCAAAAATCACTTTTCTCTCTCCATCAAGTGCATTTATTGTCAATCTAACCCTGTCGTCCAAACACCTCTTTGGCTAGAGTTAGTTCAGGGTTAGTCATGAGTTAGTCTAACCTCTAAGTTAGAGTATCCAAACAGGAGCAGTATAGGACATGCAAGTTGCTCAAAGCATACCGTCAAATTCGTACGTGAAAGGATCTTCGAATGATATAATTTTCAGATTATATAAAATCTTATCAATAGTAAAAGGCAACCTCGAAGAATACATTAGGCCCTATATATACGTATGGATGAAGGGAGTTGTACAAATTGCAACACATGCATGCGTCTGGAGTACTACAGCACTAAACAAGAATGTTTTACATGCATTGGTTAATTATATCTTAGTTATGGCACTTAACAATTTAATGCACAAAACAAGAACGGTTGACGCGATTAGCAGAAAGCAAAGCGCCTTTTTAGTGGGGATTTTCATCATTCTATGAAGGTGCAAAACCAAGTGTTGCTGTACTACTACACCAAACAAGTTCAAAACGAGAAACTGGACCCACTCACGGCACGGCACGCCTGTCTCGTTTGATCCGTCGATCAAAGCGCTTCCTCTTCTTGGCATAACAATAGAGTACAATTTTTTTAGAATGCTCTTGGCATGTCGCTAACATGTGGGAGCGAGTGATGAGTTAACCGACCTCAATAGACGGCAATATCGCCAGCCCGCCGCACTTCGAGAGAGACGAGGAGCGAGAAGCGATACAGGCTGGTGGATTACTAGAGCTAGGTGTTGCACGGAGGCCAAAAAATATGCTGATAGCGTGGGTTGGCCATGTATGATGTAACTACACTGGGCTGCCGTGTTTCGGACTCTTCCGATCTACTATGGAGAAGATTGGGTAGATTTTATACCGCTGAATAAAAATATTAAAGACTCCAGATGCTCCACCGCGAGGTTTCTTGCTCCTTCTCGGTCGTCGGAAAGCGTTCTTCTAAGTTTTGCCGACACATGGGACTGTTGGGGAACGTAGTAATTTCAAAAAAATTCCTACGCACACGCAAGATCATGGTGATGCATAGCAACGAGAGGGGAGAGTGTTGTCCACGTACCCTCGTAGACCGATAGCGGAAGCGTTATCACAACGCGGTTGATGTAGTCGTACGTCTTCACGATCCGACCGATCAAGTACCGAACGTACGGCACCTCCGAGTTCTACACACGTTCAGCTCGATGACGTCCCTCGAACTCCGATCCAGCCGAGTGTTGAGGGAGAGTTTCGTCAGCACGACGGCGTGGTGACGATGATGATGTTCCACCGACGCAGGGCTTCGCCTAAGCTCCGCAACGGTATTATCGAGGTGTAATATGGTGGAGGGGGGCACCGCACACGGCTAAGAGATCTCAAGGATCAATTGTTGTGTCTCTGGGGTGCCCCCTGCCCCCGTATATAAAGGAGCAAGGGGGAGGCAGCCGGCCAAGAGGAGAGGCGCGCCATAGGGGGGAGTCCTACTCCCACCGGGAGTAGGACTCCTCCTTTCCTTGTGGGAGTAGGAGAAGGGAAGGGGGAAGGAGAAAGAAGGGTGCGCCCCCCTTCCCTAGTCCAATTCGGACCACACAATGGGGAGGGGTGCGGCCACCTTTTGAGGCCTTTCTCTCCTTTCCCGTATGGCCCATTAAGGCCCAATACGAATTCCCGTAACTCTCCGGTACTCCGAAAAATACCCGAATCATTCGGAACCTTTCCGAAGTCCGAATATAGTCGTCCAATATATCGATTTTTACGTCTCGACCATTTCGAGACTCCTCGTCATATCCCCGATCTCATCCGGGACTCCGAACTCCTTCGGTACATCAAAACTCAATAAAACTGTCATCGTAACGTTAAGCGTGCGGACCCTACGGGTTCGAGAACTATGTAAACATGACCGAGACACGTCTCCGGTAAATAACCAATAGCGGGACCTGGATGCCCATATTGTCTCCCACATATTCTACGAAGATCTTTATCGGTCAGACCGCATAACAACATACGTTGTTCCCTTTGTCACCGGTATGTTACTTGCCCGAGATTTGATCGTCGGTATCTCGATACCTAGTTCAATCTCATTACCGGCAAGTCTCTTTACTCGTTCCGTAACACATCATCCCGCAACTAACTCATTAGTCACAATGCTTGCGAGGCTTATAGTGATGTGCATTACCGAGTGGGCCCAGAGATACCTCTCCGACAATCGGAGTGACAAATCCTAATCTCGAAATACGCCAACCCAACAAGTACCTTTGGAGACACCTGTAGAGCACCTTTATAATCACCCATTTACGTTGTGACGTTTGGTAGCACACAAAGTGTTCCTCCGGTAAACGGGAGTTGCATTATCTCATAGTCATAGGAACATGTATAAGTCATGAAGAAAGCAATAGCAACATACTAAACGATCGAGTGCTAAGCTAACGGAATGGGTCAAGTCAATCACATCATTCTCCTAATGAGGTGATCTCGTTAATCAAATGACAACTTATGTCTATGGCTAGGAAACATAACCATCTTTGATTAACGAGCTAGTCAAGTAGAGGCATACTAGTGACACTCTGTTTGTCTATATATTCACACATGTATTATGTTTCCGGTTAATACAATTCTAGCATGAATAATAAACATTTATCATGATATAAGGAAATAAATAATACTTTATTATTGCCTCTAGGGCATATTTCCTTCAGGGACATCCAGCATCCAGGTCCACGTGTCATGCAAGAAAATTTTAGTTAAGTATAGTAGGAGAGACTCACCAACGGTCATGTAAGTAGGTGGAGTACGTGCACGAATCACCCGAAAAAAAGGAATACGAGCACAAAGAGAAGAGGTGAAGGCACCGACGCAGGTACTCTTTGCCTCTTTCCCTAATATTCACGCGTGGGTACACGGTGAGCTCATTTCTGTACGAAGAGGCAGCTCATTTGATAATTTGGCGAGTGTAGTAGTTGTTCATGGGAACCATGTGTGGACGAATCAAAGTTCGATCATGATGCGGTGGCGCGTTTTTTATAAATTAAGTTATTCTATTGGATGGCACGTACGCAACGTTATTTTCTCAATGGAACGTGAATCGTGCACGCACTAAATGACGAAGCGCGAGATGGTAGCCATGGACATGGTCAGCCCTTTTTGGAGACTAATACACTACTTTTGATGTGTCCCGTCAACTCGCAAACAAGGAGAAGCTTTGCTTACTACTAGTACGACCTCTCCCTCGCTTACGCGCGCGTGCGGTGGCTCGCTGGATGAGGAGAAACTTTTGCTTTACGATAGTGCACTTAATACAGGCGGTGGAAGTGCAGCAGTTCATTCGGCCTCAGATTGCCAGAAGTATCTATACTGTAGTACCATCATCATTGTTTGACTTCCGGAAGAGGCGAAGAGCCAAGCGCACGGTCACCTACTCACAGTATAACCGGCCGTGTTTGCACGAATTTTTTTAACATAGTACAATCTGAGTGGATTGCTCTAGTGAGAAAGTTTCAGGTGCTACCAGACTTCACATGCTACCATGATGCATGATTTTGGATCGTTGGATCTGAGATCCAACGGCACAGGAGAAGCTATTTTACCTGCGCGTAGTTTTGATACTATTGAATGACTTTTTTGAAAAATGTTCAAGAGATTCTAGTAGCCGTTCGATCTGAGATCCAACGGCTCCCAAGAGTCAGTATCATGGTATCATCTAAAACTTGGTAGCACCAGATATTTCCCCTTGCTCCAGTGGTCATCACACGTGAGCCAATCGATTCGCACCCTTCCGCACTCTATTCTATCTTGCGTTCCTTCCTCCGTCCAGCACACTGACAAGTGGGCCCCATGCTCATGTATGCCAATGTGGTAGTCAATTATTTTGCCAGAGTCAGCTATCACACCCTTTCTATGCCACGTCCATGTACCCACTAGAAACAAGTTAGACTTGTTCGGTTCAACCGCCTCCCTAGGTGTTTGGATAGGAATTGGCCGGCGCGAGGCGGTCTATAGGTGGGCAGGCGGCAAAAAACAGGGGAAAACACACGAACCAGCTAGACGAGGGAGGGAAGCTTCTACATTCACGGGGGACGTGGCATTGGCCATTGGGCGGCAACATGCGGTCATACGGGTACACAATAAAGGATGCGAAGAGGCTTCCTATATTGGCAAGGACCAGCTTCCCTAAGGATTGCTCATCCAATAGAACTCCCAAGTTAACTGTGCTGAGGCTGGAGTAGTCATCAGATGGGTGACCGAATGGGAAGTGGACTCTTAAATGTATATAGTGCTCCGTCCTATTAGTTGAACCTCGAGGTCTTTGTTTTGTAATTTTTGACATTTTTTGTTTTTTGAACACATGTTAATCGAAGGTCTATCGCGTTACTTTTTGATATTTTTTTGTTTTTTGAAGACATGTTAATTGGCTTGAAAGAAGGTCTATCGTGTTACTTCACGACATCTTTCCAAAACAAGTGATGCTTTTGTCAACCTATAAGGCATGTCTGTCAAATTAACCTCGAGGTACTTGTTCTCAAATTACATCTTGTCTTGCAAGAGTACTTGTTTTTTGAACACATGTTAATCGAAGGTCTATCATGTTACTTTTTGAATTTTTTTGTTTTTTGAAGACATGTTAATTTGCTTGAAAGGTCTATCGTGTTACTTCACAACATCTTTCCAAAAAAAGTGATATGACTTTTGTCAACCTATAAGGCATGTCTGTCAAATTAACCTCGAGGTACTTGTTCTCAAATTAACCTCTGGGTATTGCAGGAGTACTTGTTTTTTGAACACATGTTAATCGAAGGTCTATCATGTTACTTTTTGATAATTTTTGTTTTTTGAACACATGTTAATTGGCTTGAAAGAAGGTCTATCGTGTTACTTCACGACATCTTTCCAAAAAAGTGATATGACTTTTGTCAACCTATAAGGCATGTCTGTCTAATTAACCTTTAGGTACTTGTTCTCAAATTAACCTCTCGGTCTTGCAGGAGTACTTGTTTTTTGAACACATGTTAATCAAAGTTCTATCGCGTTACTTTTTGATAATTTTTTTTGAAGACATGTTAATTGGCTTGAAAGAAGGTCTATCGTGTTACTTCACGACATCTTTCCAAAAAAAAGTGATATGACTTCTGTCAAGCTATAAGGCATGTCTGCCAAATTAACCTCGAGGTACTTGTTCTCAAATTAACCTATGGGTCTTGAAGAGTACTTGTTTTTTGAACACATGTTAATCGAAGGCCTATCGCATTACTTTTTCATAATTTTTGTTTTTTGAACACATGTTAATTGTCTTGAAAGAAGGTCTATCATGTTACTTCACGACATCATTCCAAAAAAAGTGCTATGACTTCTGTCAACCTATAAGGTGAAGGAAATATGCCCTAGAGGCAATAATAAAGTTGTTATTTATATTTCCTTATATCATGATAAATGTTTATTATCCATGCTAGAATTGTATTAACCGGAAACTTAGTACATGTGTGAATACATAGACAAACAGAGTGTCCCTAGTATGCCTCTACTTGACTAGCTCGTTAATCAAAGATGGTTAAGTTTCCTAGCCATGGACATGTGTTGTCATTTGATGAACGGGATCACATCATTAGAGAATGATGTGATGGACAAGACCCATCCGTTAGCTTAGCACTATAATCGTTTAGTTTATTGCTATTGCTTTCTTCATGACTTATACATGTTTGCTATGACTATGAGATTATGCAACTCCCGAATACTGGAGGAACACTTAGTGTGCTATCAAACGTCACAACGTAACTAGGTGATTATAAAGATGCTCTACAGGTGTCTCCGATGGTGTTTGTTGAGTTGGCATGGATCGAGAATAGGATTTGTCACTCAGTGTATCAGAGAGGTATCTCTGGGCCCTCTTGGTAATGCACATCACTATAAGCCTTGCAAGCAATGTGACTAATGAGTTAGTTGCGGGATGATGCATTACGGAAAGAGTAAAGAGACTTGCCGGTAACGAGATTGAACTAGGTATGATGATACCGACGATCGAATCTCGGGCAAGTAACATACCGATGACAAAGGGAACAACATATGTTGTTATGCGGTTTGACCGATAAAGATCTTCGTAGAATATGTAGGAGCCAATATGAGCATCTAGGTTCCGCTATTGGTTATTGACCAGAGATGAGTCTCGGTCATGTCTACATAGTTCTCGAACCCGTAGGGTCCGCACGCTTAACGTTCGATGACAATTTGTATTATGAGTTATGTGATTTGATGAACGAAGGTTGTTCGGAGTCCCGGATGATATCACAGACATGACGAGGAGTCTCGAAATGGTCGAGACATAAAGATTGATATATTGGACCATGTTATTCGGACACCAGAAGTGTTCCGGATAGTTTCAGGTAAAACCGGAGTGCCTGAGGGTTACCGAAACCCCCCCGGGGGAACTAATGGGCCACCATGGGCCTTGTTGGAGAGAGAGGAGGGCAGCCAGGGCAGGCCCCCCTTGCAGTCCGAATTGGACAAGGGAAGGGGGGTCGGCGCCCCCCTTTCCTACTCCCTCTCCCTTTCCTTCCTCCCCCTCTCTCCCTTGTGGTGGAATCCTACTAGTACTAGTAGTCCTAGTAGGACTCCCCCTCCTTGGGCGCGCCCCCTAGGGCCGGCCGGCCTCCCCCTCTCTCCTTTATATATGTGGGGAGGGGGGCACCCTAGAACACACAAGTTGATCTTTTAGCCGTGTGCAGTGCCCCCCTCCACAGTTACACACCTCGGTCATATCGTCGTAGTGCTTAGGCGAAGCCCTGCGCCGGTAACTTCATCATTACCGTCGCCACGCCGTCGTGCTAACGGAACTCTCCCTCGGCCTCAACTGGATCAAGAGTACGAGGGACGTCATCGAGCTGAACTTGTGCTGAACACGGAGGTGCCGTACTTTCGGTGTTAGGATCGGTCGGATCATGAAGACGTACGACTACATCAACCGCGTTGATAAATGCTTCCGCTTTCGGTCTACGAGGGTACGCGGACACACTCTCCCCGCTCATTGCTATGCTTCTCCTAGATAGATCTTGCGTGATTGTAGGAAAATTTTAAAATACGGCGTTCCCCAACAGTGGCATCCGAGCCAGGTCTATGCGTAGATGTTATATGCACGAGTAGAACACAAAAAGTTGTGGACGATAATAGTCATACTGCTTACCAGCATGTCATACTTTGATTTGGCGGTATTGTTGGATGAAGCGGCCCAGACCGACATTACATGACCGCGTTCATGAGACTGGTTCTACCGCCGTGCTTCGCACACAGGTGGCTAGTGGGTGTCTGTTTCTTCAACTTCAGTTGAATCGAGTGTGACTACGCCCGGTCCTTGTTGAAGGTTAAAACATCACACTTGACGAAAAATCGTTGTGGTTTTGATGCGTAGGTAAGAACGGTTCTTGCTAAGCCCGTAGCAGCCACGTAAAACTTGCAACAACAAATTAGATGACGTCTAACTAGTTTTTGCAGGGCTTGCTGTGATGTGATATGGTCAAGACGTGATGATATATAAATTGTTGTATGAGACGATCATGTTTTGTAAAAGTTATCGGCAACTAGCATGAGCCTTATGGTTGTCGCTTTATTGTAGGAAATGCAATCGCCATGTAATTGCTTTACTTTATCACTAAGCGGTAGCAATAGTCGTGGAAGCAATATTTGGCGAGACGACAACGATGCTTCGATGAAGATTAAGGTGTCAAGCCGGTGACGATGGTGATCATGACGGTGCTTTGGAGATGGAGATCAAAGGCACAAGATGATGATGGCCATATCATATCACTTATATTGATTGCATGTGATGTTTATCCTTTATGCATCTTATTTTGCTTAGTACGGCTGTAGCATTATTAGATGATCTCTTACTAAATTTCAAGGTAAAAGTGTTCTCCCTGAGTATGCACCGTTGCGACAGTTCGTCGTGTCGAGACACCACGTGATGATCGAGTGTGATAAGCTCTATGTTCACATACAACAGATGCAAGCCAGTTTTGCACACGCAGAATACTCAGGTTAAACTTGACGAGCCTAGCATATGCAGATATGGCCTCGGAACACTGAGACTGAAAAGTCGAGCGTGAATCATATAGTAGATATGATCAACACAGTGATGTTCACCATTGAAAACTACTCCATCTCACGTGATGATCAGACATGGTTTAGTTGATTTGAATCACATGATCACTTAGATAATTAGAGGGATGTCTATCTAAGTGGAAGTTCTTAAGTAATATGATTAATCTCTACATCTACATCTACATCTTTCCCTCTGTTTGCTATAGTGGGAGTTCTATATATATATATATAAAATAAACCAGCGATTGCTTCTTGCCCGTCATCCGCTATTTTGCAAAAATTTCCCTCCGTTTCTGAGAAATCAACCCGCAATCCCTGTTTTAAAGTGAGAAAACGTTTCGTCCGGGGTTGTAAATATAAAAAAAGAACAGACACGAGCACGGCTGCACGGGCTCTCCTCTCTCCCTCCCAGCCGCCAGGAGGCACACGGGCCGCGCGGCGCTCGATCCGGTGACGCGCCGGCCGCCGGCCGACGACGGTAATCGCAGCACCCTACACCACCGTTACACCTTAGCTCCTCCTTTCCTCCGCGTGCCCGAACTCCTCCTCTCTCGCGCGCGCCCCAGCTCCTCGTTGTGCGCCGCCCGGGAGGGCTTGCGCTCGCCGCTCGACCAGAGCCACCGCCAGCTGGTCGTCGTTGCACTTGCCGGCCACCTGACAGTCCCCTCTGCACTGCCCTCCACCTCAAATTTGTACGCGTATGTGTTTGTGGATGTTCTCAATTATTTTTGCACACAAGGTGTTTGTGTGTTTGTCCGAGCCAGTTTCAGTCACAGATCCTTGAGGTAAACTCCCACATGAATACATCATGAGAGTAACTCTCCTTCGATATGATTCAAAACATGTTATGATGGTGGGAGTTAATTAATTTACATCATGTGGAGTCTCAAGACACATGGGTACTCCGGTTCCTATTGCTTGACAAATACTCCCTCCGTTCCAAAATAGATGACTCAACTTTGTATTAACTTATTACAAAGTTGAGTCATCTATTTTGGAACGGAGGGAGTATATATCTACAGATTTTCTAATATAAAGAAGTTACAGTTAGGTGTTGACCTTTTTCTTTGCCTAGACACAGCAGCTCCAACAAGATCTGGGCGCTCATAATGAGATATATATGCATGCTTTTTGTTTTTGCTGTGCCTTGTTCTCCATTTATCTTTGCTGCGCCATTGTAGTTTGAATTGTTCTTTACCTTCATCCGACCGAATTGAGCTATCGGAGGTGCTGCGGTCTTTTGGCAAACATGCTCTATATTATATGGTTTGGCACCTACAGGATGCCATCTCAGGTCATGGATCCACTCTGTCTGCTTCGTCCTTCACTGAGGACCTTCTCATCCCCACAGAGATCAGAGGTAACCCACACAGTTGAAAATTGTTGCTCAATCTTGCTTCAACAAATTTTGTTCCGGATATAATTTATGGCCATGCCATGTATTAATTATTCTTGTAATGGTCATCTGAATTTGCAGAGAATATTATATTTTGGAAGCAGGAAACCATACCTCATAAGATGGGTGAGCTGTAGGATTTGATTCTATTCAACTTGAATTAGTTTTTGCTCATCATGTTCTTTGTATTAGGAATTCAGATGCCTTCCAGCTCTAATCTTTTTGTATTGTTGGTGCATGCTGGGAGTCACATTGCTATGCATGCTAGCAAACATTAGGATTGGAAGTCTTACCCTGTAGGTTATTAATATCTTTTCCACTACACTGAGGTTCAGCAATTTAATTCGTATTAAGGTCGCACAAGCAGTTTTGTTTTCGGATTTGTCTTGGCAAACATATTTGGTACATCAATTTAATTCGTATTAAGGTCACAGAAGCAGTTAGTTCCATTACAGTTGGGTCACCGACGGTTGCCGTGCTACTATGCTCCTCTCATGTTGTAGTGACTAGCTGCTGCAATTCACGGATCATGCTCTCTCGTGGGAAGGAGGTTGTGGCTTTCTCAATTGATCAGACAGAACCCCACATAGTTCTTTTCTTGATATATATTGTTATTTCTGATACTGTGTGGACCATCAGAAACCTGATGTGTGTGTGTGTATCATAGAATATCTTGCTATTATGTATATTGCTTCCCTTTTATTCATGTACTACTTCTCTAAATATAAGCCACTTCTTTTCTATTGTTAGCTCTATCTTTTGATGTTAATGCACTAAAAGTCTAAAGCCTTTCCCTATGCAAAATGATAATATTAGAGCTATGCGTCTTATAATCCCTACTGTATATGACAATGCGATATTTAGTTATATTATGTTTGTAGCATGACATTTTTCCATTCCTTTTTTTTCCCGCTGTATCACATGGTAAATTATGATGTACAATGACTGCTCTTGCAAAAAGTTTGGAATTCAGAGAGGGATTCTATAACAAGCAAGGTTTTAGGATCTGAATCTAAATGACCTCTTCTTCAGTTCAGTCCTAGCAAAAGCTGATCAGAGAAACAAAGAAGCAGCAACGAATGGGTCCCTTTCTTGCCCACAAGAGTTGTCTGTGTGCAAGTCATGAACCTTTTGTCCATCAATACAAGTGCAGGATTTGAACAAGTTTATTCTGACCTTCTGTTGGGAGTTTATATTATACCTTTCATGCAAAGTAGTTACATTTTCGCATGGAAGACGATGCCCATAGAGTGGAAGGTGGAGAGTTTCAGACTTTGGTGGATGTTAATATGCTCAAAGTTTTTCAATTAAACATGTTGAAATCTTCCATGTAGCTGTGATTGTTCTCTCCGGACATGGAGGATCAGTTCTTGGACAAATTTATTTGTTTGTTGTATGACTTGCCACCATTTTTTCTAAATTTCTATTCACATGTTATCAAACCATAAAGATTTCAATATCTTAAAACATTAGTAGAATTAAGCTGCCTGTAATTCTGGACTCTAGCATTTTGTGCTTGGTGGCCTTCTTCGCCGACTTCGTGGGCATGTCAGCCCTCATCTCCACTTCGTCATCGACGACATCTACGACCACGACACCTGCCACCTTGGTACGCAAATTAAATCCTCCTTCACCTAGCTATGCCGTTTTTGTTCTGGAAATTCAGATGCTTGAGCTGGTGGAGCAGGGTATGATTGTGATCTGTGCAATGGGTGCATAGTGGAAGGGGCTGCCGTTCCAGTTCAGCAGGGGCTGCACCTTCTACTGCAGTGAGCCCGACCCTCATCGACAGCAACGAATTCAGATTGTGTAAGCATCATTCGCTCACTAGATCAATTCGAGTTTTGTGTTCTGATTTTCCGCGTTGCAACCTTTGCTATATGTCACATATCACAACTCTATCATCTTCCAGTAACTATCTTTCAGTACCATGATATGCGTGCATATCTCTTCGGTTCTGAAACAAGAACTGCATGTCTTTCAGTTTGCACTGTGGATAAAGTGCAGTGTACGGTCGATGTTGTAAGTAAAAAGTCTAGGTAGATCAAGATGCAAGTTTGTTTGGTTTTAACTCCAAGCATGAATGTTTGATAATTAGAGAGAAGGATCTTGGGTAAAGATCTTTGCCTAGATCAATGTAATCATATAGGCCAGGTTATCTTCTAGAAAAAATATAGCAATAATAATTTCTTCTTTGTCTATTCCTCTTTTTTTTTCTTGTATCTTTCTTTTCTCAATGCTGAGTTTCCCTATATGATGATTGTAATGAGCTAGATTGGCAAATACTGCACATTCTAGATTAGGAAGAATATCGCAGTGATCAATTTTTGTGCAGGTGCAAATGCAACACACAAAGAAACAAAAAATAGATACTCCTAGGCTCAATCTTTCTACTGCAATTAAAAATGGAAACTGCTTTCAAACAGTCGGATGTTTACATCCGCATCTCCAGCCGCCTCCTCTAGTGAGGCCCACCCACGTGCCCCCTCTCTTTCTTATCTCCTTCCTTATCTCTTTTTCTTCTCCCTGAACATGAGATGCTGGCGGCGCTGTTCTATGAGGCGGAGCTGCGGGAGGTCAGCGACGAGCCGGATGCAGCAACGCAGGTGCTACGACGTTGTCGCCGTGCTGCAAGCCGATGCTGCGACGACCAGCGCATGCTGTGAAACAGTGCTGCGCGGACGCTGTGCTTCAAGCAGATGCTGCCGCAACCGGCGACCTGTTGCGACGCCGCCGCCATGCTTCGCGCCAATGCTGCAATGGCGCCGCCGTCCGGCGAGCTGATGTTGAGACACCGCTCGCCGGAAGCATCCGGTGTTGCGTGGCCACTCGCCGGTGCTCGCCAGAAGCATCTGATGTTGCGAGGCCACTCGCCGGTGGGAACGTAGGTGCTGCTCGGCTGCTCACCGGAAGCATCCGATGCTGCGAGGCCGTCATGCTGCGATTCGGTGCTGCGACGGCGGCTGAACTGATGCGACGGCGTCGCCGTGCTGCCATGGCTGTCATGCTATGAGTCGGCTCTGCCAGCGCGGGCTGCTCTGGCGAAACTGCGACGATGATTTGCAATGACGACTCGGGCTGCTCCGGCGGCTGTGACGGCGCCGCCATGCTGCGAGCTGGTGCTGCCGGAGTTCTACGGTGCCACCGGAGTTTGCTACGTATGCGAGGCCCTATGTGTGCGGCGTTGTGTGATTGAGAAGAAAGAAGGAGAGAAGTCTATGATGCGTTGACCTCCATCGTACAGTGAGAGAAGTCCAGATCGATGGTTCAGGAGGCGGATGTTTCTTGCTTTCCCTACATCCGGATGCCGCCTAGCAGCGGCCATTAAAAATATATGCTTATTACGACACTTTTGTCAATCTGTTTGGCATGTTTTATTATCTTCTTCTTTGGCCCATGAAGGTTTGGAGATGGTGGCCCGTGAGGAGGATTTCAGGGGAGATCATACTGTGACTATGACAAGAGGCTGAGATTTGACCTGCACTGTATGCGAAAAGCAGGTTCAGGAGCTCCAAGCCAACAACCGCCAGATCTTTGAAAAAGATGTAAGATTTCTACTTTCTAGCTTCTGTCACAAAATTTGTTGTAGCCTGTTATTTTGTATGGCAGTCGAGTTTGTTGTAATAATGAGCTATAGACCTATTGTTCAATTTTGTTTGAGATGGAATAATATCTTGCTGTTCTGGGTGGATTTTAGGAATCCCTTTTTATGTGTGAGCGATCTTTTTGATTCAGTCTGTAGTGATATAGGCACTACACTTTGACATCTGCTGAGAAATAGTCATTTGGACCTGCAGATTTTTATAATTAAAGTGAAGATACTGTGATGGTGTGTCATTTTCTGGAAACGTCGGAGATGAATTTCAGGTTGGCGGAACCTTCTGTAACTTGCTTGTCAATTCCTACTTCATACAGTTCAGTTCCTTAGCAGATATCTGATATCCTGAGTGATGATCCTCTGTGATCAATGCAGGAAGGCACCACTTTCTTCTTCAGAGGCCAGCGTATTTGGGAAGCAGTTATTAGGGAACTTTTATCAAAAGGTCTATCACATGCTAAAGAAGTAGCCTTCCTACAAAAATAGGTGTGGTCATTGATATCTGGGTTAGATAGAAGCAATGTTTAAATTTGAACTGTGCATGAGTCTCAGCATGTTTTGTTGGTGCCATATTGACACATCAGTTGTATAGGTCACACCTAGAACTAGCGTCACCACCGCAAAAGAAATGAAGAAATAGATTAGTAACTTGTACCAAAGGCGTCTACTGTGCCATATTATCTCTGTATCTTTTTTCAATCTGTTTGTATTGATAGCTGAGAGTGACTTAGGACGATAATTCAGATATCATTTTTGTATTTAAGATGCAGGCTGAATTTCTTACTTCTGTAACTAAAAAACTATTATGTCAGATACTTTGTGTCACGTGTACTTATTGATTTCATATATGATTCAGGGTAGTTGATTCTTTAGAAGTGTTTGGAGCAACCAAAATTCAAGTGAGAACACAATACTTCGTTGGTGTGTCCATACATATGTCTATATATACGCCGGAACCCTCAAGTGAGTACAAATCAAATGAACGATGCCCCAAGAACTCAGGTGCATTTCGAAATGTTATATTCCTCCCACATTCAGCCAATTGGAGTATCCTGCTCTCCCTTCTAGAGGTTCTACATCCTTATTTTACGAATCAGGTGCTTGCATTCTATTGTATCAAGATGTGTAAATAATTAGTAAGTTGTCTGCTGATTAGCAGGTTGATTGACTTTACTCACGAAAGTGTACATGCAATGAGTTCTGTAGTTCTCGTATATTTTTTACCAAAAGACAATTGACTTTACTTGGTTCATTTTTTTGTTCTGTAGTAATCGATCATATATTCGTAGTTCTGAAGGATCTGACATTTCAAGTTGTCTATAAGTATGCATACTTGGGACAAGGGTGGATGAAATATCACTTGGATTAGTAGGGTCTATTTTTACTTGTGTGTCCATGCATATGTTTTTTTACTAACCGTGAAGACCAGAGATAAACAACATGAACGTGGTCATGCCCGGTTGGATTTAATGCATAATACATGCTCCTGCTCAAGTGGAAATCTGATCATACCTATATATATCTCTCTTCTAGAACTGATGATGAGTTGTATGTTACTCTGTGTCGTGTATAATGAATTCTTCCTTAGCCTGTTTTCACTGTCATGACAAGGTTTTAATTGTGTATCTCCCGTTGCAACACACGGGCAATTGTCGTCGTACTAATAAACCAGCTATTGCTTCTGGTGGTACGTCGCCGGCCGTTTTGCAAACGAGTCCCTCTGTTTCTGAGAAATTAACCCGCAGTCCTACTTAAAGTGTGGATAACGTTTCATTTTTTTGCAAAAAACACCGGACCGCGCCGCCGCCCGCAGCTCCCTCCTGCGCGAGCTCCCCTCGCGCCCGAAGACGCCTCGCCGGCGACCTCACACCTCCGCCACGCCCCGCCGCCGGCGACCTTCCCTGCTGGATCTCCGGTCGCTTCGCCACCTCGCCCCTCTCCCTTCTCCTCCTTCTTCTCGATCTCCTCTCACCTCTCTTCCTCTTTCTCGCTGGACAAGACCTCCATGGCGTCGCTGGCCCTCAATCTCGCTGGATTCGGCCGCCTCCACGCCAAATCCGCCGGAAATGGATCCACCCCGGCCAGATCCGCCCGGATCCAACCGGGCCCCGCCGTCGTCGCCACCGGAGGGCTGCCCCGCTCGACCTGCAGCGCCACCTTCCAACGGCAGCCCCCAGTCTCGATCGCCATGCGATCATGCCGATGATGCTCGGCGTATCCCTGTAAATGCCGGCTACTGCTGCTCCCCGCCCCTGTTCAATTAAGCCAACGCTTGAAATTTTCGTTCAGACTGACCTGCTCTTCAATCCTTGCTGATTTGTGGTTTTGAGACCCACCCAAGCAGGGTCTGCGCTCATGAGGAGAACCTGCTGTTCCTGGAGGCCTGGCAGACAGTCGATCCCGCTATTACCACAAGTCCGCTTTGTGACGAGCTGGTCAACACGCGGGAGGAGACATATATGATTCCACTTGTGCAAAGTGTGCCTGTACTGCTATCCATATTGCCCCATAGCAATACAATTTATCTACTGCCTTAATAGCTCACTTCTGCAAGTCATAACGTTCCACTTAATATTTTAGAATGTACAGCCGAGTTTAATAAGTGGATCAAATGCAGTTGTCATGCACCTCCTTTGGTTGAATCTGAATTCTGTTAGAAACATGGCAAACCACCTAAATATGCCATTGATCTGTACAAAACTGAGAGATTTTGTGTTTTTATAGTTCTTTTGCGCTCTGACCGAATTTGCTTATCTGACATTTTTTCAGATGTTGCAACCTTGGGCGATCGGTCCATTGGATTCTTGAAACCAATGCCTTTTCTGAAGTAAGTCTGGCATGCAAGGTGCCCTCAAGGTTTATTTCCAAGAGATGGCGCTGGGGTCTCGGGGACGTGCCGGACGGCGTCGCGTTCCTGCACCTTGGGGATGGCTTTGGGTCGAATTCCCCTCCATGCAATCTTGTGCTCCTTTGGTATGTGTGGCTTCGCCCATCTTCCTCATATCTTCTTCTGCTGACTGCTGTAGCCTTACTATGCATCCTAGAGCGACACCATGTATTCCAGAGCTGCTACATGAACACAATGAAACACCTGACCTTCAAAGAAAATGCTACAGCTGGCCAATTTGGTTTGGAGTTTGCAGGAGGCTTTCAGATGTTTTTCTATGTTATTACATACCCCGCGTTAGCCAACAAAATAAGTCGATATTCTATATGGATATAGGATTTGCATATTTTCTACTGTTTCTAGCTAATACAGACTAAGTCTCTGATTATCTGCAGGGTGTTTCTAATCTTTCTGCCTTCTAGCGTAAATAGAGGTATGGTGCCTAGACTTCAACTATTTATCCTATGTAGTATAATTGACATTTAAGTTATACAACCTTTCCAGATTTCTCAATATCATGCCTAGAGCTTATAATCCTTTCTTTGAAGATCCATAGCCAGACTTTGAAACTGTTGCACATACAGAAATTAAACTAGCTGCCTGTAGTACGAGTATTATATAGATTTGTATGTATGTGGTTACTTTGTTCTGTGGCAAGAGGGTTCAAGGCTAGCATTTTTTTAAATATAACACATTCATATAAATTTTCTTGCAATTCTAACTATGAAATCCACATTCATTCGGTAGTTTTTCTGTAACAATATAAATGATCTTTCAGTCACAATGCCAGTATTTAGAACTAAATCTGATGGGCCTAAATTCCCCTTGGACCCCCACCCCCTCATTATATTCCTATATCTCCAATCTCCTTTCTCCACCGGCTATCAGAGAATAGAGATCACATCATGAATATGTTTTTTGTCAGAGATGTTCTCCCATCGCTATTGGCTGTCAAATTTGCGATGCAATCCGTCCCTATTTCGGCACAATCAGCAGAACAAAGCAGCTACCATGATTTGCCCATTGATCTCTTGGAGTGATTCAAACCTGCAAGCACCAGGGTAAGAAGTTTCGGTTTTCTTACTAATGCAACTGATTTTGTAAGGTTAGAACAATGTCAGTTTGCTTTTATGTTGGTTTTCTAATTTCTACATATTCCTTTCTTACGGTTTCTGCCTTCAAGGAAATCTCATTATCTAGGTTGTATGGAAAAGCATGCAAATTATATAACTATTTGGGTATACTCATGCTCTGCTATGTCAGATTGAGGAGAAATAATTATTTTGTTCACCCATCCTATTTTTTCCCAGGTAATGACTCATGCTCTACTATTTCAGATTGAGTGACTCCTGCATATGATGACTGAAGAATTTTTCATCAATTTTCCAACCTGAATTAGCTACAGAAGGGAAAAGAGGAGTCCAGGCTCTGATGAACACACCGTCTTTCCCAGGTAACTAATAGTTGGCACCTCTATATTTAGATTATATCAGGCCAGCGCCACAAAGTCCCTGTATGCGTTTGCCTGCCTACATCCATGGGCGATCCGGTCACAAAAAAATGGATAAAAAATATACATCAGTTTGTCAAAATACATGTTGGTTATCTTACGAACGATTATAGCTATTACCAGAGTACAAGCAAATATGTTACAATTTTTCCTTGAAGGAAACTTGTATTATGATTATTACATTTTGATCTTGGAGCTATGGTCGACTTTAGTAGATGG